>NW_024080773.1:1673492-2045281 GCF_003009895.1 Hyaena hyaena | reverse complement strand
CCTGGAGTCTCCGATCCCGGCCCGATTTTATCTTCCCCGGTTCGCACTCAAGTTAGAAGGCTCTCTCAGTGGATTCTGCGTCTTTTTTCTCCCAATCTCTCAGGTTTTGTAAGGTTTCCAATGTCTTCGGATCTTTTCTGTGTGATGTATGGGCGCGAGTGCAAGTACGGAGCTCCTTACTTCTCCGCCATCTTGCCCTCTCCCTGCTCTCCTCATTTCTTGAGGTTGGAAGTTTATGTTTTAGTCTGCCTTTTTTTTAATCCCTGTGTTGATTTTTTTAATGATATATGTTTTTAATTATTTGCCTAGCCATTGTTTTAGGGACTTGAAAAGGAAAAAGAATTCTAATTCTCCTCTCCATGCTCTACACTCAGTCGTTCTGACAGCAGATGTGTAGACATTCTCCTCACACCAAGCACTTCTTCCGTTCTCCGCAGACATCACCTTGCTGTCCTATAGTTCAGTTCAGTTCTGACATTGTCTGCTTAGGGTTGGCACATACCCCACAAGATAAGGACTCAGTCCCATAAGACTGTACCCCTCCCCCCCCAACTCCTCATGCTTCAGATACCAATGGAGAATCTAAGTTGTCACATCTGCTTCTGACCGATTGGCTATAAATTGGAGACCCCCATGAGGCCTTCTCTGGTTAAATAACTTGCTAGAACAGGCTGACAGAACTCAGGAAAACAGTTTAATTACTAGGTTACCAGTTTAATACACAGATATAGCTCAGGAACAGCCTGATGGAAGACATGCAGAGAGGGCAAGGTATGGGGGAAGGAATACCAAGCTTCAACGACCTCTTCAGGAAGGCCCCCCTACTAATATCTCCATACATCTGCCAACCGAGAAGCTCTGTGGACCCTAGACTTTAGGGACTTTTATGGAGGTTTCATTACATAGCCATAATTGATTGAATCATCAGCTGTTGATTAACCTACCCCCCAGCCCCTTTCCTGTCCCTGGAGACCAGAGGGTAGGACTTGATCACTTCAGTCATCTAATCACATGGTTGATTACCCTGGCACCAGCCCTCACCGAGGCTATCCAGAAACCCACAGCCAAAGGCCAGCTCATTAACATGCAGTAAGACCCATGGCTTCAGAGATTCTGAGGGTTTTAGCGTCTGTGGGCCAGGAAATGGGGGCAGGGATGGAGGCTTAACTGACTGAACCACCCAGGCTCAGTTATTAATATTAAAATTAAAATAATTTTAATCATAATTAAAATCAATCATAATATATAATAACATAATATAATTATATATAACATATAATAATTAAAAGTAATCAATATTAAAATTAATATTTTTAGTTGAGCCCACATATTTACCATTCCAGTGCTGGTTATTGTTTCTTAGGCATTTGAATTATTATTACCACATAGCATCATTTCATTTCAGCACGAAGACTTCCATTAGTGTGTCTTGTAGGATAACTCTGTAACAACACATTCTCTCAGGCTTCATTCGTCTGGAATGCCGTCTTCTCCCTTTATCCCTGAAGAACAATTTTGCTGTGCTCCTGGTTGCGAAATGTTTGTCTTTTATCCCTTTGAATGGGTTACCCTGTTACCCTGTTCTTCACTCTGTAATGAGAAGTCAGTTGCTAATCTTGCAGTGTCCCCGTGAGTAACACAATTCTATTTCTCGTACTGCTTTCAAGATTTGCTTTTTGTCTCCAACTACCACTGGTTTGCTACAACATATCTAACTGTGACTTGCTTAGTGATGATCCTACTTGGGATGTGTTGAGGTCCCTGGATCAGGAAGGTACTGCTTATCAAGTTTGGGAAGATTTCATCCATTACTTCTTCAAAAAGATTTTTGTTTGTTTCTCTCTTTCCTCTAATTCTGAGTCTTCCGTTTTGTGAATGTTGGTGCACTTGAGGTCCCACATGTTTTTTGAGGCTCTGTCAATTTTTCTTCAATTTTCTCTGTCCATTCTTCAGATGAAATAATTTTTAATTGATAACTGCTAGTTCACTTATCCTTTCTTCTTAATATTTGCTATTAAGCCCTTACTGGTGAATTCCTCACATCAGTTGTGATTTTTGGCTCCATAACATCCAATTAGATGTTTAATCTGTTTTTAAAATTACTTCTCTTGGGGCGCCTGGTTGAGCATCTGACTCTTGGTTTCAGCTCAGGTCGTGATCTCACAGTTCAAGAGTTCAAGCCCCACTCAGGGCTCTGTGCTGACAGCATGGAGCCTACTTGAGATTCCCTCTCCCTCTCTCTCTGCCCCTCCCCAGCTCTCTCTCTCTCTCTCTCTCAAAATAAACATTTTTTAAAAAAACTTAAAGAATAAAATAAAATAACTTCTCTTCACTGAGGTTTTCTGTTTAAGTCATTATCATCATACTCTTCTTTAATTCTTTAAACATGGTTTGTATTAGTTCTTAGAACATCTTTACAACAGCTGCTTTGAAGTTTTTATCTGCTAACGACAACATCTGGGGACACAGAAAGGCAGTTTTGATTGCTGCTTTTCCCCCTTCATCTGAGTCATATTTTCATATGTGCATACCTCATAATTTTTTTATTGAATACTGGATGTGTTTTGCTCTATTGTAGCAATTCTGGATTCTAGCCTCACCTCCCCACCTCCAGCCTTGTCGTTTTGTTTGTTTGCTCATTGAAAACTTGACTAAATTAGTAAAGTCTGTCTCTCTTACAATGTGTGGCTCCTGGGTCTGCCCTCGGTTTTCTTTTTCTTTTCTTTTTTTTTTAATGTTTTATTTATATCTGAGAGAGAGAGACAGTGTGAGCAGGGGAGGGTCAGATAGAGAGGGAGATGCAGAATCTGAAGCAGACTCCAGGCTCTGAGCTGTCAGCACAGAGCCCAACGTGGGGCTCGAACCCACGAACCATGAGATCATGACCTGAGCCAAAGTTGGACGCTTAACTGACTGAGCCACCCAGGTGCCCCTGCCCCACAGTTTTCTTCTTGATTCTCCTTTGAATTCTGCCTCTCAAGTTGTTGTCCCTGTGGTTGTCTAACTTAGCGTTCAGCCCAATATTGATCAGACTTTGAGCTTGGATGCTTCAGGGGGTAAGAATTTCAATCTCTGCTGACACATTCTTTTCTTGTCCTCAGGTGGTTGTCTTCCTGCACACAGGGTTGAGGGTAACTCCCCACACATCTCCGGAGTTCTCTCTCTCTGTGGCTCTCCTCTCTCTGGTGCCCTCTTCTCTCTGTTACTCTACCTTGTGAATGCAAGACTACCTGGCCTTTGTGGACTCCTACGTCTATTCCTTGGCTTAGATAGACTTGCCTTGCTTTGCTTGAGCTCTGCCTCCTGGTGCTGCATGCTCTGAAGGCATTAAGTTGGGGTGATTGCGAGGCTCATTGTGTCTGTTTTCCGTCACTCTAAGATCACCGTTCCCATTCCTTGCCCCGCGACCATAGTATAATACGTATCTGTCCAGCGTTTTTAGTTGTTTCAGGTGGGAAGGGAGATGCACACCCTGCCATTCCACCTTGTATCTCACTCACGCAAGTGTAAGTACAAGTCACTCATGGGAAGCTTTGATCGCTCTTATGTAAGTCGGTCCATTTCCTAGATATGTGTTGGAGGGAAGTGTGAGAAAATATCAAAGGCTGAAGAAGCCACTTTAATGCGCTGCCCCTGATGCGAACGATACTCTCTGTCTTTACCTACATCTGAATGCACTAAAAACATTGTCACTGGTGAAAAACTCTGGAATAATCTACTGGCCCCAAACTCCTGTGTCCATTGTTGCAAGGGCTTGGTCTATCATATTCTGAGAAGATAAATCACTCAACTAAATAGAATCTATACAGGTGCCCAGCATCCTGGCGCATTTCATAAATTGTGGCCTAAATAGGAGACCAGTGAAGAATGAGTTTTATTAAAACTCATACAATGAGTTTTTACTTTCAGGGAGAAGTTGCTGAAGTTACATTTGTAGGTGCTAACCCGAAGAATTCAGCAGAAAACCAGGTAAGCATCCACGATTCTTTTTACACTTTTTAGTTTTCATTTGAAAATCAATATAGAGGTTAACACCATAATGATAAAATATTCCAACTTGATTTTCATCTTAATTTTTAAAAAATTTTTAAATATTTATTTATTTTTGAGAGAGGAGAGAGAAAGAGAGTGCACCAGGGAGGGGCAGAGAGAGGGAGACACAGAATCTGAAGCAGGCTCCAGGCTCTGAGCTGTCAGCACAGAGCGTGACACAGGGCCCGAACCCACTGACTGAGAGATCATGACCTGAGCCAAAACCTGATGCCTAACTGACTGGGCCACTCAGGTGCCCCGCATCTTATTTTTTAAGTGTGGGAATGTTTTCGGTAGGAAAAATTAATGTAGCAATGTAGAATTAAGTCTGGGGGAAAAAAGCACACAGGAAACATTTAACTGGCTCTGCTTAGGCTCACATATTGCAGACTCCAGAGAGAACCACACTGTCTCTGGAGAAGATATAAATTGGAATACAATCCCAGTTATGTGTTCCAATTTAGAAACTCTACTACATTTGGTAAAATAATCAAAGGGCCAAGGATGAAGTGTATCTTTGGTTCCTTTCTACCCCCCATTTTGGCTCCTCTCCTCCAGGACCACAGCCTCTGGTCCTACCTGTCGGTCATGGCCTGACCATGCACCCCTGGAGCGGATGCCCTCCTGGCTTGAAGCCCTGGCCTGTGTGCTTTACTTTACCTTGCATTTACCCTTTCCCTACTCTTTATTCCTGGCACCAATTGGATATTTATTTCTTCATCTTGAAAAACGACATAAGAAATACACGTTCAATATAAACATAGGCAATGTAGAAGTGTTTAAAATAGAATATGAGGGGCACCTGGGTGGTTCAGTCAGTAAAGCGTCCCACTTCAGCTCAGGTAGTGATCTCACGGTTTGTTGGTTCGAGCCCTGTGTCGGACTCTGTGCTGACAGCTCGGAGCCTGAAGCGTGCTTTGAATTTTGTGTGTCCGTCTCTCTCTGCCCCTTCCCTGCTCATGTTCTGTCTCTTTGTCTCAAAAATAAAATTAAAAAATTAAATAAGATAGAGTATGAAAGTACCTGTCTTTCCATAAACATTTTTAGAGGTAAGAATTGTTCATACTTTGTTACATATCATTTCATGTTTTATGGTCCTTCTATCTGTGTAGAAGACACATGTATATGATAAAGTGTACATATGTAATATGGCTATTAATAAAATGAATTAATTTTACTTCTCTGTAACTCCTTTAGAATGTTCTTATAACTATCTAAGCAATAGCTAGACATATTCTAGTTGTAAAAATTCAAACAATAAAGAAAGATGTAGAGGATAAGGAATAAGTATACAAAAATGATTTCAAGGTCAGATTTTTTTTTATTGTGGTTTAGGGTTCCTTTATTCTATCCATGAGTCATTCTTCCCAGGGACCGTTGTTACTTATAACCCCAAGACCTTTCCTCCAAATGCACCTTCCATTTCTGTTTATTGAGGTATCATTATCGCTGTGATGATAAGTGGCAAGAGAACACTGTCAAATATGCCATCAGGGAAAAATGTTCTGCTTGCAAAGTCAACACGCACCTGTTTGCAGTAACTTCTGTAGGCAGTCAAACTCTGTCATAACATTTGCATGTTTATAGCATTGTTTTCTGGAGATGTTGAAGTGTTTATGGCAAAACTGCAGGCTTAGCTGTCATTTGATATCCTTAGGGTAGAGAAGGATTATCATTGCTATTGCCATGGAGAAGCAGGGGAACAAAATGCTTAAAGCGCTGGAATGAGAAAATAATTAATTCCTTAAAATTTTTCTAATGTTTATTTATATTAGAGAGAGAGAGAGAGCATAAGCAGGGGAGAGGCAGAGAGAGAGAGGGAGACCCCGAATCTGAAGCAGGCTCCAGGCTCTGAGCTGTCAGCACAGAGCCCGATGTGGGGCTCATACCCATGAACCTTGAGATCACCACCTGAGCCGAAGTTGGATGCTTAACCGACTGAGCCACCCAGGTGCCCCTAGAAGTAATTTGTAAGAATGCTCTGCAACTCAGCACACGACAATTTCCACTACCCTCCTTTGTTGGTAATCAGGACCTCCCCACTTGTATTTATTGAATGCTTCTTCTTTGCAGGCACTATGTGAAGTACTCTGTGTACATTGTCACCTCAATCTAATTTAATCCTTACTTCTATCCATAGGGTTATGTTTTATTATCCCCATTTTACAGATGAAGAAACTGAGGCCTAGAAAGATTCAGTAACTTGTATTAAGTAGCTGTGTGTCAGGAAGAGATCAGGATTAGAATGCGGGAAAGGGTAGTCACATAGTTCACATAGTCATTGGCCTAGACTCTTTCTCTGGTCTACACTAAAGACCTGTGCACTGGGGCTCACCCTATCTCCTACTCCATCTACAGCCTCCCCGATGTCACTCTGCCCTACATGGCCAAAACCATTCTCTTTACAAGTCACCATCATAGTGAAAACTTCTTTATTGAATACAACCCATCAGCTGAGTAACGTTTTAGATAATCCCATGGCCTGGTTGTAAATAAGGGATTCATTCACCAAGTTTTATTTGAACACCTAAAAGACTATAATGGATGCAAATGAATTAGACACAAGTCCTGCCCTTAAGGGCCACAAGCTAGAGATTTTTGAGGAAAATTAGAGATTCATGGCCTCTATATCTTTTAATTTGTTATATCAAATCTGCACTTGATTTGGAGCTGAATTCTTGGTCTGAAATAAATTATAGCAATTTTCCAATGGGGAAATAAAACCTGCCCATGATGTGCTTTCTAGGAATCCATTATGACAAAATATAGGAATTGCTTTCAGCATCTAGGACAAGGAAGATTTATGCATCCTTTTTAATTCTTTCACTTGGGAGATGTTTACCAACAATTCATTTATCTAGAGATAGAAAGATGAAGAAACGTTCCCATTTTCCCTCCTCAGTCTTGAAGGGACTAGAGAAAGTCTTTGAATATAGATCCATAAACATGTCACGTAAAGGCTTGACTTCTTTTTTTTTAGAATCTGAAGTTTTATTCCGTCTCTTCTCTGTCCCAGTTTGCAAAATTTGCCATCAGCTCTAAAATGATGCTCCACTCACTTTTCTTAAAAACAAACAAACAAAAAGTCATGGTGTGTAATAGCGTGGATAAAGTGACATTCTGAAGTCATTGCATGGAATGTAGAGAGACGCACCTAAGAATGTGGATGACACTCATACATTTTCACACCAGGTATTGACAGATTAGCCTATGGACCACAAGGATGTATTTATAGGCACCTTCTATGACCGTGCGGGGTCTCATCTGTTGTATGAATTGCGTTTCAGACCCATCAGACCTTCCTCACTGTTGAGAAATACGAGGCTGCATCAGCAACATGGCGGCTCGTGCATAACGATGCCTCCTGGGAGACACGGTGAGCTTGTCTATTGGATATTTTGTCTTTCAAACCATGAGAACAGTTGGTTAGTTTTGTGCGGGGAAGACAAATGTGAACACAGGCTCAATGCAGGATATTACTGCTATCAAATTCCCATGGAGCCTTCTGGCCATATTTAGTTGATTTATTACACTTCATTTTGAGTCTCTTTCCCTGCAAAACAGCGGGATGTGGGCTACTGTAAGACGAGGTGCTAATGAGGTTATGGCCTCCATTTTTGTAAACATCTGTTAATTTTGTTTTTTTCCACGGCTGCAGACATAGCCCTAAAAGCTGGCTAGCCTTCTTGCAAATGGGTTTCAAGGCACACAGGGCTCTGTAGAGCCTGACAGTTCCTTCTGGGAAAATAACGAGAGTCTATAGACAAAATTATTACATGTTTATACTCGGTCAATGATTCTTCATTTGAATTACTAAAACACGAGAAGCTTGAGTGTTCATTTTTTCCTTACTCACATAAGAAAGAAATTTGTTTATGGGGTTTGCTCAGAGAGGCATAGCTCTGTGCTTTATTGTTAGCAAATCCCTAAGCTGAATAAATATTCTGAAGATTTGAAAATGGCATCTGAACAAAAAAAAAGTTTCTGTTCCCGAGCATATCAATTTCATACCGCAGGACAGAGGAATGGAAGTGGGTAAAAATTTTGGCCACTTGTGTCTAATTCACATCACCTTACATTAGGTCATTAGTTGCATGTTGGTTTCCCTCACGTGGTTAATTGAAAATTGAAATAGGACCATGCTGTGGCCCCTTTGATAGTCAGACATAAATCTGGGCATAAATTTTCCTCTGATCTTTAGGAATCTAGGGCACAGGTCACTTTTAAACAAATATTTATTAAGGTAAGATTATACGGATAACAAAAAAGCATTAAAACTATTTTAAATGTTTATTTAGAGAGAGAGAGGAGAGAGAGAGAAAGAAGGAGTAGGGGAAGGGTGGAGAGAGAGAGAATCCCAAACAGATTCTGTACTGTCAGCACAGAGCCTGGTGCGGGACTTGAACTCACGAAGTGTGAGGTCATTACCTGAGCCGAAATCAAGTGTTGGATGCTTAACCAACTAAGCCACCCCGGTGCCCCAATAAAAAAGCATTTTTATTTTCAAAATCCGCAAATCGGAATAGCAGTGAACACTTGAGGGTACGTATAGGCTTCCTGTCATTGAAACACACAGAATGTGGAGAATACCCTCTCCACCCAGGGAACTTACTCTCTACACAGTTGGGGTTATCAGTCAGTCAGCCCACTGTATCTCACTTACCTGTAAGAATATCTGACCTTCTTGAGGTGGTCTACAAGGGCCAGTATGAGCTGACTCTCTCACTGTGTCACACTTCACTGCACCCTCCTTCTGCCTCTCCACTGTACCACCTTTTTTTCCTGCTTGAAACACTTTGCGTCCTCTGTTCCTTCTTCATCTGGGCACGTGTGGGTTCAGCTTAAATAACATCTGCCATACTTGTTTCATTTCAACTATCACTTTTAAAAATCATTTCCTGGTTTACCCATTCATTGTCTTTCTCCTTCCGCCCCCTGCCCTTGCCCTAGTAGAATGCAGACTCCATGGAACTTGGAGCTATTTCCGTCTTTCTTATGACCTTATCCTCAGTACCTCTAGAACAGAGGCTGGCGCATGTGCTCATTAAGTATATATTTTTGACAAATGAATCTGGCTGGAGAAGTGTCAGTTGAAGTGGGGGACGGAAAGGGCGAACACTGGGAGTTCTGAAGTGGGAGACTCCCTGTGTTCCGAGTATCAGGTGACGCTTTTGGGGATGGATGAGGTCTGCATGGTTATAAAGGTAGAACAGGTAAGACGATTGCTACAAATGGCTATTTCTTAAAGATTCTCTTCTAGAAAGTATTTGTCCCTGTTTGGTTCATTGCTCCCAGTATCTAGGATAGTGCCTTGCTTACGGTAGGTACTCCCCGAATGTTCATATCATGATGAATCCTACATTTTTCAAATCACATCTTTTTAAGAGTAAAACATGGTTGGTTGGTTTGTTTCCTACCAACAGTTTCTATTGGCACAAGGGATTACTGGGTCACAGCAATGCGACGATGCAATGGCATATTCCGGAGAGTGCCCAGCCTGGGATCTACAGGATGAGATACTTTGGACACAATCGGAAGCAGGACTTTCTCAAGCCGGCCGTCATACTTCCATTTGAAGGCACTTCCTCTGCCTTTGAAGTTGTAACTAGTTAATGAAAAGTTGATGAATCATTCAAAGTGAGGCTGAAATCTGTCATTTCACATGAATGTAAACAAGATGACTTCTATAATTGTCCCTGTTTGGGGGACAGATAGTTTACTGTGAATGGGACAGAGGTGTGTGTGTGTGTGTGTGTGTGTGTGTGTGTGTGTGTGTGTGTATGTGTGTGTGTGTGTGTTGCTGGTAGTCTAGAGGCTAACCCATGATTTTTCTCAGAGCCTTGCATCTGTTTGAAGGGACAGTTCCCCTCAATATAAAACCTCTGCTAAGTTAGTAAGAGTGGCTGAAGATGTGTGAGCAGTGGTTAAATTATTTATTTATAGAATTATTGAATGTTAGGCTGGGAAAGTTTAAAGAGATCATGTAGTACGAAGGCTACAGGACCTCCCCTCCATCACGCTTGAAAAAATAGTCAGTAAACATTGACCATAAATGTATAAGCCCAATTAGAGATAATTGGTGTGGAAATTAGCCTGCCAGTGTTTTTCTATTTAGCATAGCCTCTCAAAGCCATTCCCCTGGACTTGATGTGGCTGATTGAGAGTTGTTGATATTGTTAAATTATTTCTGGCCTTCAGAGGGCACGTACAGGAAAGTCAAGCTTGTAGTATTTTGATCATACCCTGTGTTTCCCTAAGTGCCCTTATCTCTCTAAATTGTGTCTCTGTTCCCAAGACTGGATCTAAGTGATTTTGACTGTTTTCACTAATCAAATTCACCCCCAAAACCTAAAGCTCACCATTCATGTAGATATTAAAACAAAAGTGTTAGTGGATTGGAAGGCAGTCCTCAAAGTGCAAGATCTAAATTCATTTATCTGTTCTTTTATCACTCACTTACTCATGGACTCATTCAATCACAGAATATTTATTAAGACCTACATGCCCAGTATTGTACTAGTGTCTGGCCTTGATAATTAGTGTTATCATGTTTGGGATGAATGTATAAGTGTCAAAAGAGGACTATTTTGAAGGAGAAAACTCTCGATTGAGTATATAAGTTTTGGAAGGCATTTAAAAAGCAGTAATCTTCAAGTCCTATCTCATATATAATCTGTGTTGGTCACTCTAATTTGGGGGGAAAGAGGCTCCAGACAATTTGGACAAAATTGTTTCAAAAGTAATTTGAAGGCATGAAATACGCAGTCCAAGGTGCCGAAGAATGAGATATGACAGTCTGACATTGATTGCCTGAAACTACCAATTAATTGCATTTACAATGATCCAAGTTTACTGGAGCTAGCTCCCAGGCTACAAAGTAAATTCCCAATACCAAATCATGTTTTGTATGAATGTAAAAGCTTTAACATTTTAAAGAGAAACTAACCTTAATTTCAAAAACAAACTGTAAAGCTTGAAAATAGTAACGATACTGATAATGATAAGACTAACATTCATTTTGCTATGACTAAACACGCCATATTGCATTGGAACGAACCTGGAACGCATTTGGATGACCCAGTGCTCTGGTTCTATGGCGGTTCCCTGCTGGAGAATTAGCTCATCAGGATTCCAAAGGGTAGCGATCATTTTTCCTAATGACCCACAGTGTTTGGTATCACAGTTCAGAGGCTTCCAAGAGCAAGGAATTCTGAAAGTAGTTGACCTTAGATAAATTATATTAGAACTGATGATAACATTTTTATCATGATTCAGAAGAGTATTGAATTATTTTCCACTACCTCCATGCCTCCCACTGAAGCTGGCCTCAGTGGACCTGTGATTCCCTGTTGTATACTTGCACCTGTGCTGAGCCAGATGCTGCATTGCCTGGTATGGGTCCTTCTGCACCAGCTCTCTGTCCACCAGGACTCCTGGCCCCAAACAGCCCACAGAAACCTGTCTGCACACCTGCTGCCATTTCTTCCCATTAGATTCCATTTCTGCATTTTGTGTGTAAAAATAAGACCAGATCCTGCCGTTGTAGAAACCATAGCTATTCACTTGTGTGTGTGTCAAAGAACGCCACAAAAGAGTCAATGACCTGTTAATATACAAACCTAGATCCAAGCTGTGTCTGTGGCTTCTGAGAGTGGCTCATTGAAGCCAAACCATATGGAGAAAGCCCCTGGAATTGGAGGAGAACATGGGGAAAAGGGGGCTGGCTGGGGGGAGAACGCTTCTGCAGAAGATTTTGTGTCTCATGTCAAAGTGTCGGTGTCTTGTCTGTTGTATTCTTCCTTCTCTGGGTTTAAGGATGCTGTGACTTCCTCAAAAAGCACTGAATGATCCCTCTATAATTTTTGATGAGTGTTATATAAATTGCTAACATTCATGACTTAATAATAAATTACTGAATATAATTGTGAATGTATGTTCTATGAAGAAGTGGAACATTTATTTTTCTTTATTTTTTTAAACCTTTAAAGATGTTTGTTATTTTTGAGAGAGAGAGGGAAACCGAGTATGAGTGGGGGAGGAGCAGAGAGAGAGGGAGACACAGAATCTAAAGCAGGCTCCAGGCTCTGAGCTTTCAGCACAGAGCCTGATGCGGGGCTCAAACTCATGAACTGTCAGATCATGATCTGAGCCAAAGTCAGATGCTCAACTGACTGAGCCACCCAGGTGCCCATTGTTTTTTTAAGAGATGGAATGAAAGGTGCTGGATTCCACGTAGGTCAGGCTGGAAATTGACATGAATGATCTCTGTAAGTAACCACACAAATATAAGGGGTCCCCTTCATCCATTCCTTCCTGCGCTCTGAAGATCTATCGCTGGACAAATACATACAGTTGAACATTTTTTTACTACTAGGGCACTGAGAGTTTCCTAGGCAGGTAGTTATCTGTAAAATTGCTTCATGAGCTAATTCTGAACAAAGATGCCAAGAATGAACATATTTGTGAATATACTTCTCCAATTTGCCTTCTTGTGCTTTTCCTCCAGCGTAGGGACACACGGCCCTTTTCTAACATTAGCACCTGGGCTTCATCTTTATCCAACAAATTTCATCATTAGATGATCCTTTTCATGTCTTTAACTCTTCAAATAATGATTTTGGTTCTGGTATCCCAATCCCACCTGCTGGTTTATAGTGGCTTTTGAAACACATGCCTCATCTGAGGCCACAGAGGAAAATTTGCATGTTGCTTACATAATTGGTTATAATGTGTTCAGCTGTAAATAACAGCATATTCCTGATCAACAGGGGTCCAAACACTAAAGACATTGGCAGTCGCACATAGCAATGTCTTCAGGTGACCAATTCAGGTTTGGTGCAACCATTCAATGATGTCACTGCTTCCCCGCCCCCCCCCCCCTTAACATACTAACTCTAATTTTTAGGCTTGTCACCTCAGTCTAAAGAGAACTACCTCATGTCTTCAGACCGTTGTGTGCAACAGCAAGAAGAAGGGGAGAGTTTCTGAAATCTCTTTTTGGGAGGTGAAAAATATTTAGTAGGAGCCCAAGTAGAATTCCCTTCACATTTCTTTGTCTAGAATGGTGTCACATAGCTTCAAGGGAGCTGGAGAAAGAGAATATTTGACATTTTCTGCCTCTAGAGAGGGAGGCAAGTTCTGATAGCAAGGAAAAAGAGATGGTGTAAGTTCTGTAATTTGTGACCAGCCCTACCAGTTACCACAACAGGCAAATATTAATAACTGCGTATCCAACGTAACAGCTCTTTGAAATAACTGGCACTAGTTTTATCTTAGCAAATCTGTTTTAGGAAAGAACACATCCCAGAGCTTGATGGTGACAGGGCTTGCTTTCTACACTGTAAAATGTATGATCCATTCAGCAAATTCACACTGAGCACCTGTATGTATACTTTGCGGGCATTATGTTACCCCCTGACAATACAGGAATGGTCAAGTCAGACTAAGTTCCTGCCATCAAGAAACTTGGAGTTTTAATGGAAGAAGCAGACAAGTAAATAGACAATTCTGTACAGAGTGACTCACATTGCTGCACTTTAGCGTGTGAGAGACGGGACCTTATATGGTCTTGGGGTTAGTGCAGGAAGTTTCCTGGAATAAATAACATCTAAGCTAGGGCCCAAAGGATATTAGTCTGAAGAAAGATGATGATGTGTGTGTGCGTGCGTGCATTCATGCATGCGCTCCTTTCTATGCAGGGATGCAGGATGACTAGGCTATTCCAGGTAAGGGGAATATCAAGTAGCTTATCAAGTCTGTAGCTCTAGTGCAGTGGAGGAATGACCAGAGATGTAGCACTGAACTACATCTTCATTAATTGCAATTTGGTTTTATGTTCATATTAGCATTTTCTACCTTAAGACCCTTCATTTATTATATGTATGTGCTTGAGTGTATTTTCCCTTTGGTAAACTAATAAAACACATCTTTTATAACTAAGGAAACTGATTTTTTCAGTCACATTGGGTATCAACCTTCTGTCTTCATTGTCTGTAAGTGTCTCTTGGAATTGGATTTATTGATGTTTCTTTTGTTTCTGTCCATCTCATGTTTCCAAATCTTGATTTCTTTTTGCTTTTTTATACCTATGAAGTCGGATATTAGAGCCAATAAAGACCATTCTCCCCCTTTAGATGAAATCCAGAGTTCCATTCTACATCTTCTAAGTACTTATTAATACTAAATAAACTGGCCCACCCACATAAACTTCAAAGTGCCTCGGTGTGCATACCTTCAAGTTGCCAGAGATCCAGGCTGTGTTGATTTTTTTCTGGCTGTGTTTTAGGATAATGAGCAATCCAGAAACCTGGGATATTGGCTTAACACTAGCAGAAGAGAACACATCTACCACTCCACTCTCTGGATCCCCATTCTCAGGAAAGATTGACTTGACCATATTGCTTGTTTTATGTATTTATTTATTTTTTAATGTTTTTATTTATTTATGAGAGAGAGAGACAGAGAGAGGGAGTGACAAGGGGACGGTCAGAGAGAGAGGGAGACCCAGAATCTGAAGCAGGCTCCGGGCTCTGAGCTAGCTGTCAGTACAGAGCCCAACGCAGGGCTCGAACCCACAAACCCGTGAGATCATGACCTGAGCTGAAGTCGAATGCTTAATGGACTGAGTCACCCAGGTGCCCCTGTATTGCTTGTTTTATTGGAGCTTCCTTGTTCAATACAAGACCAGGGTAAGCTAAACAAACATAATAGTGTAACATCCCAGCAATTAAAACCTTGAAAAAACATCAAGCATGGACCCACGACAGCCTGGGTGTGTCCTACGAGGTCCTGCTAGCTGGAATAACCGTCTGACTAGTTACGTTGTGTTCAGTAGGATGAGAGATGTGAGGTGTTCTACTTGCCCACCTGTGCACTCAGAAAGAATAGTCATACATTCCTTTGTCTGGTTCCCTTCCTAGTAGCTATGTAACAGACATGGTGGAAATAGCTGGGGCAGCCACCTTGAGCCTACAGATGAAAGCTCCATGTCAAAGATGGCAGTCTTATAAAAGACACCCAGGTCCTTGATAGTCCCTAATAGTCAAATCATCCCTTGACTGCTTCATTTCAGATGGTTAGCAGAGGGGGAACTAAATTCCCATCTCACCTTTTACTATTCATGTCATTGTTAGAACAGCAGAAACCTGTATTCTAACTACTATACTGATTATAGCCTCCACAAAGGCTGTGATTTACACACTTTCTTCTACTGTGGCTAGGATAAATATCAACATATTTGTGTAAAATCACAAAGCAGATCTTTATTAGCTGACTGGGGGAAAATGGTATGGTGACCTCTTTCTATTTTTTGACTCTCTGGATGTTATGGGTTGATTTATGCCCAAATGATGTGTGGACATCCTAATACCTAGTACCTCCAATGTGACGTTATTTGGAAATAAGGTCATTGCAAATGTAATTAGTTAAGATGAGATCATGGTAGAGCAGGGCAGGTCCCCAATCCAATGTGACTTGTCTCTTAAAAAAATATATACCATGCAAAGGGATACACACAAGGAGAAAGCAGCATGAACATGAAGGCAGAGATTTGAGGGCTGTGTCTACAACACAAGGAATCCCAGAAGATTGCAAGTAAACCACCAGAATCCAGTTGGGAGACATGGATCCCCCCTCACAGCCCTCAGAACAAATCAACCTGCTGACATTTTGATCTTGGATTTATAGCCTCCAGAACAGTGAGCCAACAAATTACTGTTGTTTACACCACCCAGCGTGTGGCATTCTGTAATGGCAGTTCTAGAAGACAAAACGCTGGCCAATGGATCTGTTTGCCCCTCTGCAGACACCTGTCAAATGAGATCCTTGGGTGCCTTCCAGTTTAGAAGACATAGTCATTATGTCTGTTCTTTACTCTTTGGAATAATATGGTCATTTTATGGCAACTGGTCTCATCTATCATTGGTTGCCTATGAGTGTCATCTGTCACTGTCAAAGACTCCAGTAAATTCTGAAACTAATTTACATATCATAAAACGCCAAATGAATCAGCTATGATGCAGCTCTAACTAAAATTTTATGGAGAATAAACATTCCATATTTTGAGGAATTGATCTTTTGTGGGAGTGGGTGAGACTATGAATATCTATTATATATATTATATTTATAAGATGACAGAATCAGGACAAATGTAATTATGCATGTTTATTCTCAGTTCTTAACTAAACTGATTTTTTCGCCTCTCCAATTTCTCATGCAAGCGTTATAAGTTTTGGAGCAAATGAAGGACATGTCAGTAGCGTATCTATCTTTCTGTTTTCATGGAGGCAAAGCTAGAAAGGAATCTTAACGTACTTGAGGAATTTGGCAGCACCAGTTTTAAATCAAGTCAGAAGATGATGGTTTCCACGTATTAGAGAGGTATTGCAAAAAGTAGTAGCCGTGAGTTTCCATTCTCGATGAATAATTTACTTAATGTTTACATAAATATTTCTTATTTCAAGAACTGCTTTTGTAAATGAGAGAATGCTTTGAAGATTATCGAAGAGAAATCTCATTTTTGGAGGGATTTTATTTTCTTTGAATTAACAAAGTAGTCGCTCAGTATCCATGTTTTGCATAAAATCAACTGGGACCCTTTGGGAGGTTCGCTGTTTCCTCCTGGTTGGGTGCTGTGTCTGATAAACTCCACCATGGTAGGAACATCATGAAAATGCTGTCATGATTACAAGCTTAGACTGTCATAAGGGCGCCTGGGTGGCTCAGTCGGTTAAGCATTCGACTTCAGCTCAGGTCATGATCTCACGGTTCATGGATTTGGGTCCCTCATGGGGCTCTGTGCTGACATCTCAGAGCCTGGAGCCTGTTTCCGATTCTGTCTTTCCTCTCTCTCTGCCCCTCCCCTGCTTGCACTCTGTCTCTCTCTCTCTCAAAAATAAATAAGCATTAAAAAAATTAAAAATAAACAAGCTTAGACTGTCATTGAGCTTTCTGAGACCTTAGAAAAAAAATATCATGGAAAATTTGAAACATACAAATACAGAGAATAGTACAGTAATACCCCATATATTTCAGCATTTGGCTTCAGAAATTATAAGCAGCTTGCCCTTTGTGTTTCATCTCTCCTTTCATATTTTACTGGGTGGGGTGGAGTCGAGCTGGACTATTTTCCTTATAAAAATTTAGCATATTTCTCCGACAAATAAAGATTTTTTTTTTACTTAACCAAAAGGTCACTCTCCTGTCTAACAAAATTGACAATAAACTCTTAATTTCACCTAATACTCAGACGATGGTTAAATGTTCCTGATTTTCTAAAAAATACCTTTTTAGAGGTGCCTGGGTGGCTCAGTCAGTTAAGAGGCTGACTTCAGCTTGGGTCATGATCTCATGGTTCATGGATTCAAATCCTGCGTCACGCTCTGTGCTGACAGCTCAGAGCCTGGAGCCTGCTTTGGATTTTGTGTCTCCCTCTCTCTCTACCCCTACCCTGCTTGCACTCTGTTCCTCTGTATCTCTCTCAAAAATAAATAACCATTATTAAAAAATAATAAAAAATACCTTTTTATAGTGGGTTTGTTTAATCAGGGTCCAAACAAGTTCTGTACATATCATTTATTAATCTCTTAAGTCACACTTAATGTATAACATTTCTCCTTATACCACCCTCTTTTTCGTGCTGTTTAAGAAACCAGGGTATCTAATAGATTTTCCTACATTATAAACTTTTGCATCTTTATGATGTTTTTTAACTTATTCCTCTACCCTTACTGTTTCCTGGAAACATTGGCTCTACATGCTTGACTAGATTCAATTTAATTTTTTTCTTTAGTCAAGAATACTACTTTGGGGAGGGCTCTTTATTTCCTATTTCCTAAAACAGGAGATACATTATGTCTGGTTGTCTCATTTAGGTTAGGATTGACCTGACAGTCAGGAGTCCTCAGCCTGATCCATTCGTTATAAAAGTCCCTGTCAGCCTTTGATCTTTGGTTTCCATGGCCAAAACTGATTGTTAACCAAATCCGTTATTTGGTTAAACCAAATAGTATAACCAAAATAGTAATTTCCTTTTTCTTACACCTTTATTGAGATATAACTGACAAATAAACTTGTAATATATTCAAAATGTCTAACGATGATGTGGTATATGTATATATTCTAACAAGATTCCCAGCATTGAGTTAATTAACATGGCCATCACCTCACATCTGTACTTTTTTTTTCTTTTTTGTTGAAGACACAAGTTCTACTCTTAGCAAATTTTGACTATGCAACATGGTACTATCAACTATAGTCACTACGTTTTTCATTAGATCCTCAGGCTTTGTGTGTAACTTAGAACCACCATTCTACTCTCTGTTTCTGTGTGTTTTTGGTGTTTTATTTTTTTATTTTTTTTATTTTAAGATTCCATGCTGGTGCACCCAGGTGGCTCAGTTGGTGAACCATCCAACTTTGGCTCAGATTATGATCTCAGGGTTTGTGGGTTTGAGCCCTGCGTCAGACTCTGTACTTATGGCTCAGAGCCTGAAGCCTGCTTCAGATTCTGTGCCTCCCTCTTTCTCTCTGCCCCTCTCCCACTTGCGCTCTGTCTCTCAAAAATGAATAAACATTAAAAAAATAAAAAGATTCTGTGTAGAAGTGATGCCATGTGGTGTTTGTCTTTCTCTGTCTGACTTATTTTACTTAAAATAATGCCCTCTAGGTCCATCCATGTTGTTGTCAATGGCAGGATTCTCTTCTTTCTCATGGTTGAATAATATTCCATTGTATATTTATACCACATCTTCTTCATTCACTTATCCATTGATGGGCACTTCAGTTTTTTTCCATGTCTTGGCTGTTGGGAGTAATACAATAAATATGAGAGTGCACATATCTTTATGATATCATGTTTTCATTTCTTTTAGATATATACTCAGAAGTATGATTGCTGGATCACATGGTAGTTCTATGTTTAATTTTTGCAGAACTTCCATACCGTTTTCCATAGTGGCTGCCCTAATTTACATTCCCACCACTAGTGCACAAGAATTCCCATTTCCACACATCCTTTTTAACACGTTATCTCTTGTCTTTTGGATGATAGCCATTCTGACTGGGGTGAGGTGATATCTTGTGGTTTTGATTCTCATTTCCTTGATATTAGTGACGTTGAGCCTCTTTCCATGTATCTTTTGGCCATTTTGGATGGAAATATATCTATCTTTTTCTTTGGAAAAATATCTATTCAGTTCCTCTACTCATTTTTAAATGAGATGTCTCCTAGGGCAAGGGAATTAAAAGCAAAAATAAACTATTGGGGCTTCATCAAAATAAACTTTTGCACAGTGAAGGAAATAATCAACAAAACTAATAGGCAACCTATGGAATGGGAGAAGGGCTTTCAAATGACATATATGATAAAGGGTTAGTATCCAAAATATATAAACAACTTATAAAACAGAACACCTCCCCCAAAGTGAATAATCCAATTAAACATGGGCAGAAGACATGAACAGACATTTCTCCAAAGAAAACATCCTAATGGGCAACAGACACATGAAAAGATGTTCATTGTCATTTACCCTCAGGGAAATGCAAGTAAAAACCACAATGAGACATCACTTCACACATGTCAGAATGGCGAAAGCCAACAATGCAAGAAACAACAGGTGTTGGTGAGGATGGAGAGGAAAATGAACCCTCATGCACTGTTGGTGGGAATGCAAACTGGTGCAACCCCTCTGGAAAACAGTATAGAGTTTCCTCAAACAGTTAAAAATAGAGCTTACTCTATAATCCGGCACTACCAGGTATTTATCCAAAGAATACAAAACACTAACTCAAAGGGATACATGCACCCCGATGTTTATAGCAGCATTATTTACAACAGCCGTGATATGGAAGCAGCCCAAGTGTCCATCAATTGGTGAATGGATAAAGAAGATGTGGTATAGATATACAAGGGAATATTATTCAGCCATCAAAACGAATGAAATCTTGCCATTTGCAACAACATGGAAGGACCTACGGCGTATTATGCTAAGTGAAATAGAGAAAGACAAATACGATATGATTTCACTCATATGTGGAATTTAAGAAACAAAACAAGTGAGCATAGGGAACAAAAGAGAGAGGCAAACCAAGATACAGATTCTCAACTATACAGAAGAAATTGATGGTTACCAGATAGGGTTAAGGAGGGAGAGGGGAAACAGGTGATGGGTACTTCAGGAGGGTACTTGGTGATAAGCACCGGGTGATGTATGGAAGTGTGGGATCACTATGTTGTGCACCTGACACTAATATTACACTGTATGTTAACTAACTGGAATTAAAACTTAAAAAAATTTAAAAAACCATGAAGTAATTATGGGAAAACACAAGCATTTGCTGGTAGTTAATGCTGAATACATAGCTATCCATCATGCTATTATTGTTTTGATCTTTTCTAGATGCTTGCAGTACCGCACTGACATTTGTAAGAGTGGAACAGATGGAGGTTAGCATGACTGTGAGATGGGGAGAGGGAAGGAGGGACTCAAAATGAGACTTCAGTTCTGGGTGACAGTGCACTTGCTATGGGAGAATCAGAATGAGCTGGTAGACAACAGTTGCACTTCTGGGTCCATGATATTCATTTTTTTATTATTTTTTATTTAAGAGAGAGAGTGTGAGTGGGGGAGAGGCAGAGAGGATCTCAACCAGGCTCCACGCTCAGCATGGAGCCCAGTGCCTTGGGGGCTCGTTCCTACAACCCTGGGATCATGACCTGAGCTGCATGTCGGACGCTTAACCAACTGAGCCACCCAGGCGCCCCCAGCCAGAATTTTAAATATCATGCACTCAACTCAGGCGCCCTGTTGAGTGCATGATATTTAAAATTCTGGCTGGGGGCGCCTGGGTGGCTCAGTTGGTTAAGCGTCCGACTTCGGCTCAGGTCATGATCTCACTGTTCGTGGATTCAAGCACCCGTGTCAGGCTCTGTGCTGACAGCTAGCTCAGAGCCTGGAGTCTGCTTCAGATTCTGTGTCTTCCTCTCTCTCTGACCCTCCCATGATCACGCTCTCTCTCTCTCTCTCAGAAATAAATAAAACATTAAAGAATTTTTTAAAATAAAATAAAATTCTGGCTGGATTTCATCTACCGGTACCTCAAAGTCCACTGGAAGTGCTCATTCTGACATTATCAGTAATTTTGAGAGAAAAGCAGCAAGGTGTAGTTTAAAGGTTTCACACTCAGCTTTTCCTGAAACGATTTTAGAGCAACAAATTAGAAGCTGAAAAACCACGGGAGAAATAACACAGAAAAACCATAGAGAGCTCCTGAAAAAGCAATACTGATGAAAGCACCTGCCAATGAACTCTAAATTGGTATCTGATTCTCTTCAAAGCCAAGGAGTAAAAAGCCTTGGCATGTGGGGTTAGTGGCTCTGGGATAGGGGTATCTGGAGGATTGGGCTTTTCTGGGCCCACAGAGCAGGATGTCCTGGATACTAGATCTGCAGTGCCACCTACTGGAGAAGACAGGAAACAGTGCAAAGCCTGTAAAAGTATGCTGGATGACACACAGGAAATCTTTTGCTTTTTACCTAAGACTACGTAATTTAATCTCATAATTTAGCTGCACTTACCTTACGATGTATATATTTTTTATTTTGAAAGAGAAAGCACGAGTGGAGGAGGGGCAGAGAGAGAAGGGGAGAGAGAAAGAATCCCAAGCAGGCTCTGCACTTACCCCGATATGGGGCTTGAACTCAAGAAACGTGAGATCATGACCCGAGCGGAAATCAAGAGTTGGACGCTTAATTGACTGAGCCACACAGGTGCTCCATCCTTTATGATATTTTAACAGGTGATCCTTTTGAGAGGCTCTTACCCAATTTTAATTTAATATGAACAACAATCACGAGTGGGTTGTCAATACATGTTGAATCACGGTTTCATTTTTTAAAAATTATTATTTTAAGTGATAGTGTTGAAGATTAAGAACCCAACCCAAAAGTATACTTCTGATGTCCTTATAATCTCAAGGATGTTGGTTTCAGGAGGTAAGTAAGTCTGGGAGGGAGAAGAAAAAGGCAAGCGATGTTTGCCAAGGGTCTATTAGATTTTGCTCCGAGGTGCTGTCCCCAGGACTATTTCTGCCAGTGTCTGGAAAGAGTCCCATGATGTAGTGCATTTGCAAACTACTATGTAAAAATCCCTTTCTCACTGACTCACAACGCACATTAGGATAGTAGAAGTTTTTAGATTCTCTGAAGGCAAGAACTCTGTTTAATGCTAATTCAATGTTTTCTAAACTTAGTAGAACATGACTTCTTTATTTTAGAGCATTGCCAATATGGGGCCCTCACACACTGGACACAGTGCTAGGTGCTTGGCATATATTAGCTGATTTACACCTCATTACAGCCAGTGATTTGACAGAGAGGAAGGAGCTGAGGGCTGATGGGACTTTTGCAGTGCACACTTTTAGCCACAGTGCAGGAACTGAAACCCAGGTCTGCCTGATGCCTGAGCTTAGGCTGTCCCCAGCTCCGTCACACGGCCTCCTGACACAACATTGTGGTTTCACATTGGTCGGCTCTTCTGCTTGGCAAGGTGAGGGATGGTCACAAGAGCCCCCATTTTCAGCTGACCTTTCCCCGGGATAAGCACTTGAAAGGCTCCTCTTGGAGAAGCAAATGATTTGCTTCTCCTGGACGTTTCACATTGCAGCCTGCCTGTGACACACACGCTTTGTCACTCTTCACAAACTCAGCCGGCTTCTTGCAAAGCTGGCCTCATTTTGCAGGATACCTGGTGAGAAAGGAAGTCTCTAGGGAATTTGTAATTCATGCACCGTGCATTGGCTCCGGCAGCTGAATTCTCTGGGGTTTAGAGTTCAAAGACATCTCCTGGGGGGATCAGGGATTTTGTACCTTCCCAACAAGGCGCAGCTGTGAGAGAACAGACAGTTCCAGAAGGTCACCTGTCCGGAAGCTATTTTTAAGCAGACTACTTTGGGTACTTTATATATGAAAGTTGAATGAGACCAGGCCTTTTGGTCTCCGTGTTCTCATGTGTGCAAAGGAAGCAAACGTACCTAGTTCTTCAGGCTGGACGGAGTCCCAGATGGGGTCTCAAATATCTTCATTCTCTCACTCCAAATTGTTATGAGCCCTTGATACTCAACAAATAGCACTGCATAGAAAACAGCTGACGGTTTGTCGATGTGGTAGAGGAAAAATCTGTGTCTGACCTATACTATAGAAGATATTATGGATCCCCTCCCCCTGACTTCAAATGGTGGATTCAAAAGAAGGTGAATTTAAGAAGTCTGAGGAGACGGGGGATACCTCAGACTTTTTATGTGGATTAGAAATATGATTATGGCATGGGGCTCCTGGGTGGCTCAGTTGGCTGAGTGTCTGACTTTGGGTCAGGTCGTGATTTCATGAGTCATAGGTTTGAGCCGCGCATAGGGCTCTGTGCTGACAGCTCAGAGCCTGGAGCCTGTTTCGGGCCCTGTGTCTCCCTCTCTCTCTGCCCCTCTCCTGCTCTCTCCCTCAAAAATAAATAAAAATACTTTAAAAAATATGATTACGGCACAACACAAAAACCAATTTGTATTACCGAAGCAATACATGTGTATTACATACCCTCCCGGCTGTGTGCTTGGTGTGAAGCTAGGTGCCCGTATGTAGGTTGGTTGGTGCCTCCCATCACTTCAGAGTAACCAGCTTAGAAGACATTCTCCAGCTCCCACACCTCCAGGGAGGTGCTACGGGTTGAGTGGCTCGGCGTGAGTGGGGCTGATGCTAACCTTCAAGGTGATCCTGCCTTCTTCCACGCTCAGAGCCTGTCTCCAAGGGGCTATGGCCTTGATGGTGAGCCAGGGGGGAGGATTTTGGTTACCCAGCATTGGACGGCAGAGTAGTGAACTGCATTGGGAGCCCTGTAACCAAGCCAAAGCTTCAGGGCTGGACGGCAAGCCTGCCCGAGGCCTATTTGTATGAGGAGACCAGTAGCTTGGAGGAAGGGACGATCAACTCTTGGACTCTGGCTCCTCCACAGGACCCCCTTCAGTTTTAGGGGAGCCATTTAAGTATTTTTAATGTTTATTTTTGAGAGAGAGCAAGCATGAACAGGGGAGGGGCAGAGAAAGAGGAGACAGAATCTGAAGCAGGCTCTAGGCTCTGAGCTGTCAGCACAACACAGGGCTTGAACCCACAAACCGCTAGATCATTACCTGAACCAAAATCCGCCACTTAACTGACTGAGCCACCCAGGTGTCCCAGGGGAGTCATTTTAACACCAACCCCAGCCTCCTTGGGAGCTTCTCTGAGTCCTGGGAGGAGAGGAGCTGTAACGAGTGATTGGATCAAACAGAGCAGCTCCAACTAGGGGAGAAGCAGCCAGTGTCTCCTCTTCACAGGGTCTGGGGTTCACCATCCAGGAGCTATTGCTTAACTGCAGGTGACAAGACGTGGCTCCAGATCCCCACGGACTTCATGGCAGAAGCCTCATTAGGGCACGACGCGTCTTTCGCCACCACGGAATCCTCCCACACTACAGGGTCTGTGGGTTCAGAAGGCCCGAGAGGCAGGGCTAGGTGTTGGCACCATGGCCTGGACTTGCCGCCAGGCCCCTTCTTACTCCAGGTCCTACTCAAGCTGACGACTTTCCGACGCCCATACACGGGCTATTTCCAAGTGTGGGATGCACTGTCTCCAGAACCCACAGAGGCCAGCAGGCTTTGCTCCCACAGCACTGGCTGAGGTCCATGCAAGGGGCTGGGCGGGGTGGGGGGTGGGGCTGTGGCCCTTGCAGAGCTCCTGTCAGCCAGACACCAGCCAGCGTCTGTTCATCACCTGACACTCGACAAGCCCTACTTTCACAGGAGGCTGGATGATGCTTCCAGGATGGTGGGCATCCGTGTCAACTCAGACCCTGTGCACAATAGTCTTCAGGAACTTGGGGTTCTCCTCTGGCCAGTAGGTCATCACCTGAGTGAACAGTTAGGTCTCTCCCGGAAAGGCAATCATTGCATTATGTTCTTCACAGTGTTTGCAGAACCTCTCCCTTTAGGGGTCTGGCCACCTCTTCAGTCAGCGGATCTTGGATCTGAAAATGCATTCCGGTCTGGAAACTGAGCAGAGAATCTTGACTCGTTACTGAGGTGACTAATCTCAGCTCCCGGCTCCTCTGTTCTTGCTTTATTCTCTACTGTGCTGGTTCAGCGCTGCCTGCCTGCCTTATTCTGCTTGTAGAGACGTGATAAGGTATTTAAAAAGAACAGAGAATATTCTATTAACCGTTCCATGACTCCGTGTGGTTAGGGACCTCATGGCGGCCCCCCTGACACGGCTAGCTACTAAGGTAAACGCAGCTCCCTGATGCCCATGCTGGTGTGTGAGCACGGCCTTTTGTCCCCTTTGCAATGGGACCTGTCACCCTCGCATATCCTAGGGCGTGCTGCTCTGCGCCCACCTCTCCTACCGTCAGCCCAGGGCTGTGAGGGAGAGCCACTAGAACATTCTTTATGGCGTGGGCTCTGGGCCGTCCACTGGTGGGGCTCTCGGACCTGCAGTGTCTCCAGCCAGCATGCTGCCTCCCTGTACCTTTTAGTTTCCTCTACCAATTTTCAGGGCAGCTTAGGCATTTCTGCTACAGTCAGTGCAGGCCATCATTTTCTCCAGGCTCTTAACTGTCTCCTGTAACATGCACTGGGATATTATCCAGCCAAAAAACAAAAAGCAAGCAGGAAATCCTGCTATCTGCAACAACAGAGATGGAGCTTGAGGGCTTTCCACTAAGTGAAATAAGCCAGACAAGAAAAAGACAAACACTGTTAGATCTCATTTATAGATGGAAGCTAAAAGGGAAAAAAAGGAACTTATAGACACAGGAGATTGCTGGACATGGAGGGTGGGGGGCAGAATGAGCAAATGCGGTCGAAAGACAAACCTCCAGTTACAAGGTATGTAAGTGTAGAGTGCAGCGTGGTGACCCTGGTTAGTAACAATGTGTTGCATATTTAAAAGCTGCTAAGAGGGGTGCCTGGGTGGCTCAGTTGGTTAAGTGTCCGACTTTAGCTCAGGTCATAGATCACACAGTTCATGGGTTCCTGCCCTGTGTCGGGCTCTGTGCTGACAGCCAGTTCAGAGCCTGGAGCCTGTTTCAGATTCTGTGTCTTCCTCTGTCTCTGACCCTCCCCTGCTCATGCTGTCTCTCTCTCAGAAATAAATAAAACATTAAAAAAAAATTTTTTTATAAAGCTGCTAAGAGGTTTTGTCTTAAAAGTTCTCATTGCAAGAAAAAATTGTGAGGATGTGAGGCAAGGGATGGTGACTAGAGTTACTGTGTGATCATTTCGTAATATATACAAATGCCAAATCATTACGGCGTATGCCTTAAATTAATGGAGTGGTGTGTGTCAGGAAAAAAGTCGTCTGAATTAGGCAGAATAATGCCCCTCCCCACCCCCAAAGATGTCTCTGTCTTCAGCCCTGGAAGCTGCCAATATGTTACCTTCCTCTGCAAAAGGAAATTGGCAGCTGTGATTAAGGACCTTAATGTGATTAAGAGTAAGGACGGGAGAGGGTCCTAGGCTACCCAGCTGTACCTCCACATAATCACGAGGGACCTTATTAGGGGAAGACCTAACAGGATGGTCGGAGACGGAGATTCACGGAGCCATAGAGGAGGGGCCGTAAACCAAAGAATGCCAGCAGCCTCTAGAAGCTGGAGAAGACAAGGACACAGATTTTCCCTTTGTCTCCAGAAGGAGCACAGCTTCGCCAACATCTCGATTTTAGCCAGCAAGATCCGTTTTGGACTTCTGACCTCTGCAACTGTAAGACACAAAATCTGTGTTGTTTTAAGCCACTAGGGTTCGTGATAATTTGTGGCAGCAGAAAACAAATATAGCCTGTGCCAGTGAGTTTGGCCTTTCCTTAGGGATCAACCAACCCCGTGGGTTCTTCTTGGCATCGGCTTGTGTCCACTGGGTTATTTTTGCCATGCCTGCTGGGGATAAAACTTGTTTCCTCTCTTAGCAGCCCCAGCATGTGTAAAGCTGACTTATGCTGGATTTGACCCTCCTCTTGGCCTGGCAATCAGGAGAGGATGTGGAGCATTGCCTTGTGGGGACATCCATTGCCTTGTGGAGAAACTTTGGCAGTGTCTTCTCATACTTGGGGAGACGCTAGTTCTTCTGTGGAGGGGCGGGCTGCTTCTGACAGCTTGTGGTGGTGGTGGGGGTATCTGTGGAGCCACCATCCTTGGGGGCATCCATTCCATAGGCCAGGTCCCATGTTTTCCCAATCAGATGCATGGTTTTAGCTTAACTGACCTATTTTGGCTGAGTATTTAAATGTCGGTAACTATGATTTCCAGAGTTAGAAATCATAGAGTTTTGCCTTCAAGAGGCAGCAAAATCATACACTGTGCATTGCAGACTCAGTAAATATTTGTGAGATAAAGAGGAAGAAAGGATACTCTTAACAATATTCCAAGAGCAATAGATACGCTAAGGGAGAGGATAAGAACACGTTCTAGAACCACCAATCTTGCTTCATTATTGAAAGGTGTCTGGAGTTCTGCAACTTTAACTATCAGGGTGTGAATATGCCCCGCAGCTGTTTGCTTTTCCAAGCGCAGGAGAGAAGTCACTGAAGGGGGCACGCTTGCGCTCACTTAGCCTTTGGCCGGTTCACGCTGTCAGCGCAGCATTAATACAACCTGGTTGTGACTAACCAACTCGCTCGTCTTTGCAAGAATTTTTCCCCAGTATCTTTCAAAAACCTGAGTCCTTGTACTGTTGAAGCCATTCCCTCCCCTACCGGGACGTTTCCCCAGCTTAACACCAGTGGCATCTTTAGGCATTAGGCTACCAGCTGCGCAAAGGACTCCATCCCATTAAGGATGGGGGCATCCCTGCCAGTTGGATCATGATAGAGCCGGTCCTGGAACCTGACAATATAGCCTGTTTTCTCAGACCCCTTCTGGTATCATCAGCGTCATCCACGAAGCAGATGCCCAGAGAGATGAGACATGCAGAGATCATCCCTTACAGACGTAGGGAGGGAGCAGAAACAGGTTAGAGAAACTTCAGGCTGCAGTGTAAAAGGAGAGCATCTGAAGATTCTCAGACCACGCTAAGAAAGTCTCCGTGGGGCTGATGGGCATTCTCTGAGCAAAGCTTGGTTGGTAGGTGATGTCCACGCTGGGCACTGATGGCCCCAGTACCGCTGCTGTGCCCGCTGTCTGGGTGATGTCCAGAGAAAGTGTGGCTTGTCGTGAACTATGTGGTAGACCATAGTTCACCATAGTTCACAGACCAACTGTGGCTGGTCCTCCCTTGAAGGAGGTGTGAGTGGCACCCCCTCCATGGCCACTGCAATGGTTAATACCTCAGTTCTGGAGCAAAGCTGTGAATGTTTGAAACTTGATGGAGCCACTTAATAGCTGTGGGATTAATTTCCGGAAGCCCTCATTGTCACCTCTGAAATCGTGGAGTTCACAGTAACTATCTCATGAGCAAGCTGTAAGGCTGGAATGGGTGACTGCCTGTAAAATGGGCCGAACACTAGAACACTAGTGGGCACATAGAAGGGGCATCATAAATGGTAGCTGAACAAATAAACGAGGATTGGTGGCTCAAGAACTTGTTCTCTTTGGGTCTACCTATTGCTCTAGGAAATACTGTAGTGTGTCCACCCTATTCCTGTTCATACATGTGACAAGTGATTCATAACAGGCCGCATAAAACTTTACTGACCTTGTGATGCCACCATCACTCAGGAGTGTTCTGTGAATTTTCTGATACCCTCATAAGCTTGACATGTGTGGCAACCACATGGTCCCTTTCATTGCATTCCCCTTCTGTCTGGGAGCTCAGATTCAAATGGGGAGACAGAACCGTAGGAAGAATACTTACAGTGTAAGGCAGGATGGAGAGAATGAGCAAGGTGGGAATGAACAATGCAGATGTAGTAAGAGGAAGGAATTTTCTCAATGACGAGATCAGAGGGTCCTTCAAGGGGGAGATTTTATTGTATTTGAGTTGAACTGTAAAGCAAGAGGTAACTTTTGATGAGTGGGAATAGCTAAACAGGTAAGGGGGACAAGAAGAGAGGCAGACATGGGGGAGAAATTCCAGGCAGAAGACAAGATTTGGCTAGTGGAGAAGCAGAAGAAGCTTTTCCTGGGGGCTTCGAAGAGGTGAGTCCTAGAGCAGATGCAGTGTGTGAGCAAAGAAAATCGGATAGAAGATACCAAGATCACTGCAGATTTTCTACTTGAATGCCCTTCAAAGTCACTTGGGAAATACAATGAATGGAATTCCTTAGAAGCTGTTTCTTGAATGGCTATGAGAGTGAACTGAAGGGTTGAGTTTTATCAGGGAAGAACAGGCAAGGGAGTGCTGGACATAGTTCTTGTCTGGAAACAGTGCCCCCCTTTTGTAGCATAACCTACTGACTGATGGTGGGAGAATCTCTGGCCAGATGTGAGCTGTCACCCGCCTCCTCTGATAGACTGTGTTCAAGGGTTTAGGGGATGTGGCAAACCCAAGCCTGTCTCCAAGGTGAGCTATTGAACTGCATAGATAATGTTCACTGTCCTCATTTTTGATGTTAAATCTCTCTAAATTAGATTACATATTTCTTTACTTGGTTAAGCATAGAACTCTAAGAATAATTTAACTGTTCTTAATGGCTTAGGATTGTCATCACGGACATTAATTATTGTGCTAGAGTTTGAAGTGTGTCAGACCAGGCCGTCTGGGGGCTCCTTCGGTTAATTGGCTGACTCTCGATTTTGCCTCAGGTCTTGATCTCATGGGTTGTGAGATCGAGCCCCGGGTTGAGTTCTGTGCTGACAGCATGGAACCTGTTTAGGATTCTCTCTCTCCCCCTCTCTCTGCCCCTCCCCTGCTCATGCTCTCTCTCAAAATACATAAAAAAATTAAAGTGTGTCAGACCTTTTACCCTCTAGTAATGGTACTACCCACCTATTCAAGTTTTTAAAAATTATTATTTTTTAATGTTTATTTTTGAGAGACAGAGACAGTGCGAGTGGAGAAGGGGCATAGAGAGAGGGAGACACAGAATTGGAAGCAGGCTCCAGGCTCAGAGCTGTCAGCATAGAGCCTGATGTGGGGCTTGAACCCACAAACCAGGAGATCATGACCTGAGCCAAAGCAGGACGCTTAACCAGCTAAGACACCCAGATGCCCGCCCCCCAATTATAATTTTTGATCTTTTGCTTCCTTTCTGCTGCCAACTCTTGATATAAAGCAGTTAGCAAGCTCATTGCTAATGCCAATTGTAAGAAAGACTGAGGGCTTATCTTTGAAGGAAAGCCAAGGGTCTTCATGACCAGTTTGTATTTCAGAGGCCTTGATGGAGCTAAGGGTATTTCTATTATGGACAATTAATTATGGGAAAATTAATTGGTGGATCTTCTGCAAGATCTGGTTTCCAGCCTCAGCCTTGTCCCCAAGTAGTTAATTTTTTTGGCATCCTATGACTTCCTCAGACTAAGTCCCCCATTTAGAAAACAGCGGTTTGTAAGCCTGTCCTCTGATATCCCAGAATGATCACCCAGCACGGATACAGGCCTCAGATTATGTTTACAGTCTCCTATTTGTAAGCTTGGCAAGTTAGCTGGCTGAGTTGGTTTTCTTCTTTGCCTCTTTCTGTTTCTTACCCGTTTGGGGCGGGGGGGTGGGGGGGGGCAGTAATAGAGGTCGTCTCACAGTTGCTGTGGAGTGTAGGTAGGATTCATGGGGGAAGATTCCTTTCACAGGGCCCGCAACACAGCAGAGAACATTTGTGAGTTCCAAAGTCCTTTCTTGAAGTGAAGTCCCTTCAGCAAGATGAATGCCTTCAGGTCAGAATTCCCCAGCCTGGTCCAAAGTCTCTAAGTGTCATTAGCCAAGTAGACCACTGGATGTCACACTTGATCTAAGTTACCACACACACACACACACACACACACACACACACACACACACACACACACGATGTCCTGTGTTGGCTTGGACAGCCTTAGGCTTTTAGGGATGGAGTAGACCTTAGTGATCTTTGAAAGCAGAGTCAGCTGGAGGCCACAGGCAGGTTTTGTTTCACATACATTTTATTGTTTTTCAGTTTTAATGAAACTTGAATTCATTAAGGCTCGGTCCTATTCTCCAGAGTCCTCCTTGGGCACTTCATTCATTTGAGTTATTACCCAACTGGTTCCTCGAGGCAATAAAGTGGGCAGCACCTGGTCTCATTGCACAGAGGAGGCGACTGAGCCCCCCTCCCCCCCAGGCACCTTCACAGTTTAGCCAAGGACACAGGTTAAGTTCATAGTAAACGTGGGACTAGAACCGCCATCACTTGACTCCCACGTCGGCCTCTGGCATTGAACCTGGCACTTGAGAGCTAGATCAAGATTATGCACCTTTAGTATATTTCTCTAGTGTAGAAGAGAAGCAGATGCCATCATTAGCTGAAGCTCTGTCCTAAACTCTGCCCAGTCCACAAGCTTCAGAAAATTTTGGCTGTCACATTGGCATTCATTTGGATGTTTTATCTCGTGCATTTGATCAGGGGTTGGGGCTGTGGTTGGACATTGGAAAGGTTTCCCAGGGCACTTAGCAGAGATACATTAGGCTAACAATAAAGTCCACAGCCTGGAACAGGAAACCAGTAATACAAGCCAAGGGTCACGATTTATCCCAGGTCTTATCAGAAAAAGCAAGCCAACAGACCTCAGGGCTGAGTACTAATAAGTTACGATGTAACCACACACACACACACACACACACACACACACACACGTTTAGATTTTCATAACTGCCAGATGGAGGATAGGCTAATATAGCTCACCCATTGTCTTTGGAAAGAGCAGGTCAGAGAGGGTAATGACCTCTCAAAGCTAGATCTCCCCGGTTGTGTTCTCATTAGAACAGCCTAAGGTTATTTCTGGGATTATATCAGTGGAGTCGAAAGCCTGCAGCAGTTACCAAGAGTAGATCAGGCTTGCCTTGAAAATGTTTCACCGCCCAGGGCCCTTGTCCCACCATCCAGCTAAGCTTGGGGAGGCTATGGTCCCTTCCCTGGGGACCAGAAATAGGAAGGGTGAGCCAGGCCTATCTCTTCCATTGGTGTGAATTTTGAAGGTTCTCAAGAAAGCACACTGGAAGTCTCTTTGAAGTCTGTTTTGAAGAATCCCAATGTCAACGAGTAAAGACCATGTAGTGTAGCCTTTAGAAGTGGAACAAATATTAAAGAGCATCACGTCCAGCCATTTCACATCACAGAACCCGAAACACAGAGCCCAGAAGTGATAGAGGACTTACTGGTGGTTCCACAGCAATAAGCTGAGCCAGTATTTTTCCTTTTTTTTTTTTTTTTTCTACTCATCTTTCTTCTACCCAGATCAGCGAACCCTCATCCTTGAGGTCTCTAATTCCCCTGCTGCTTTTACTATTTCATACCCATTTTTAAAGTTTTATTTTTATATAGAGGGCTTGTTGACCTCATAAACTATACACAATCAAGTCCTACAACTTGATAAGGTTTGACGTTTACTCACAAAGCCAGCACTGTAGCCAAGACGATGAACCTAGCCATCCCCTCCAACGTCTTCTGCCGCTGCCTGGTTGTCCATCAGTCTTCTCTCCCTCAGGCAGCCACAGGTCTGCTTTCTCTCACTGCACGAGGGTGTGCATATTCTGGAATTTTATATAAATGGAAGCACACAGTATGTTCTCTCTCTTTGTCTGGCTTCCATCACATGGCATCCTTACTTTGAGATGCATCTGTCATAGCACATATCAATAATTCACTCTACTTACTTCTGGGCAACATTCCTGGTATAAATGAGTCAAAATTTCTTTTTGCATTTATTCATCTGTTGATGAATGGGCTTCTTTTAGTTATTAAGCTGCTACGAACATTCATGTATAGGTCATTCTATGGGTGTATGCTTTTGTTTCTCTTGGGTCAATACCTACAGAGAGAGGGGCGCCTGGGTAGCTCAGTCAGTTAAGCATTCTGACTCTTAATTTCCACTCGGGTCATGGTCTCACAGTCCCTGAGTTCAAACCCCATGTCAGGCTCTGTCCAACCCCATGCTGGAGCCTGCTTAGGATTCTCTCTGTCCGTCTCTCTCTGCCCCTCCCCTGCCTGCACTCTCTTTCTCTCTCACCATAACTAAATAAACATTAAAAAAAACCTAGGTATAAATTAGATCATATGATAGGTATGTATTTAACTTTTAAAAGCATCTTTATGGAGTTAGATTTGATATATAGTACACCATGCATATTTAAATTAAACATTTGATAAGTTTTGGTGTATTTATGTACCCGTGAAAGCATCACCACATTTAGAACAGTAAACATATTGATCACGCAAACACTTCCTGGTGTTCCTTGGTAATCCTGCCCTTCCCAACCTCAACACCAGACAACTACTGACCTGTTTTCTGTCAGTAGAGATTAATTTGTGTTTTCTAGAATTTTAGAAAAGGGAATAATGTAGTATGTGCTATTTTGTGTTTGGCTTCTTTCATCCAATATAATCTTAAATTCATCCATGTTGTAGCAAATGAATAGTTCATTCTTATTTTTTTTTTTAGTTGATTTATTTTGAGAGAGAGTGTGTGTGCACCAGCGAGCAGGGGAGGAATAGAGAGAGGGAGAGAGAATCCCAAGCAGGCTCTGCATTGTCAGCACAGAGCCTGATGCAGGACTTGAACTCACAAACCATGAGATCATGACCCAAGCCACAATCAAGTCAGATGCTTAACAGACTGAGCCACCTGGGTGCCCTATCATTCCTTTTTTTTTTGGTAAGTCATATTCTATTAAATGGGTAGATGTTTCGCTGTGACAGATAAAGCTGGTAGGAGCAGTCATGCACAAGTTTTTGTATGAAAAGAAGCTTTCATTTCTTTTTGGCCAGATCATTTGGTGAGTGTCCATTTAACTTTGAGATGCTACCAAATTGTTTTCCAGACTGGCTTTATCATTCTACATTCCCAACAGCAGGTGTATAAGAATCGCAACTCTTCCACATGCTTGGCAACCCTTGGTATGGTCTGTCCTTCATTTTAACTATTCCCATACATGTACATCTCTCTCACAGTCTTACTTTGCATTTCCGTAATGGCTAAGGATATTGAATATTTTAAAATGTGCTTATTTGCCATCTGTACATACTTCAGTGAAGTGTCCGTTAACAACTTTTGCCTAATTTTTATCAGATTGTTTCCTTTGTGTTATGTTTTGAAAATGCTTTACATATTCTGGATACATATCCTTTATAAGACACCTGCTTTACAAAGATCTTTCTCCTAGTCTGTGACTTATTTCACCTTCTTTTGTAGAACAGAAGTTTTTAGTTTTGATATTCAATTTATCAATTGATTCTTTTATGGACTATGCTTTTAGTTTTGTATCTAAGAAATGTTTGCTTATTCTAGGGTCACAATGTTTTTCTCCTATTTATTTTATTTTAATTTTTTTTGCCAGAACTTCTACTGCTTTTAGATTTAGGTTTTAAATTTTATTCTAGGATCCGTTTTGAGTTTAGTGGTTATGTGGGGTGTAAAGTATTGATCAAAATGTATTGTTTTACATATAAGTGTTGTGTCATTACCATTTATGGAAAAGACTATCCTTTCTCCACTGAAGTGACTTTGAGCCCTAGTGAAAAGTCAGTTGTCTATATAAAGTGTGGGTGTATTTTTGGATTCTGTTTGGTTCTACCAATCCAGTTCACTATCCTGACAACAATGCTACAATGTCTTGGTTACTTGAGTTTTAGGAGAAGTCTATAAATCAGGTAGTACGTGACCTCAAACTTTGTTTTTCTTTACAAAACTGTGTTAGCTTATTGTACATGTGTTTCTGTAGAATTTTAGCATCATTTTGTCACTGTCTGAATGATTTTTGGGATTAGGATTTTGGTTGAGATTGCATTGAAATCAGATCAATTTGGGAAGAATTGGTATTTTAACCACATTGAGTCTTCTAACCCGTGAACATCGTATATCTATCCATTTATTTAGGTTTTCTTTAATTTTTATTTAATCAATCTTAGAAATATTCTGTAGTTTCATTATACAGGTCTCTTACATCTTTTGTCATATTTAGCCCTATATATTTCATACTTTTTAATGATATTGCAAATTGTATTGCTCTTTAAACTTCAAACTTGGATTGTTTGTTGGTAGTATATAGAAATATTTCTTTTTGTATAATAATACAAAACTCTTCTGTCCTGTAACCTTGCTAAACTCCCTTATTAGTTCTCTGGGCTTTTTAGTAGAGTTCATCAGGTTTTCTATACACGTTTTTCTCAACTTGTGATGGGTTTACATCCTGATAAACTCAATGTAAGTTGGAAATACCGTAAGTTGAAAATGCATTGAATACACCTACCCTACTGAACATTATAGCTTAGCCTCGGCTACCTTAAAATGTGCTCAGAACAGTTACAGTTGTTGGGCAAAACCACCACACACAAAGCCTGTGTTAAAATTAAATGTTGAATATCTTATGTAATTTACTGGATATTGTACAGAAAGTGAAAAGCATCATGGGCATATGGCTACAGAAGAGTTATAAGTGATTGGTTGTTCATCCTTGTGATTGTGTGGCTGCTGTGACTTACTGCCATTGCCCAGCATCAGGAGGGTGGATTGTACTGCATATTGCTAGCCCAGGAAAAATCTCAAAATTCAAAACGTCAAGTATGGTTGTATTGAATTGCAAATAGCTCCCTCACCATGTAAAGTTGAGAAATTGTAAGTCGAGTTGTCATAAGTTGGTAACTAACTGTCTAGACTATCATGTTGACTCTGCATAAAGACAGCATTATTTCTTTCTTTTCAGTCTGAATTCTTTTCATTTCTTTTCTTACCTTAGTGTACCGGCAAGAATCTCCAGCACCGTGCTGGAAAGAAGCAGTAGAATTGTTCCTGGTCTCAGGGAGAAAGCTCAGAGTTTTTCACCATGAATGTAATGTTACCTGTGGGTTTTTTGTAGATGCCCTTCATCATTGTGAGGAAGTTCTCTTTAATTCCTCCAGGGCTGAACATTAGTATGATCATAAGTTTGGTCTTTTAAAATCCATCTGTTCTAATTTTTTTAATGTTTATTTATTTATGTTTAAATTTTGTAGTATTTATTTTTGAGACAGAGCATGAGTGGGGGAGGGGCAGAGCATGAGGGAGACACAGAATAGGAAGCAGGATCCAGGCTCTGAGCTGTCAGCACAGAACCCGACGCGGGGCTGGCACCCACGAACTGCGAGACCATGACCTGAGCTGAAGTCGGATGCTTAACTGACTGAGCTGCCCAGGCACCCCATGATCAGAAGGTTTTAAAGTTTCTTTGTCTGATTTTGGTATTGGGGTAAAGCTAGTCTCATGGAATGAACAGGAAAATATTCCTTCCTTTTCAGTTTTCTAGATGAGTTTGCATAGAATTGATATTTATTCCTTAAATATCTGGGAGAATTCATCAGTAAAACCATCTAGACATGAGGGTCTTTGTGGGGATGTTTTTATTTACAAGTTTAATTTCGTTAAAAGTCATTCATGCTATCTATTTCTTCTTGATTAGGCTTTGGCAATTTTGTGTCTTTCAAGGAATTTACCCATTTTGTACATTATTCCATTTCTTTTAATATATTCATAATTTTCTTTTGTTATCTTTTTAATATCTACAGAATCAGTGGTGTATTACTAATCTGTTGTCTTTTCTCCTCTTGTCCTGATCAGTTTGGCTATAGGCTTACTAATATTATTAATTTATCAAAGAACTAACTTTTGGTTTCATTGATTTTTCTTTGTTGTTTTCCTGGTTTTTATTTCACTGATTTTCTTTGTTTTCCTGGTTTTTATTACATTAATTTTCATTCTCATCTTTATTCTTTCTTTCCTTCTGCATGTTTTAGTTTGCCCTCTTTTTCTATATTAAAAAAATGATTTGAGACTTTCTCTCTAATATATGTATTTAGTGCTATAAATTTCTTGTAGTACTTCTTTGTCGTATCCCAAATATTCTGATTTGTTGAGTTTTCATTTCATTCAGTTCAACATATGTTCTTAATTTTTTCTTTGACCTTTTTTTTGAAAAGTATATCACTTAGTATCTAAATATTTGGGTATTTTCCAGATACCTTGCTTTTGGGTGTGTGTGGTGTTTTTTGTTTGTTTGTTTTTTAACTAGGCTCCATCCCTAGTAAGGGGCTTGAACTCCTGACCTTGAGATCAAGAGTCACATGCTCTACTGACTTAGCCAACCAAGCACCCTTTTCCAGATATCTTTCTGTTGCCGGTTTTCAGTTTGATTCTATTGTGATCAGAATATATTCTGTATGGCTGGGATTCTTTTAAATTCATGGAGATTTCTCTTATGGCCCCAAATATGATCTATCTTGGTAAATATTCTTTGTACATTTGAAAGGAAAATATATTCTGCTGCTGTCGGGTGGAGTAGTCTAGAAATGTGGATTAAGTCAAATTAGTAGATAGCATTTTTCAAATCTTTCATATTTTCACTGATTTTCTATTTCCTTCATGAATTATTGAGAATAATATTTCAATCTCCAACCATAATCATGCATTTGTTTATCCCTCCTTTTAATTCTTTCAGGTTTTGCCTCATGTATTTTGAAGTTCTATTATTAAGTGTAGAAACATTTAAGATTGTCCTGTCTTCTTCAAATTAACTCCTTTATCATTATGAAATAGACTCCTTTATCTCTGGCCATGATCTTGGACATGTCTTTTTGAGTTTTTTGGTTTTTTTTTTCCTGAGTATGTGCAGCCTGGGGTGAACTTGGAATTTATGTCCATTAATACACACATTTAGGAATGTCCCTTCCTTGCTCTCCTTCCTGGGATTTCTCTCATGTTCTGTCTCCTGGGACTCCTTTGCTTGGTCTCTTGGGCTAAAAGGATGTGTTTCTCTCAGAGTTCTGTCTTCCTGTGTTCCCCTGCAGCTCTGCTCAGCTGCTCTGCTTGCTGGGTAAAGTGGCAAGGCAAAAGAGTGAAAATGAGGATTCTTTCCACACCCTTCCTCTTCTGCCTGGACACAAGTCTCCTCTGGGGGTCTCTGTGCTGCCGCTGCCACTGCATCCTCGCGAGGAGGTCAGGGGTGGGCAAGGCAGGGAGAAAAAAACCAAGAGAATAAAAAAGGAAAAAATAAAGACCATCCTGTGCCCTCTTCGACTCTGTCTGGTGCTTCCTTTCCTGGGCCTCTGGTCAGAAAGGGAGCTTTCTCTCGGAGGTTTTAGTGTTCATCCTTGTAAAACTTTGTTAATGGAGGACCATAGGGGAGAAGAAGGGGGAAAATAGTGGTGGAGAGGGAGGGAGGCAAACGGTGAGAGACTCTTGAATGCTGAAAACAAACTGAGGACTGGTGGGTGTGGGGGAGGAGGGGGAGATGGGCACGGAGAGGGGCACTTGTGGGAATGAGCACTGGGTGTTATATGGAAACCAACTTGACAATAAACTATCTGTAAAAAAAACAAAAAACAAAACAAAAAAACTTTGTTACCCTTAGGTTAAATCCTAAGGAGATAAAGGAGGAAGAAAAACACCCAGAAGCTCACTATCGTTATGCATCAATCTTCAAGTTTTGACTTTTCCACCTTAAGGTGCCTGCTAGAGTTTTCTGTTGTAATCAGTGGGAGAAATAGACAGCGGTTGGATTACTTATTTGTACAGCACCAGAAGTCTGTGAGCCCGATTTTCACTTGTTCCTCAGAGAAGGGAACCCAGAAATTTGCATCAGAATCCTGTGTTATATCTGTAGAGTTTTGTAATAATAACTTCTATTTATTTGCTTCTTACCATGTCAAACACTATGCTGAGTATTCTAATGTACATTATCTCAAAAAATTCTTATAACCCTATAAAAGAGATATTATAATTTCTCTTTAATGGATGAGGAACGAGAACCGAGCAGTTTAAGTTTTTCCCATGTTTCCAACAGTTGGTAATTGGCAGAGCCGACTTCATTCTGAAGCCTGTCTCTTAGCCATTCTGCGAGGAAGCATGGGATTAAAAAGCACCATTGGAACTCTGTTGAGGTGGACTTTGAATGTTAGATCAGCAGCTCTCAGTACACAAACACAAGCATGAAGAAAAAAAAATAATTTTCTGTAACCTAACTTGATTTTTGACTGAGTTCCTATCGCGTGGGGCCGGTACAAGCGAAAACTCACCAACATTCATCCTTCATTCTTGTGATTGTGCTACAATCGTCGGTATCCTGCATCGGAGTGGGGCTGGACCCAGATTCCCTATCTGCTTTGTCTCTTAGATCTCTTTCTTCCCTCTCTTCCTGTCCCCATTCTATCTGGGGATGAAGACATGCATTCTTCCCCTTGCTTTTCCACGATACTCTGTCTCTACCATAAATCACTTTCTTCCAGTCTTTCACTTCCTCTGAAAACCCTGTAAATTCTTTGAATTTCTAAGGCTTTTGGAAGACCAGAGCCAGAAAGACTCGCATGGACTGTTTGATGTTTGTCCAGATACTTTTACTGAGGCAGTGATAGATGGGCTTGTTGAGGAAAGAGGAAAATACAGTGAGATAGAAATAAGATAATATCTCCCCTTCTCTTCCCATCCCTTCCCTTCCCCTTCTTCATTTCCTCTCTCCCTCCCTCCCTCCTCTCCTTCCACCTGCCCTCCTTTTCTGCTTCCCTGCATCCTTCACTCTCTCTCTTCATCCATCTCTCCCTTCCTTTCTTCTTCCCACTCAATCTGCATTTGTGAGCACCTCCTATGAGGTATGTACTACTTCCTTAGCTTTTATTCTCCTTAGCATTGAGCATATGCTCCTGCATACTGACAATAGCAAGTTATTCATAAACTAAAAAATTGGGTTGGTTTCACAGGGTGATGTATGCAAATGTCGAATGTCTATATTATACACCTGAAACTAATATAACACTGTATCTTAACTAACTGGAGTTCAAATAGAAACTTTAAAAAATTGGGTTGGTTTCTCTGATTTTGCATAAGAGCCTCGGTGACTCTGCTGATAAACATATTTGCATTTGCTGTAACTTTATAACTTTTTGCTCTTGTATTTGTTATCTGTTATTCACAGCAGATTATCCTGAAGCTTAGCAAACTTTTTTTTTTTTAATGTTTTATTTATTTCTAGGAGAGAGAGAGACAGTGTGAGCAGGGGAGGGTCAGAGAGAGAGAGGGAGTCACAGACTGAAACAGGCTCCAGGCTCTGAGCTGGGAGTCAGCACACAGCCCGACGCGGGGCTCGAACCCACGAACCGCGAGATCATGACCTAAGCGAAAGTTGGACGCTTAACCGACTAAGCCACCCGGGCGCCCCTGAAGCTTAGCAAACTTAAAATACATTCATCATCTCACAGTTCCTGTAGGGTGGACATCTTTGTTCTGGGCTCCAAGACTCTCTCCTCCTCTGCGCTCACTGCACTAGCTGGTCTGTCAAGGCTCTACTGAGGCAGGACCTGCTTCCCAAGCCCAGTCACGGGATTGTGGGCAGCCCTTGGTTCCTCACAGGCTGTTGGCTGGAGGCTGCCTCTCTTTCCTGCCCCATGGCCCTTTCCATAGCACAGCTGGCTTCACCAGAGTGAGTGAGCAAGACCCGGAGAGGCCAGTGAGATGGGGAGCATAGTCTGCTCTAACCTAATCTTAGAAGAGACGACCCACATTCTAGTCATTAGAGGCGGGCCACAGCCAGGGCTAGCCTGCCTTACAGAAGGAGATTATACAACAGTGTGAAAACCAGGAGGTGGGGTCCGTGGAATCATCCATACTACAAATGTGCCTTCAATGGGTTATAAAACTTTGAGAAATTCTGAGCTAAATGAACAGTCCGCTTTTCGTTGGTGAAGGAAGGGGTCCCAAGCCCAGTGCCCGATGATCCCATGTGCCATACTTTGTTTCGCCTTCACACCTTTCCTGTGATGTAAATATTTGTGGCAAGCCCTGTTCATTCTCCTCAATATTCATCATTCCATTCTTTCATAGCAAAATACCTTTTTATGGTTGCCCAGTTAAGGACTACCTTTCACATCCTCTCACGTACCTAGGTGTGGCCATGTGCCTAAGTTCTGCCCAGTGGGATGTAGGCCACTGTGAAGTGTGGCAACTTCCAGAAAATCTCCTTAAGGGAAAGCTTAGGTGCCCTTTCCTCTCCTGGTTTCTATCTGCCTCTGTCCTTCTTGAGGGTAAGTGCATCATTGTAGACCACGAGATCGGGGTCCTACAAGTAAGGAGACAAAAGGAGACTTTCTCTTTGTAACACTGTGAAGCATTCTACCAGCATTGTTCTACTTTTGGGACTTGTGGGACAAGTGACAATAAGTTGTTACCTTATTTAAACTGCTGCCATTTTTGATACTGTCACCGGCAGCTAAACCCAATCCCAGCGAATTTGGAGGTTAGTACTTAGAAGTGGGGTGCTCCCTGTAACAGAAGTCAAAATACGTGGTGTTGGCTCAGTGCAGGGTTGGCAAACTTGTTCTAAAGGGACAGATGGTAACTATTTGAGGCTCAATGGGCCACCTATGGTCGAGTCACAGATTTTTCCTTTATGTTTAAACAACCTTTTGACATGTAAAAAATGTCTTGGCTCAGTCCTTTAAAAAGATAACAACTTTCTTAGCTCAAGGATCAACAAAAAACCAGGCCTCTGGATCTGGCCTTTGAGGGATAGTTTGTGACCTCTGCTCTTTTCCATTAGGGATCAGCACATGCCCCAGGGCGAAGGTTGACCTCAGAGCTCACTGACCTCTCTGGAGTCACGCTTTCTTATTGTTTGTCGTTTCTGGGTATTTCTCTTGTTTTCCTTGTCGATTGGAAAATAATGCACTTCACTGTTACAAGTCACGTTTACCCTCAGAAGATGGACCAAAGGGAACTGTTATCAAAGATGCAAATGTAAAGAAATCACCAAAAGGATATCTGCAATTTTAGGTCATTACCATTTAGGTATTTACTCAAGAAGGGTAAAACTGTAGTTTTCGGGAAAGAGAAAATAAATAGGCAACTCAAGTTGGAACTTATTGAAACTTTATCAGGTTACATAAAAATTCAATTGAAATCATCTTGTCATCTTGAAATTACACTCATCATCAAATATTGCATTACTTCTCAGTTCTTGTCATTCACCACTCTATGCCCCCGTTACGTTTACGTCTTTCAAACCAATGATCATTGTCCCAATGAATGGATGTTGTCATTTTACTTAGTATATTCAGATACATCAGGGTCCTATAAAACATGGTACTCAAAGTACAAAAATAAGTGCTTTATGCACATTCCTTAATACTGTTTTTGTCTCTCTCTCTCTTTTTTTTGGTACCTCAGCTAACTAATGTCACAAAAATCAAGTCGACATTAACAGAAAGGAAAAGAAGCAAGAGATTGTGTAACACCTGGAAACTAGAAACATATTTTGTTGCGGTCATTTTTTCTGTTGGGAGAGGGTAAGGGTATCTGGCTGGTATATTGCAGTGAGAGAAGTGGGAAAGAAAGAACTCATGAAGGAGTAGACACAATAACTACGTTAAATATTTAAACCAGTGGCAATGATGGATTAATGCAAATAGACTTATCTGCTGCTCTTATCCTAAGATCCCCCACATCTCCTAGGAATTACAGTAAAAAGTGCCAAATTTCAAAATAAAACTTACATTTGAAAAGAGCATGTATACTTCGTTACAAATCATTTATTGCAAGCCATATAGGTATAGCTAAGGCTTGTTAAAAAGGTTTTTGGATTTTATAAACATGAGTATATTTAGAATACAGAAATCGGTAATAACAAGATGTTTTCAAGAGAATAACAAAGACTGGGTACCTGGCCTTTAACATCATAATTCGATGTGTGAACTTGTCAATTCCACATTTTAAAGGATGTGTTTTGTTTTGTTTTATAAAACTGCCTGTATCATGTGCTGGTGAGGGTACAGAGCAACTAGAACTATTTTTTTAAGATTTTATTTTTAAGTAATTTCTATATCCAAAGCAGGGCTCGAACTCACAACCCTGAAATCAAGTCACATGCTTCACCAAACTGAGCCAGCCTGGTGCCCTGCTGATGTATGTTTTAAATCTTCTGAACTGCTAACAAAGATTGTTTCCTCTTATTTTTTGCACTATCTTTTAACTTAATATTTCTCCCGGGAAAAATCTTTGAAAACTCATTCTACTTAAATCGCAATAATAATAGGTCAAGAGTTAATCTTTAAAAAGGCTTACTGTACCCACTGTGTATTTGGCAATAATAGTTGAAACTTAAAATTGAGAACAGAGTTGATTTAATTTGGAGGATTCTGACTAAGTGAACAAAATCTACCAACTGGTGAATTTAAGTGCAATTACACTCAGTTTACAAAAATGCAGAGAGGATCACTAGACCATGTACTGCACTGTGGAAATACATACACCCTCATTTATAGTCTCTGGCAAAGAGAAGGTGCATCATAAATACAGACTGATCATACTTTCTATAAAGTAGACGCTTGTGGTTTATAGCAATAGAGATGATAATTGTTTAATCCTTAATATTCGTGAAGAAAATAATGAAAGAGTAAAAACAAGGTTATATAAAAAGGAAAGTATCTGTCAATGTTATTCTCCACTAAGAAATATTTATTTTAAAAATTTTTTAATGTTCTATTTATTTCTAGGAGAGAGAGAGAGAGAGAGAGAGAGACAGCGTGAGCAGGGGAGGGTCAGAGAGAGAGGGAGTCACAGACTGAAACAGGCTCCAGGGTCTGAGCTGTCAGTCAGCACAGAGCCCAACGCGGGGCTCGAACCCACGAACCGCGAGATCATGACCTAAGCGAAAGTCGGACGCTTAACCGACTAAGCCACCCAGGCGCCCCAATTTTTTATTTAAAAATTTTTAATGTTTTATTTATTCACTAAGAAATATTTAAAACTTTATATGAGGATAGTTCATGAGCAACAGCAATGGCAAAGTGAGATGCAAATGTTTGAGCAAATCTATAAAACAGGGAAGGCAAAAGGCAACGTGCCTTTTAAGATGAAGGTTTACACTGGAAGTTCTTTCTGGTTTGCAATGTGAGGAGATTGGGTTAAGGAAGAAAGGAACCGGCAAATCCTCCAAGATTTGCTGAATGGCCTATCTCTCGGGTTGTCCCCTGTCCCGTGTGACCCCGGTGGCAGAGCTCAGGACCCAGAGCCCAGGAGCTTTGGGAGGACAACCAGGACCAGAAGGGGGTTGTCCCTGGGGTCACTGGGTGGGCAGTGGATTAAGGGCAATCGTATAGGAGAAGATAACATGTTTCTCTCTGTCTCTCTTTGCTCCTACCTCAGTCAGAAAGAAGTCACTTGGGCTCTTTAATTTAATGTGCACCTGTTCTGGAGAGGATGAAGCTGATTCTGTAAGATTAAAAAAAAAAAAAGAAAAGGGAAAGAAAAGGAAAAAAAAGGAGCCATAAAGATGAGGTCACTGTATAATTTGTTGTCTAAACTGGGACACACTTGTGAGTCTGAAGAGTTACTGTTAATACGGATAAACACAACTGTCCCGCAAACAGAACACACTGTCATCCCAGAGGGACATTGTTCACCTGAGTGGGGTTGACATTCTTCAGTCTCCAAGAAGTCCCTGCAGGAAGCTTGTTTTCTTTAAAGTGCTGTTTCTCGGCACCTCCCCTTCCTGTAGACAAAGTAAGGAGAGAGCAAGGCATATCCTTCTTGATTTATCTCCCCGAACAGGAGAAGAGTGGGAGAGGAAGGTGCAGAAGGGTTCTAGATTTCATTCCAGGCATGTTCGAATGAATGGAGGCTTCTGGTCTCCAGGCAAATAAGTGAATTATTTTTCCCTTCTAGGTTGGTTACAAATTTCTTTTCACTTCAGCTGAAGTATAAGGTTTTCTTTTTATCATTTCTACAAAACCGAGGTGACTTGGGGACGTGTAAAGTTCACATTCTCCCATCAGTGAGTCTATGTATTCAAGATACACACCGCTCTCCCTATTAAACTCACACATTCTACTTCCTGTAGAAACATTGTAAGAAAAGGCTGGCCTTTAAAACAGACATTTTCTGTAGAATTTTCTGTAGAATTCAGTAGAATATTCTGTATGGATTTTTTATTGAAAAAAGTTTCTGTATGTTCCACTCCATAAGCAAAGTGATCTGGCATGCAGGTCGGAAAGTCTCATTTCTCTGATCATTTTATTCATTAGAGCAGGACGTGCTTGGCTCTGTTCTAACATTGACAAGAGCAGACATCTATCCTGGTGGATGCATGACATTTTCTAGGACGATGTTCTTGTAAAGCTCAAAGCATTTTCAAGATGTCACTAGGATGAAGTACAACTTCAACATCATAACTGGTGATCAGTTCAACAAAATGCAGTAGATAACTCTTCATTGCCAGGAAGGAGTATTGGGTGCCTAGTTTCTCTGTCTTCCAAGAAGTATATTAAACTTCCTAAATTTTGCTATTAATGTTTTCTTATAGAACTATTTATCGCAAAGTTCACTTAAAGTGTCATATTTGAATCTCAGTTTTCTCTTGGACAGAGGTATCTACGATGTGTAAAAATGTATCCTCAAGATATAAAAAGATAGAAGTTGTTCCATCTCCTGGGTACTTCTGTATGAATGAAGTCAAGGAGGGGTTGATGACCATGGCCTTATGTGAACCCTGGGGCACACTGTTTGCTGTTAGTTGTAAGGTACTTTGGGGAAAACTTGGCTGGTCCTGGAGCTACACAACATTAACATGTTTTATCAAACTTCGTAGCTTTGGATACAAAGTTTACTCAAAATACTTTCCTTACTAACCCTTATTCTTGAAAAGCCACCCTAGAGAATCTCCCTGTCCCCCACGGATTCAAACTGCGACCCAGTTGTCCACGGCAGAACTAGAGAACATTTAAAACATATGGTGAAAATGAACATAAATTGAAAATTATATTGAGACAATATTCATGAAAAGCTAATCAATGTGAATGGAAGGATGTATTTAAAAAAAAAAACTTTTAAGTAAAACTAAAACTAATTTCCTGCATAACTATTATCAGTACATAGCTATAGTTTGATCTCCATCCACCATTTAAAAGTCAAGGAATTGTTGTTTGTTGGGTATTTTTTGAAGTCAATGTTTTCTTAACATGAGGTAGCTTTCTAGCAGCATTTTTGCATGCTTTTACCCAAACACAGTGTGGCTTGGCATGACACCAGGTTTGGGCACAGGTGGGAGGAAAGGACTAGCTATGTAGGAAAACTGTATCTTGCTACAGCTAGAGATGGTCTTCTAGCTACAGTAATGGGTGGCAGAGAAATATAGCAATTGGAGAATAAGCAGCATATTTACAGGTAAGAGTATAGATATCTAATCTCACTGCTGTACCATTTCCTTGTAAGTAACAGTGGTTGATTTTAATTTTCACTAAGATGTTAAGTCTCCAAACTTAGAAACTCAATCCTAATTTACTAGATGTTCCTAACCTATTGGTTTGGTATTCTGTTATCACTTGGTTGGTTGACTCATTTTAATTTCTTCTATGAAGAGTTTTTTCTAGGAAGCAAGAAGTAAGAAGTAACAACAACAACAAAATAGATGTTGATGCACAAGGTATGATGGGTATCAAACAGGTGCTAATTTCTGATGTCCAAAAATGTGAACACCATGTGAAATAAAACTCTGGTCCCACAGTTGATTTTTAAACATCCCATTTTTTTAAGGTTCCAAACTCATTATAGTCGGAGCTGTTCTACATGACTTATTTGGGAGAAGTAAATCCATATGGCACTGCAGACACACAGATACTTTCTATGAATAGGTTCTAATGGAATTCAAAGTATTCTCTCGATGTTATTAGAATGAAGTAAAATTTCAGCAAAAAGTAAAAGTATAGCTACTCACTTGAATACAATCCATTCTTATGAGGTAAACATACAAATACCTATGTTTCCTTAAGCAAGTAATGAGATGATGTTCCAGTAGTAATTTTCTTGACACTTGGCTATTTTTGTATATTTAAGCTTCTGTTCTTAACCTTAAAAAAAGACCTCATGATTTTATCAGGATACTGATTTTTCTCATGAAAGGATTCCTGTGGTTAACTAATTATTCATTTTAATTAAATTTAAAACTCCTCTGGATGAAACCTTCTATTTTGCATTGACAGGACATGAAGAGGGACTCTTTTCTATTTCCAGAGATTTGAAAGAATGTTAAAGCAGTTGCTCTTGGATTTTGGAATGCTTTTTTTTGAGTAAGTAGGAATTTGCCCCAATATAATTACTCTTTTTGAGTATAGAAGCAGGCCTGTAGGGGAATGTAGATTTGGACCTGAAAATTGCTTATGGAGGAATTTTTCACTTCCTCATTTTTAAAATTAGTTTGGTCCAACAGTTAGTTTGAAGCCAATATGAATTATATTCAAATTTGTCCTTTTTATGAGATGAATATATGTAAAATATGATTTGGCTCTTTAACTTAGAGAAATTTTTCTTGCATTTTTCTATTTAATGGAAGTGAAATAAAAAAGGAAGACCTTAAGGGACAGGGTTGAAACACAAAGATTATGCCCATTCCCAAAGTTAGTTGCACCTTAAAATCACCTAAGATCTTTAAAAAGTACTGAGACTATTACCCCATGATATTCTAATATAATAGGTATGAGGTGCCGTCTTGGCACAGGCATTCTGAAAAGCCTTCCATGTGTTTCTAATGAGCAGTCAAGTTTGGGAACCATTATCCTAGGGAACATGAGGACCAACATGTAAAGCCGAAAGCACCAGGACTTTCAGAGTGAGCTTAGACTTGAGGCCTTTGATATCTGATTGGAATTAATTGAACTGAAAGGTTACAAGGACTCTTAATTGTTATCGGGATTTAGCTGGTTTTGATTGGAATCTGGACTGATTTTGGATCCCAGGATTCCATTCAAGAGTTGACAAATTGTTCTGTGTCTGCATGTTTATGTTTTCCTTTGAGTCCCGTAGAATTTTACGGGGGCCAAGGGCTTTTTTTTAATGGCAATTCTGGTACTGTGGGTCTTAACTACTAACGAGACTGAACCAGTAGTGATAGGTGTTTGGAGTTCAGACCTCGATTATTTCTGTTTTGAACAAAACACAGTCATTTATAGGTATGGCAAGAAAGTAGTGCTTTCTGCTCCCTCCATCCTGGTTGTCTGTAGCACCTGAATCCCCATGAGAAATTCCTGGAGGATTTTGGTAAACAGCACCTTGGCTGGGTGTCTAAGAATCAACTTCTAATCAATCAGCAGTTATGGGTGTAAGGTTTTCTGTGACAGGTTCAAGACGAAAGGGCTCAGATATGGTAAAGCTGTCTGATACTTGTTGAAAGTAGAAGGGAGGAAAGGTAGAGGCTTTGTTGGCAGATTTAACGTGAGTGGGTTAGACAGTCCAAGGCTGACCCCACATCAATATAGCAGTCTCTGAATGCCGGATGGTGGTCTGGATGCTGGCAAAAGACCAAAGAAATGAGAGTGAATCTTCACTTCTCTGTTTGAAATGACTTGGCTGCCCATTTGCTGAATAGGAAAAAGCATCATAAGTGCTAATCGGTAGATCCGATGCGGCTTTTCATGGTATTAGGCACAAGCAAAATGAGACTGATATGAAAATAAACCAGTGTGAACAAGTGAAAATGTTTACAATGAGAAGAAGTCCTTTTATGCTGTTGTGGTTACTGTGTTGGGGGACCCTTGGCAAGGATGGGGGGTCCAGGGAAGAAGAGGTGCAGGCTGATGAGTTTCATAGACAGTGGGCTTGGATTCATTTTATCCTTATCTGCAACACATCACAATGATTTCCAGGAGGTCCCCAGGGGCTTCGGGGGCAGGGACATGCTGTTCACGGTGCAGTGAACAGAAGTAATGCTGACCCCATCAGTCCTTGGGCAGTCTTTCACGGACCCCAGCCTGAGAGCATACCTCACGTGGTGGGCAATGTGGAACGCCTTTCAAAGAGCATCCTCCCCGCCTCCCCCCCTCCCGCCCCCCCGGCCTGTTTGTGACTCTCTGTATCACAAAACCAGACAAGAGCCAAGGTTAAGACTCTGGAATTCACATGCCTCTCTTTGTTGTTTCTGACCCAAGTCTGCTTAGTCCCTGAACGCGTGCTGGTTAACAGATCTCTCTCCACATTGTCAGGTTCAGAAACACATCCCCAAGTCCTTTGGGAGCCTGGGAGAAACAACTTTGGGGGCAATGGCCCTTTAGCTTTCTGTCAGACAAAAGGCTTCTTGATATTTGATTTCACTGGGAATACATCTCATATCACGATTCTACAATTAATATAAGCTAAAGAGTCTCAGGAAAGGCATCACTTTAGGAAAAGTATTACTTGTGATCAGAAGGAAACCGAGTGAGAGGTTTATTTCTTCTAGATAGAGTTGTGTGTGTCTTATTCTTAAATTAAAAGAAAGATATCTTCAGAAGGCTCCATATCCATCCCCTCGGGCAGTCACTGCAAAAGTGGGGTAGACCTCATATGCTGTATATGCTGCTAAGTCTTGTCCAAGGGTCACCGCCTGCTTGAGCTGGGCTGCGGACACGGGTGCACTTGCATTAGGGACAGCATACCCTGGAGGGGACAGAGAAAGCTTCATCAAAGGCATTCATACGTGCTACCTTTGGTTTATTGGGAATATGAAAATTTAATGTCACTTACAGCCAAAAGTTAATATGTCTATTTAACAAAATGAACTCATGGGGTAGCTCAGTCAGTTAAGCCTCTGATTTGGGCTCAGGCCATGATCTCGCAGTTTGTGAGTTCAAGTCCTGTGTCAGGCTGTCCACTGTCTCCCCACCCTGCCCCGCCCCTCCCTCACTCTCTCTCTCTCAAAAATAAACATTAAAAAAATTAAAAAGGGGTGCCTGGGTGGCTTAGTCAGTTAAGTGCCCGGCTTGGGCTCAGGTCATGATCTCACAGTTTGTGGGTTAGAGCCCCACATCGGGCTCTATGCTGACAGCTAGCTCAGAGCCTGGAGCCTGCTTTGGATTCTGTGTCTCCCTCTCTCTCTGACCCTCCCCTGCTCACACTGCCTCTCTCTCTCTCTCTCTCTCTCTCTCTCTCAGAAATAAATATAACATTAAAAAATAAAAGAGTAAAAAATTGAATGCTGGAGAGATAATATCTAGACTCATTGACTAGGGGACAGTGTTCCTTGAAGCGAGGTCAACTATGTATGCCAGAACCACTTCATGCTTACAGGATTGGAAACACTGGAGGCAGAGTTTGAGAAACAGAAGTGTAACAGGATGCTGAGTTAATGAAAGCTTGAGATTTAGAACTTTTTCAGAGGGTTGCAGAATTTACAACGGAGAGGGGGTGATTGAGAGGCTGGTAATGCTTGAGAGGTGTGGCTCTGTGGGTCTGATTTTGTACCCCTTACCCTCACCTAAATGAAATGTTAAAAAATCATTTTTTTCACCCAAGAAGGACGTATAGGGACTAGGTAGACCAGTAGGAAAAATATTGAACATTTTCACGTGTTTCTATGTAGCACCATAAAAGCAAATACCTGGCCTATTTGCATTTAGACCGAACCGTGAAGGGTGAAGACCATCTTGCCTCTCCAGCAAGCTGTCTGGGAGCCATGAGGCTTGTCCTCACCATAGACAACCAAGGCGGTTGAGTGGCGAGGAGGTCATCATGAGCGGTCATGTTAATATCATGTGTGTCTGATTGACATCCACTTCTAGAGAAAAGGGCATAACAGCTATTGTCTAAAAGCAATGTTTCTCTGTTAATGTTTTAGATCAAAATCAAGTTTTTTCTGAGCTGATCCAAAAAAGTGTGCAGATGACAAGAAAGAGGGAAAAATATACTTAAGCAACAAATGTGGACCTGATTAAAAAAAAAAAAAAAGGCCCATTTAGTTTATGTGCCATGGCGGTCATCCCAACCCAGACACATTGATTTCTTTCTGGTGGCTTCTCAGGAAGTGGTGGCAGGAAACTGGCTGGACTATTTTTTAAAAGATTAAATCCAGTCTTTGGCTTGTGCACTTTGGCCAGTAATGCTGACTAGTGCACTACTCAAGTTCGGTACATCTTCTGAGGATGTGAGAAATGTGTTATCAATTACTTTCCTAACTTTGGAAATTGTATTTCTAAATAAGTGAGTAAAAAATACACATGTGTGAGAGAGAGAGTGTGTGTGTATAGATTCTATTTAGGGGTTTTGAATTTTCTTCTTCAACTTGGCTAATTTCCCAAGTGCAAGAGTACTTGGATTTTAAACAGATTCTTCCCTGGGAGCCCATTATTCTTTGCTTGACTCCACAGCAAAGTTATAAGAGAGGCTCTCAGAGTCCTAGGCGTCCCCAAGACAACTCTCATGCCCTAAATATTTTTTACTTCTTGTGGGAGCAAACAGAAGTGAGGACAAGAGCAAACATTCTGAGGTAAAGTAAATCCTTTCCAATGTGCAATTGGAAAGTTCTGACAGTGGCCCATTTGTTTTTATAGTACGTTATTTAGGTGGCGTTGTGGTGCAGCTGTCCACAAGATAGGGGCTCCATCTTCGCCAAGAACCAAGACCCCTGGCACAGGACACTCAGTAGACTGACATGGCGACACCCTGTTGTGTGGCAGGCGAGCACGGGGCTGGTGGCCCCGGTACAGCCCAGGGGACCTGCCCTGTGCAGTGGTAGCTGTTGGTCTGGCAACCTCACAGGGGCACACCACACATCTTCTCCACGTTTGACAGAACAAAGTTGGAATTGAAGTCACATTCTTAGTTGCAACCTTGATTGCCAGAATGGAAAACATATTTTCAATTTTTGAGAAACAAAAGAAAACCAGAATGAGCCCAGGTGTTACGTATGTGGGCAATAGAGAGTTGTCACGCCTGTACGTGACCAATGTATGAATGAATGGATTGACAGAAATGCCTTCTGTCCAGGTCCAGTCAGATCTCTGAGTTGGTCTTAAGGGAGGTATGACTCATGACCAATTTCTTCAAAAGAAATGAACTTTTATTGCTAAAAATGAATGGAGTTATTCAACCTAACTGCTAAGGAAAAATAACCAGAACAAATTTGTTGTCTGTTTTTTTTTAATCTCTAGAGGGTTCACTTTTTAATTATCAGCATTGGTTGTAGGTACATAATAATTGGGGGAAAGTCTTTTAAATATGACCCTAAAGGTGTGTCAATCTACAGATAGACTTTACGTTGAGCAAATAGCATGTGCTCCAGACCAAAATTACAGACCAGATAAAATGAGGGCTGATTATCCACATATTGAATGTATCCCAATCTGTCTCTGACTCTCTCTTACACAGAGTTTTTGACTTAAAATAACTTAGAAATATATGGTCTACATATTTCTTTCAGAAAGCAAAGTAATAGAAGTCAAGTTGAATTGAAGATTAGAAAAGTGCAGACAGTCCAAGGGCTCCTTAAAAGCCAGTTGATCTTGGCCAAATTACTTCACCATCCCCGTCCTTGGTTCCTTTAGCTTACAATGGGGGTTATGCTTCAAGCTACCTCTTGCAATGTCATGAGTGTTACTGATATAATATAAAGCATGCTGAACATTTATTTAGGTGAGAGCCTGGTGTGCCCTGAGCATTCAAGTAAACATCAGCTCTTAATAGGCAGTTCCATACCCTCTTATTAAAAGTGAAGACCCAAGCCAATCAGATTCAGAGACTGGCTCTTTTGAGATCATGCTGTCACTCAAGCTGAGCTGAGGTTGGCCCCCACTTCTTCCTTGCACTCCCTATCACTCCTCTCTGTCCCACCCATATGGTTCACTCACTTAGACAGTGTTTTTGGTCACAGATGGTGTAAATCATATTTTCTGTGGGTGGAGGTCATAAACAGCTCTGAGAGTCCATGGTCCCAAGGGAGGGCTTCCCAAACACTCTAGGTGGGGCGCCATGTCTGGCAGAATTTTCCATACCTGGGAAAGCAGTGGCAGCAGCAGCAGCAGCAGCGGTGGGGGCATCGGCCCCATCGGTGGGGATGCCCAGGGTGTGAAGGGTGTGCTCAGCTGCGTAGGTCTTGGCTTCATCCACATAGGCACTTAGCTTAGGAGGTGTGAAGTGGTGGCTGCGAAAGGCATATTCAGTCAGGGTAGGCATTTAAATTTGAGAGGCTGACATGGGGCCAAAGTTATGTGGTTGTTAGTGTTTTCAGATGAGCGGATAGTGGAATTTTGTGTGGGTGATTTTTATTCTCTTTGCACTGAAGACTTCTACGTGTGTGTGTGTGTGTGTGTGTGTGTGTGTGTGTGTGTAGGAAGATTTGTGACCTGACCCAGGACATCAGTGGTAGACATAACATTCCTGGATCACACACATAACTAACTACATGGCTTTTCTACTGTGCATGTGAAACAGGAGAGATCCTAAAATATGCACAGATGCAGGCTTGAGGAGGTGATACCCACTCACAGAGAGGATCTTGGATCCAAAATTTAGGTAACAGAGCATGGGGTTATTATGTATAAAATGGAAGCTTCCTATGGTTCAACCTGAGCACTACACAGATAAAAGAAGGGGCGATAGTCTTCAATTCTGTTACATTTTACGTCTGAAGTTTTTCATTGGTTGATGATGCTACACAGTCTTCATTGTCTGTATGCAACGCGGGGCCTTTGAGAGGTTGGCACATCTATCCCACTACACAACTCAACATTTGCGTTTAATGAAAATTGAGTAGATAGTAGACTTAAATATTTAGCTTCTATAGATAGTGACAAAATAGGGGCACCTGAGTTGCCTAGTGGGTTAAGCATCCAAATCTTGATTTCGGCTCAGGTTGTGATCTCACAGTTCGTGGAATCAAGCCCCGTGTCAGGCTCTGTGCTGACAGCGTGAGGCCTGTTTGGGATTCCCTCTCCCTCTCTCTCTCTCTGCCCCTCCCCCTGCTCATGCACACATTTTGTCTCTCTCAAAATAAATAAACATTAAAAAAAAAGATAGTGACAAAATATACTTAATTTACTGGAGACTCTTATTCTAAAATCTTATAAGATTAGGCATTTAGGGGACATTACGCACATCGCAGGATTCTGGCTGGCCAGGGCAGGAATGGTTACTTTGTATAAGAATAGTTGCCTTTGATCTTGTCCAATGGCCGAGTGTAGCTGATATACCGGTTGTCCCCAGTTATTTTTCTGACAAATTTCTTCTAGTATCTACAAGAGTTAAAAAAGAAAAAGTGATTTCCCTTCCAAATGTCACATTTACATTATTTCTCCAGCTTTCAGGGCTTTAAACTCTAATCTTCAGTGTTGAAGCCAATGTAAGAAAATATAAAATGCCACATGGTTTAATGACTTCTACGGTTTAAGATGAACTTAACTTGAACTCCATTTAAAATGTTACGTCTATTAATTCATAAAAATCACTTTCACACCATTTATTCTAATACGCTTTTAGTTCAGTCCATTAGCTGTAACTTTTTTTTTTTTACCAATAGCTTAATTTTATGATTTGTTTGATGTATTTATTCCATTAAAGAAAAATTGACATTTCAGCACTGTGTGGCTGGATTTCCTCCTCATTATCCTCAATCCTTCTGTCTATAATGGTTTAGAGAAAATAACCTAAGAATATATTCTTATTTCATGTCATTTGTAATAGGGTTTTCACTTTACATTTTCATAAAAATTGAGTTAAAAAGTTTAATAGGTTACTAGCTCCTGGTGAGCATTAACAGATGGGTGTTGACAGTTGCAAAGTTTGTCTGGCAAAACACCACTTCTGGCTATTTTTACAACGATCGGAATTTTAGAATCTTCCTGCGTGCTTTTTCCTTCGTCACTACCTCAAACTGAATCTTGTCTCAAGGCACACATTAAAAAGTTTGTTTTCATCCTGAAGCTTTTTTTGGTGGCCTACCAGCGCTGATGCTCCCCTGAGTCAGCACATTCAGGAAACTGTGCAAAACGGGGCTGCGTCTGAGAGGAGTTCGTGTTTGGGATAGAGCAATGTCCCTGGCTCACTCCATGGAGGGTCTTACCTCATTTGTTCTGACACTAATCCAGCTGCAATAGCGGGGCATTTTCCAATGTATTAAATTTGTAGATTGCTCCTATTTCCTCTATTAACTTTTCCTTTCTAATACTCCTGGTTTTGCAGCATCCCACGTCATCCCATGTCATCTACAAAGCATTCCTTAAGTGTTCCTGGGCACCAGCAAGCCACAAACATCGTGTCTGTCTGTGTGTGCCCAGTGTGCAAGTAGGTGCTCAAGAAGTTACAACTATTGACTGTACAGGGCAGTCTCTGTCTCTCTGCTCCTGTTGGGCATTTGTGACCCCACCACGGAACTGTTAAGGCCCCAACTATGTTGGTTTGGGTTGGTGTAGCCTTCCATGTTTAAGCCATAGTTGTAGAGAATCAGAGACAAACTAAAGAACTTTCATTAGTTGCTAGAGATGGTTCCTTACATATTAGTATAAACCATGACCAGTTTCTAAGCTGGGTTTAATATGAGATGCAGAGATTATCCCTCACACTATGACAGCTCATAGAACCATGATATGGAGTTTACACTTATTTTTTATTTTCTTAAAAGATTTCTAAGTATCTTAGTTCTTTAAGAGGGTTCCTTATTTTACATTTCAGTTCAAGATAGATTGGATGACAAGCTTTAGTGTTTTCCGAGCAAGACTTCATCATGACACTGGATTTTATTATAATTATGTATACTTATATTTTTACATAATATTATATATAATTATTATATTTACATGTCAGTATCCTCTTTCTGGATTGCCATATGATTTTTGATGGCGAAGACTGTATTATATTCTCTTTTCCACCCACAGCACCTAACACAGTACTCGGTGTGTGATGGATGCCCAATAAATGGTTTTTGAATAAACAAATGATGGCCGTTTCCCACTCTGATAGGCATCTTTATTTATATATTTATTTATTTATTTTTAATGTTTTTTATTTATTTTTGAGACAGAGAGAGATAGAGCATGAGTGGGGGAGGGGCAGAGAGAGAGAGAGACACAGGATCTGAAGCAGGCTCCAGGCTCTGAGCTGTCAGCACAGAGCCCGACACTGGGCTCGAACTCATGGATCACGAGATCATGACCTGAGCCGAAGTCAGACGCTTAACCGACTGAGCCACCCAGGCACCCCTAGGCATCTTTATTTTTAATTGCCTGGGCAGGGAAAGCAGACACCTTAGATGAACGAATTTGTATGTGTAAGACAACAAAAATCGTATTCAAGGTGAGCATTTAGAAAGCCAAGTTTTCTGCTTGATTGCAATCATAAGGCTACTCCCATTGACTTGGGGCTTATACCTTTGGGCCTGGAGTAGGGAAGTTTCCTGTAGGGTCAGCAAACTGCACCTGTGAACAACCGGTTATTGCTTTTTCGGTCAGTATCTCTACAGGCAGATGGCATGTACTGCACACCCACAGGCAACAGGCTATGGGTCAACATAGATCCTGTTTTCGTTTATTTTCCACAGTGGAACAGCTTTTATAACTTTTAATTTTCCAGTAATAAGAACCACAGCCTCATGCAGACACATGGAAATGTGGAGCTGTGAAATGAGAGCATTAAAAACTCACCATAATCACTGCCCAACTATAATTATTATAGAAGACTTAATTGGATACTACTGATGGTGTCTCATAGTTCACATGGGTAATGATATCACCATCGGTGGTGTGGTGTTTTCTCTTAAACACAGTGTTTCCGGGGAGCCTGGAGGGCTCAGTCAGTTAAGCGCCCAACTCTGGCTCAGGTCATGATCTCGTGGTTTGTGGGTTCGAGCCCCATGTCGGGCTCTGTGCTGACAGCTCAGAACCTGGAGCCTGCTTCGGATTCTGTGTCTCCCTCTCCCACTCACCTCTGTCTCTCTCTTTCTCTCAAAAATAAACAAACATTAAAAAAAAAGCAACACAGTGTTTCCAATAAAAGATGTCCTGTTTGGTCTAGTCATTCCCTGTCACGACTACTCTGCATTAGCCTATTCCTACACGGTAGGCATTTACTTTGAGTCAGGGCCTTTGCTTCACTTTATTTTCATTTAAGGTATTGGTTGATAATTATTGATAGCTCTCAGGATCTTCATATTCCAGTTGTTCAGATTATTCAAGGTGTCAAACTTCTTCAACTTTTTAGGAAGTGTGAAATGGGAGAGCGACACTCAACAGCGGGCATGTTGATTGGCCGCGTTGTCTATGTAAACAAAACAAAATAAGCAGTGGCCAAAGTGGGGACCAGGTCAAATAATTTGAGGACAAGTGAGTGAAGGTCTTTGGCCTAACTTAAGGAAATTGTCTCTGGGATAACATGACCTACCTGGGGAGCAAGTTTAATTCCCTGGGGTTTTAAAGCGACAGGATTCATTGGGGTGAGCTCCATCCCAGGTAAAAGATCGTAGAGTTTGTCTTCTCTCTTGTCTCCTTTGACCTGGTATCCACGACCCAGGCCTGTGTAGGCCAAATAGCCACGGCCGCCTAGTCTTCTTACTCCCGCAGCCCCTACAGGTACATTCATGTAAATTTCTAGGAATGTAAGAAGGCATTAAACTGAATCAAACCACCAGAAAATCACCCTGAATCTTACTGTAATGGAAAAGTTAGCCCAAGTCCCATTGATTACCACCCTGAAGATGCACAGAAAACTCTAGGATTCTGATGTAATGAAACTCAACAAAAGGTAGGGGTCGCCATAGGTGTCTTTTTTTTTTTTTTTTTTTTTCCTTTTTGACTCTGGGGAAGCAAGCAATCCTATCAGAGTCATCCGTAAGTACACGAGGAACTTTAAACTTTGGTACAGAGGAAAATTTTGCAACTTCTGTCTTCAGTTAACCTTTTGTTGCTATTTTTCTACAGACTAATAAATGTTGGGGAGGCATTTACTTAAAGATCCCAGGGTGTTATGACCATGTGTATTAAAAGAAGAGCTGCATTTTTATCATTGATCAGTAAATCAGAAATGAATTCTAGCTTCTCCAATAGTTCCATCCCCAATGATCAGTCGGGAAATGAACTTTGAGAAAACAGGTTTTTAAGTTCATTATTTTCTGTTTTATGGTCTGTCAATGTGAGGCTTAAATTTCCATTGAGTTTCATTAATAGATTCCTTTTGATTGTTTGTTTTGCCGTGTTGCTACTTTGATTTCCTACCGATGGCATAAAGTGATAAAGAAATTAAATTGATTACCCTTCATCCATGAATCTCATTCATTGATTTCCTTTCTTGTTATAAGGTATTTTTTCCCTTGGAATGGACTTTGTTTTTTTCCTACATTACAACTGGCTGCCAATTTATATTTAACATATGGATTACTTAATAACATGATTTCAGATTACAAATGCATAATATTTTAATGACATTGTTTGTCATCACATAGATTATGCCAGAGGAAAACCTGATGATTTCTTTAGCATTATAATCTTGGGCAGAGTGATTTTATGACGATTTTGGAAATTGTAAGACTGTTGAAGACTAGGGATCTTAGGATGGTCAATTCAGTTTTCCTGAAAAATAGTAAAACACAGTAAGAGAATAGTTTTCACAGTAATCTGGCATGCCCCTTTGCTTCTAAGTAAAACCTCAGGATGGAGTTAAATACAAGTTTGTTGTCAAGTTGCCCAGAATGGTATCATATTTGGAAGATAGAACTGGGATCCTTTGGCATTAACTACATCCAAGCAGAACCATTCTGAAGGATCCCATTAAGCAGAGACGAACTCGTTCACTAGAAATTTTAAAAAATGGTTTCCTTTTCATCTATGTTCCTTGAACTGAGCCCAGAACCTTGCTTGAACATTTGGACTTCTTCTTATAGGATTATATGGGAAATATTTATTGTTTAATAGTCTTTTTTCCTATTTGGACTTTACTATTTAGTTCCCCATATCCTGGAGAAATAAGTTGATTTCTTCAATAGTGTGGCTTTTTAGAAGGCATAGCACATATTTCTGGGGGAAGTCCGATGAAAGTATGTCATGTGTCTGTTAGAATGCATTTATGATAATTTGATTTATATACGAATATGCCCCTGAGTCACTGTCAAATACACATGTGTCTTGACATATTTTTACTATTTGACAGAATTGGTTTTCATTGGCCCCTCCTTGCTTTCACTTGTAAGATTTCTAATGAGTCACAAATGACTGCAATATGGTGGTGGGCCAATGATAAGGGAGTAGCTAACTACTTAGTCTGTACAAGCTTTATGCACCAATGAAAAGATCAGATGTATGCATTAGACTCCTTTGTGCTATGTCCTGACCAAATTTTTCCAATAACCAGTTGTAATGTGAAAAAAGATTTTTTATAACTGTTGATGTACTAACATTTGATTTTTCATAAACAATTTTCCAGTCCTTTTCTCCCAGTGGACCCATCCAATTTATCTAAGGCTATTGCAGTACAAATCATTTGACATTGTGGAGTTATTCGTGGGCAAGAGCTGATGAGCGTTACCTCTAACAGAAGGGGCTCGGATAATGGCCCTGTTGCCAAGATGTCCTTTGGTGCCTGGGAAGTGAAGGCTGGGAATTGCTGTATAGGCCTGAGGGGCATAGAAGACAGGAGCTCCAAGGTAGGTTGTGGTGGGATCATAAACATGGCCCAACGAGTAGGTGTAGTCTCCTTGCAGCATGGCGCCCCTTCCTCCAGTGCCTCGGGTGTACCTAACGTAACTGTCCTTGTCCACTGGTTTGGCTAGGGTCACTTCAATGGGAGAGCCATCTAGCACCTGTTGTGGAGAGCAAAGAAGAAACAACATCAGAAGATATGAAGACAACCCAGTGTGGCGGAGTCTTTGTCTCTTGAGCGTTAGTTTGCTGCTCTGTTCACTGTTTCACTGACACGTATCTTGTCTCTTTATCAGTTCATATTTGTGGGTCAGTTGAGTTTTCCTGAGTGGTTTTGTTGGTAAATTGCATATAATATGCAACAGGGTTGACAGTGACAAATTGGCCACTGTCTACTGACATATGGGTTGTAAATTATGTGAATACAGTCACTGTGACAGGGAATTATGTGATATTTTTATGAGATATATATGGTTTTAATTATATATTATATAAATCTAAGAAATTTTAGGTTAATAATGGGTAGAATATAATCTTCACTACATAGCACAGCACAATGAAGGGTACGGGGATCTTATCCATTGTTAGCACCTTGGCATGGTAGTCTAGTCAGGTCGTTCTGGCTGCCAGCCAGCTAAATAGCTTACTTCTTCTTTTTTTAAATATTTTATTAATTTTTGAGTGAGAGAGAGAGAATGAATGAGGGAGGGGCAGAGAGAGAAGAGGACAGAGGATCCAAAGCAAGCTCTGCACTGTCAGGCTGGTAGTAGAGCCCGATGAAGGGCTTGAACTCACGAAGTTCGAGATCATGACCTGAGCTGGAGTCAGATGCTCAACCAACTAAGCCACCCAGGTGCCCCTAAATTGACTTTCTTCTTAGAGTGGCTGCACAATAGGTAAGTTTTTACTAGAAAAAAAAAAGGAAGTTTAAATAATGGGGCCCTACTTAGGGAAGAGGAATCAGGAGGCTACTGTACTTTCCCCAAAGGTAACAGTGAAACAAGTTTTTGACCTGCTGCTAGCTGAGAACTGGCAGAGAAGCCAGGGGAAGCACTGCGATCTCTCAGTCATGCACTTCTTAAAATATGTCCTCAAGAATTATTGGGCTGGTGTTTGTTTCTGATGCAAGTTTTTGACATTTTGCAAACAGATCCCGATGTTGAAGACAATGGCTGTGTGTAAATCTACACACACCACTCGCTTTTCTCTATTGCTTTCTGACACAAGAGACCAAGATGACTCTCAACAAATGCTTGATGGATTGACGTATTTCTTATCAAAGGGACAAGGTGTAGTGAGGAAGCATTTGTGGCTTCCTCTGAATCAGAATGTAGTAAGCTTCTAAGAAAAGGAATGATATGAAGTCTTCCTGCAAGGATTCCCTGTCACAGCAGCCACCATTTTGTGAGTGCTTCAGTGGTTCTGGGATCATTGAGGTCGGCAGGACAAAGTTGTGCTTCCTGGTTGTGCTGACCATTTTGGTCAGCCTTGGGGCAACTTGTTCCTAGTTTCATATATCTGCCCTACTTTCTAGCAGCAAGAGCCAGAATCGAATGTGTTAGCTGGAATAGACTGAGAGAGAATTCAACTCTTTACACTGGTGCTGATGTAATTAGAAGAAAGAGACCAGAGTATCAAAGGTATCAAAGGAAGGGAGTGGTTTGGTAATAAGATTCCTCTCTCTCTCTCTCTCTGGCCTGTGCCAGACGTGTGTGTGTTGAGGAAGGTGAGAGACCCAAATAGGTCTCTGCTTCTAGACTTTGATATCAAGAGACATTTTTAATGGAATGATTCTTTACTGCAAAGTCAGAGTCCATATCGTAGTAGAATTTGTGTTGCATTCATTGTCCCTGTAGGAGTGTTTTGGTTTTTTTAATTTTAACATTTATTTTTGAGAAGGAGAGAGACAGAGCACGAGTGGGGTAGGGGAAGAAAGAGGAGAGGAGAGTATCTGAAGCAGGCCCCAGGCTCCGAGCTGTCACCACAGAGCCTGATGTGGGGTTTGAACTCGTGAACCATGAGATCATGAACTGAGCCGAAGTCAGACACTTACCCGACTGAACCACCCAGGTGCCCCTTGTGTGTTTTAAACTCAGTATTGTATTTTAGTTATTTGCTCTAGACGTTTCAAGAACTAGGACAATATCTTATTTGTTGGTATATTCCTGAGCCCAGAAGAATTCCTGGCACATCATAGATATCCACAAGTATTTCTACAATAGATCAACAACCAGATGCAAAGCTCAGTTCATCACCTTTTTCTCCAAACAGGTTTCCTTTCCTGGCTTCCCTAACCGTACCATCCAGCTGGCCCATATTGAAGACCGATGACTCTTGCTCACTCCGACATCCAATCAGTTCCTGGATGTTTTCAGTTTCATTCCCCGTAGCCCTATGTGGAGCTTTCTCCTACTTTCCTTTCCTGCCCTCCTTCAAGCCCTTATTGCTTCCTGTTTGGGTGACTGTAACAGCTTTGTAACTAGTTCCAATGACATCTCTCTCCCTACTCCATAAAATTTCAACTCTTACTTAGTCCGTTCATTCCCTTAAGCTCTAAATGTGGTCATTACTCCATTGCACACAAAACTTCCAAGTCTCACCTTGTCTGAGAAGTTGACTATTAATCTGCATATCTGTACTCAAAGCCTGCATAGTTCCTAGAGAAACTTACTTTAGATTTTCCCATACCTTATTATAGTAAAATATAATTATATTTGTTATATATTTTAAAATAATGAATGTATATTTAACTACATAATAGATACACATTGCTATAGAGATATCGAGCTCTGAGGCACCTGGCTGGATCAGTTGGAAGAGTATGTGACTCTTGATGTTGGGGCTGTGAATTTGAGCCCCAGGGTGGGTATAGAGATTACTTAAGACATAAAATCTTTTTTTTTTTTTTTAATTTGAGAGAGAGAGAGAGAGAGAGCATGAGCAGGGGGAAGGATTGAAAAGAGAGAGAGAAAATGGCAGAGGGAAGGCCAGAGAGAGAGAGAGAGAGAGAGAGAGAGAGAGAAACATTAATGGGCTCCATGCTAAGGATGGAACCCATTGTGAGACTTGATCTCACAACCCTGGGATCATGACCTGAGCTGAAATCAAGAGCTGGATGCTCAACTGATAGAGCCACCCAGGTGCCCCAAAACATAAAATCTCTAAAAATATATCTAGCTTATCTGGATGTAAGAATTGGGAACAATTTGAATGTTTTTCCATCGTAATTATTTCAATGTCATTATTTAGCATTTAGGACCGACTGTCTCTTCTCAGCAATTATCATGTATCCTCAGGAATGTTTTCAAATTGAGAAACTAACCTATGAATTGTTTTCAGAGTAATAACAGCTTTATGATGCTAAATGTGATCATTGACAAAGATGAAGTGGTGATTCGCTTCATGGACATATACTGAAATCTGTATTAATTTCTGCTTTGCAGTTTTCTTTTTGTGTTTTGGAGTCCGTACCTTCTCTCCTCCAGGACTCAAGCATGTCTGTAGATGCCTGATTGGCCCCTAAGCCCAGCCCCCTGGGGCTGACAGACTTGTTCTGGGAGGTGCTCCCTTAGCTGCTGTCTGTGTCCTCTGGCCCAACATCCCGGCTTCTTTCTCCCAAGGAGACGTGCTCTACCCAGTCCTCTCTCCCTCACATTTCCTGTTATGTCTCCAGCCCCTTGTGGCCTTGACCCCAGTGGTGCGGTGATCCTCAGCTCCACCACTCTTTTGCTTCCCCTTCCCCACACTCACACTCTGTACTTAGTCCCTCTCCCAGCTGGCTGCTGCTAGGGCAGACTGGTGCAAAGCCCGGCAGGCAATGCAGCCCGACATGCGTTATGTTCTAACCAAATTGGTCTACTTTCAACGTTCCTCAGTCGCTTTTTGTGCTTTCCAAACTATGTGCCTCTGAGACTACCTCTCCATTTCCATGTGTTTTTCTTTGGGAAATCTGCCCAATTTTTATGGCTTCTTATGGTTACTATCTTCTCATCTCCATGAAGATTTTCTGATTCTTAATGGCTCATTCCTTCTTCCTTCGAACATGCTCACCACTTTAAATATTAATGAAACTTATTTGGCTGAACTATGAAAGATGTGTGTATACTTTTTCCTCTGGTAGGCTTTTAGCTCGGTGACAAATATCTTTGTTTTTTTGTATCCTAGATATTATTTAGCAAGATAAAAGTGGTGTATTGAAGGGTTTTAATATTTTTTAAATTAATACATTTTAATGTTTATTTATTTTTGAGAGACGAGTTTGAGCAGAGAAAGACACAGAATCTGAAGCAGGCTCCAGGCTCTGCACGGTCAGCACAGAGCCCGATGCGGGGCTCAAACTCATGAACTGTGAGACCATGACCTGAGACAAAGTCAGATGGTCAACCAACTGAACCCCACAGGTGCCCCAGAGGATTTTAATGTTTATTGCACTGATAAGTAAATGTTATATTGGTTTCTATTTACAAGTCAGGAGAAAGGACTTAGAAACTAGCTTTTCCCCAGACCTAACTCTTGGCAAGGTGAAGAGACTCAATGCCTCCCAGAGTAGGGAGATCAAAACTTTGAGGGCACAGTGACAGTAGTGACCTTGACCTCTTTTCTGGTCATCAGCCTCCAAAATACTCCACTACTGAGGTGATAATCTCTTGAAGTAATGACAGAAAGTTGCACCTGAGAAAAATACCTTGAAATAACATGTGCTAATACTCCAATCCCTCACTTTGGAAGGAGATTGAGGGCCAGAGGTATGTTCAAATCAGCCAAAATTAGAGATAGAGCAGGAGCCACATTTGCATTGTGTTTTCTGTCACTTACTCTTCTTTTTTTCCATCATCAATGGACCAAGGCAGCCATGTTAGAGGTGGAAAAAGCCTGAGTGACACGGACTTGCCTGGTTGTTCTTTTGAATAAAATTTCCACGCCAAACTTGGGTGGAACTTTGTGTGTGTGTGTGTGTGTGTGTGAGCATTGTCCTACATTACCTTTCCATTTAAAGCTTTCATAGCCTCAACTGCATCCTCCCGATTACTGAAATGCACAAAAGCATAGTCTCGGATTTTCTTTACCCTCTCCACAGCGCCTGTAAACAGAGAAAGGAGCCCCATTAGCAAAGTTGAGATAACATTGAAAATGATACATTTTAGCATTTAGCTTCCAAGAGTATTTGAGGGTTTTTTTTTTTTTTTTTTTTTTTAGAGACTCATTGTTTAGGTAAAGATCTCCTGGAGAATGCTTGCTGTGCCCAGGTTTACAACTGTATACATTCAGTAGAAGCTTTTGTTTGTAATTTTTAAATATCACCTGTATTCTTCCATACTGTTACTTATGGATTTGTGTTTTCCACTTCCTAGATTATAACATCTTTAAGGATAGAAGCAGTATCTTATTTTGTCTGTATATAATATAAAAGATAGTAACTTATACTTGGTAAAATATTTTTTCAATTGCTTTGAACTATTGGTCATTCTATAAATATATATTTAGGTGATCACCTTTTAAAATTTTCTGCCTTCCCCCCCAGACAAATATTTTGTCTCTTTTGATTTATGTAGTACAACTTTAGAATTAGGAGAGACTTTAGCAATGATTTAAGTTATTAGAAACTCACTTGAGCTGGGGGTGTGTAGGTGACTGAGTTGGTTGAGCCCACTCGTGACCTCTCTTTCTCAAAAATAAACAAACATAAAAAAATAAACTAAAAAAACTCACTTGACTTTAATTTATTTTTAACTTAAATATTAGGAATCTAAGGTTCTGACAAGGTGAGATTTGTAAGAGCTCACACAGCTAGGAACTAGAACTCAGATCTCTTAACTGCTTCTCTGCTAGCCTTTTGATTAAAAAAAAAAAAAGTAGTGGGGCCCCTGGGTGGCTTAGTCGGTTGAGCGTCCGACTGTGCTGACTGCCAGCTCAGAGCCTGGAGCCTGTTTCAGAGTCTGTGATTCCCTCTCTCGCTGACCCTCCCCTGCTCACGCTGTCTCTCTCTCTCCTAGAAATAAATAAAACATTTAAAAAGTTTAAAAAAAAGTTTCTGAAAGAACATCTGAAAACCAAGATAGTTCCTTACCATGCTGTTGATAATATCTAAATGTTGGAAATGATATAGATATCCACTAATCTTCCTTGAGGAGTATCTTCTACAGAAGCACTCCTATATGCAAAAGGATCACGCGTAAGGGCGTTAAGTCTATCACTATTGGGGTAGCACAAATAAAATAACTTAAAGCCCATTCTCATGAGAGTGATTAAATTTGGTACATTCACATCAAAGGAAATAAGTCTTTAGGGGTGCCTGGGCATCCCAGTTGGTTAAGTGTCCAGCTCTTGGTTTCAGCTTAGGTCATGATCTCACGCTGTGTGGGATCGAGCCCTGAACTGTGCTGTGTGCTGATGGGCTGATGGTGTGGAGCCTGCTTGGGATTCTCTTGTCTCTCCCTTTCTCTCTGCCCCTCCCCCTAGCCCCCTCAAAATAAATAAACATTAAGAAAAATTTTTAAAAGAAATGAGTCTTTAAAGAGAAAAAATAGACATATGTATGCTTACACAGGAAGATTTAAGACATTGTTAAATTTAAAAATTTGTAAAATAATTGGTATAATTTTGTAACATTTATGTTTTCAAAATCCCAACCCATGTATATGTACGCAGACCTATGAACACATATACAGAAAGAGAACTGGAAAGGTAGAGACCAAACTGTTAATAGAGGGTATTTAAGGAATGGGAAAAAAATTTGCAGGGAATAAAGGGAACTTTCATATATTAACTTATATTCTTTGGTGTTTTACAAATATGTGCAATGTTTATTTCTGTTATTTGTGTAATAAACAGCAAATCAACCTCACCTATTTGAATGTAAAAAAACTGTTGCAGGTGCTGATGGTAACGTGAAAGGAAAAAGTTTTACCAACATGGTTGAACTTTATATTTTACCTTTGATTAGGAAAATGTTGTTAGAGAATATTGTTGCCTACTCAGTTTTATTTTATTTTATTTAAATTTTTTTTTATTTCTGAGGGAGAGAGAGAGAGAGACAACATGAGCAGGGGAGGGTGAGAGAGAGAGGGAGACACAGAATCTCCCTCTGTAGTAGGCTCCAGGCTCTGAGCTAGCTGTCAGCACAGAGCCCGATGGGGGGCTCGAACCCACGAACCGTGAGATCGTGACCTGAACCGAAGTTGGCCACCTAACCGACTGAGCTGCCCAGGCACCCCTACTCAGTTTTAAAAATAGAAGTTTCGGGGAGCCTGAGTGGCTCAGTCGGTCAAGTGTCTGGCTTGGGCTCAGGTCATGATCTCATGGATGGTGGGTTCGAGCCCCATGTCGGGCTCTGTGCTGACAGCTCAGAGCCTGGAGCCTGCTTCAGATTCTGTGTCTCCCTCTCACTTGCCCCTCCCCTGCTTACACTGTGTGTGTGTGTGTGTGTGTGTGTGTGAAAAATAAACATTGAAATTCTAAATAGAAGTTTTGCCTAGAGTGAAGATAAAATAGAAACTTCTTTAATATTAACTTGTTAGCAGTTTAGCGTGACGATGGTCCTTTTTTAGTGACACTCATGTGGGTGTGTCTTGAAAGATGTGATTTCTTCTCTTCAGTTTCCAGTGCCCTTCATCTGGGCTCCACTAGACTGTGCCCTTCATCTGGGCTCTGCTATAGACTGTGCCCTTCATCTAGGCTCCACTAGACTGTAGGACCTTCTCAGGGGCCATCTTGGTATGGTCTCCATCTAGGTCCTACCTCCTGCCTTGTGTACAGAGGCTGCTCTATAGATAGACATGGAATGAATTAATATTACCAGTCAATTCACACTCCCACTTCTATCACTCATGTTAGTTACGTGGCATTTCAGATAATGGATTTAAATGTCCTCAAATTCTGTTCGTAGATAATGAAACTGGCTTGTATTTCTGAGCAATACTGTTCAGCTACACCTGATTTTGGAAATCTTAATATATGAGAATTTAGCCCCATAAAACAAATTCGAATGTGAGAGTTTGGTTTTCTCTACAATAGTATTGACCACATGGCTTATGATAGTATGTCCCTTCTTTAGTGTATAGGAGTTTGTTTACTGATTGATCATCATCTGGAAGAGAGGGGAGGAAATAAAATACTAGGGTCATCAGCAGCAGTGGAGAAAAAGACTCTGCAGTCCTAATACAGGGAATTAGGAAAATAGTACTCTGTACAGCAGCCCATCAATTACCTGAAGAGAAACCCACCTGCGATACAAAGGGAAGATTATCAGAGGGCTATGGTCCTCAGATCAACAGATATCAGCCTGTTGATCCATGACTCCACCCCGTATCCATGACTCAGAAACTCTGGGGGGTGGGGGGAGGTGGCCAGCAGTCTGTTTTAACAAGCCCCTCCTGGTGATTCTGACACTAAACTGTTTTAGGGAAATCAGATTTTGTAGAATAACTATAATTGGAATTTCCACAGATATCCTTAGACTACGCTGGGGAAGCACATACATTTTCAGCCCCAGTTTTTGTTCTGATTGTCATTTATCTCTCTGAGTGGCAGTACAGTATTTCCAGGCTAATCAGGGTTAAAACAATATGGTCAAATATTTGCCAGGAATATTTGGGGTTCTTTGAGGGATCCAAGCTTTAAATAGGATTTTTAAAGCGTTATTTTCCTGTTTCTCTCCATAAATTTTCCTAGATAAGTATAAACGCACCCTTTCCGCTGGAAAATAAGCTAGTTTAGTTCTGACTTTTTATTCCTAATCCAGCATATGTCTGCTAGTCATCCACCCTGTAGAGTGCATATTCTTTTGTGGAGTGCCAAGAAGCAGTCACACGTCATTATAGAGCCCTGAGTTGTGCCACCAGAGGGAGAGAGATGGAGAGGGAGAGAGAAGTAACATTTATTATTTTCGTTATAACTAGTAGGACACAAAAGCAAACAAAAGTAATGCTTTAATTAGATTAAAAAATATTGTGTGCAGCTATCATCGCTGTCCATTTCTAAAACTTTCTCATGAACCCAAACTGAAACCCTGTGTCTGTTAAATGATTATTTCTGGATCCTCTCTCCTTTGTCCCTGGGTAACCACCAATCTGCACCCTGTCTCTATGAATGCGACTGCTTTAGGTACCTTGTACAACTTACGCCATACAGCATAGGTCATTTTGCCTGTCTTGTTTCATTGAAATAATGTCTCTGGGGTTGATTCATGTTGTGTGTTTCGACACTTCTGCACAGCTTAGGTCTGAGGGCTGTTTCACTGCACACGTACACCATGTTCTGTCGCTCCATCCCTCTGCTGCTGGGTGCCTGGGTTGTTCCCACATTTTGGGTGATACGGATAATGCGGCTGTGAACATGGTGTGCAAGTTCAAATCCCTGCCTTGATGTATTTGCTGCATATACCCCGAAATGGAATTGTTGGATTCTATGGTGATTCTATGTTCATCAGTACCCAACATGTAGTTTTCCACAGAGGCTGCACTGTCTTTGTATTTCCATCTACGGGGCACATGGTTCTAATTGCCCCACAATCTCCCTGACATTTCTGTCTTCTTCTTGTTTAGTTATCACTACTACTACCACCATTGCTGTCTTGGGAGGTAGGAAATGGTTTGGGGTTGCGCTGCCCTGGTGAATAGTGAGGGATGTCGAGCATCTTTTAATATGCTTATTGGCCGTGTATGTGTGGCAGTTGGACAATATTGTTCTCTGGACAAATATACATTTGAAGTTTTACTTATCTGAATTTTTGGTTGTTGACTTATTATAGTTGGTCTGTCGATCTTTTATCAGCTATATTGTTTGAGGATGTTTTCACTTATTCTGTGGGTCGCTTTTGCAGTGTTAAGTGTCCTTTGAGTGGAATACTACTTGGCAATGAGAAATAGTGAAATCCTGCCATTTGTAGCAACGTGGATGGAACTAGAAGGCATTATGCTGAGTGAAATAAGTCAGGCAGAGAAGGACAGATATCATATGTTTTCACTCATATGTGGATCTTGAGAAACTTAACAGAAGCCCATGGGGGAAGGGGAGGAGAAAAATAGTTACAGAGAGGGAGGGAGGCAAACTGCAAGAGACTCTTAAATACAGAGAACAAACTGAGGGTAGATGGAGGTGTGGGGGAGAGGGGAAAGTGGTGATGGGACACTTGAAGAGGGCACTTGTTGGGATGAATACTGGGGGTTGTATGGAAGCCAATTTGACAATAAATTATATTAAAAAAAGAAAGTGTCCTTTGATGCAGTTTTTAATTTGGATATCATTCATTTAATCTATTTTTTCTTTGTCGTCTGTACTTTTAATACCATCCAAGAATTTACTGCCAAATCCAATGTCCATGAAGCTTCACCCTATATATTCCTCTAGTGATTTTATAATATTAGCTTTTTTTTGTTAGTCTTTGATCCCTTTTGAGTTAGCTTTGTATCTGATATCAGTTCGGTCCAACTGTGTTCTTTGCATGTGGACATGACGTTCTCTCAATACAATTTATTGAAAAGATTGAAAGAAAGGAAATATTAAACAAAAATAAGAAGGTCGGAAGTCAACACAAAGTGGGAGCAACATCTACACACGCACGTCTCCTCCCTCTGCCCAAAATGCATCGACTTTCAGATCTCAGCTCACACTTCACTTCTCTTAAACACGAATCTTCTCTGCGCCACAAGGGCGGGCTGTCATTGCTGTTATTTGTCCGGAGCATCTTGAACTCCTTCCACACACGCATCACACCTGTTCGCTCCTCCCACAGTGCCTGGCACATAGGAGCTATTAAAGTAATGACAGCTGAATGAATGGAAGAAGGGCGGGGCATGGAAGTCACAGAGTCGTGAAGAACATGGTCTTGGTGAGACCTGGATTCTGATCTGTGATTTGCCACTTGCCAGCTGTAAGACCCTGAGCAAGCTGCTTAACTGCTCTGGGTTCTGGTTTTCTCATCTTTACAACAATGGACATGACAGAGTAACCTATAGCCTGGAGTCATGGTGCCTAATAAATGACACGTGCTGGGAAAGTGCCCGGGTCAATGCCTAGCACATGGTGCACAGTCAACCACTTGCAGTCTCTATGTCTGTAATGGCCTCCCAGCTGGTGGTATGAAGCCACACTTTATACTAGACTGGCAGGAAGGCAGAGTTCCTGAAGGCTGGAACATGATGAATCTGGGGAATCTCTCAAAAGGGAGAAGTGGCATGCTCACTAATCACATGCAGAACAAATCGTCAGCTTATTCTATTACACCTGACATGGCACCCAGAGCTGGCAACAGGACCATGCGAGGGGAATACTCTCAGGTAGACTTAACATGGTAGCACCATGGCTCACGCTTATCAACAAGGTAGAGCATTACTTCCTAGAGACAGAAAGATTCTCCTCTATGGAAAGGTGTTCCCACCGTGATCAACTCAGCCAGGTGTGTTCCAAAACATGTGAATTCCACAATATGATTGGCCAAAAAACCAAGATCTGTGGTCCAAAAATTTGGGAAATGTGGCATCCTACATCTCTTCTTTTGGATACTTTCAAAGCATATTAGAAGGTTAAAGACTCTGATAAGTCCCACAATTTTAAAAAATGTGTTTAATTTTGCTAAAGTTGTTGTTACAAAGTTCTTTGACCGCGGACCCCTTTTATCAGTAACATCTAACAGTCCATAGAATTAATGCTCCACAGAGCTGGCTTTGGGAACTGCTTATTTGGACATTGTTTGCTGAGATGTTTTACTGTCTCATTGTTACAGTTCCCATATAAGAAAAAAAATGATGAGGACTGAATCTCATGGTTTAAAACTAATACTAAAAAGTATCAACAAAGATGAGCAATAATAATTATTCCTCTCCGTCTCATTCAGTTCCTTTCTCCTCACTCTTCACCCAGATGAGTTTCCTAGAATTAATTCTTGCCTCCCTCCTTATGTACCTAAAGTCACAATCTTATTCCATTAGACCGGTGGTTCTCAACCAGGGGTAATTTTTCCCTCCAGGGTAAATATCTGGAGACATTTTTCATTATCACATCTTGTGGCTGGCATTTAGTGGATAGAGGTGTGGGATGCCATTAAAGTTCCTATAATGCACAGGACAGAGCCCCATTGCCAAGAATTATGTGGCCTAAACTGTCAAGAGTACTGAGGCTGAGAAGCCCGGCCTTAGATTTATACTTACGGCCATGCCTTCATCAACACAGTAAATATTTAGTGAGTGTCTACTATGACCTGGTACAGAGATAAGAGCTCAGAAGACAGTAGAAGCCAAAAAACTCTCTTGTAATTTATAGTTAGGTGAAGGAAATGTGCGTTAACTAAAGGATCACAAAAATAATTGTAAAACTATAATGTTGACCAATGTTATAGACAATGCATCCTTGTATATGGTTTTTGTAGTCCTCATGCAATTATGAGAATGCCAGATGAAGACTACCTTGTTTAAAGTTATGGGAAGTCATCTCAAGCCTAAGTGTTTTCAGAGCACATTTCGACAAAGTCATCTTGTACAGTATGTCCCACCTGGTTTAATATTGTTGAATTCTTTCTCAATCGTCTCTTCAGAAGTAGAGAGCATCAGGTTCCTCACGTATAGGATTTTCACTGAAGACATTGTATCCTCATCAACTTCTACTTCTGGCTCTGCCCAGTCTACTGCGATAGGATGTCCCCATAACTGAATTCTGCCTGTTCAAACGGATCAAAAGTCTGATTAGTTACGTAGAAATTGGGACAACACCATCTCGGCACATGGAGATGGCCTTTTAACTTCAGCTGATGCTTGAGGTCTTGATTGAGCAAGAAGACTAATATTAAAAGAGGTTATTACTGATTTCAGGAAACATTCCAAATAAATGGAGGAGCAGGCTAGAAGGGAGTTCTGTGTGATAGAAGGTTTACTGTAATAATTGAGTATAAAGGGAACTAGGATGTGGTTTGAAATGGAACAGAAATGAGCAGCAATGGGCAGGTTTGGGTCTTTGAACAGCTCTCATGGGGAAAGTAAGTCTTTGAAAGTGAGCCGGCAGAAAGAGATAAAGGAAAAAATGGATTTAGGGCTTGGGCATAGAGTCTGACTTCAGGAAGAATTAGTCAGTCATTAGGGAATGTGTCTGCCACTTCTAGAATCTGGGTGACCAGGTGCCCCCACCAAGCAGTCTAAAACCTGGTGGTGTGTGGGCTCATACAGCCCTGGTTTGTTCTCTGTCCCTCACACTTGGTCAGGGCGCCCATCAACTGTGGTCACGCCTAGTTCTCTGGCAGCACATGGGCAACTTGGGAGTCTGCAGAAACATTCTTTATCCCGACTGAGAAGACAGAGAGCAACAGAAGGGTCTATGACGAGAAACCAAACTCTTGTTAAAGGGGTAGTTGTTACCCACGACTACGTATATTTTAGTGTTTCTGTAGTTGCAATATATTGTGTGTCTTGCACTATATAATGTGTTTTCCATATTCCACCTCAGTTCTAGCTCAAGTAACTCTGTGGGGAGGGGAGTGCCTTTCTCGATTTTATGGAAGAGGAAATGAGCTTTAGAGGGATGAGTAACTATCCCAGACCCACTTCATGTCTCCATGTCTCCTTTGTGTTTTGGGATTACCCAGTTCTGTACCCTACACAGGGCAGAGCCCAGCTGAAGTGATGGGGGTGATCAACTCAATTTCTAAAATTGATTGGAAATCTTGTGTTTTTTATTAATTGTTTTGGAACAAGCTATATCCTGCTTGAGAGAACACAATCAGCAATTCTCAGTGTTGGTAAGAGTTCAGTTGTTCAATTATTATTCCACATGGGAGGCAATTCTTTTCAATCAAAAGGCATCTTTTATTCTTTGGAAAGCAGTTAGTGAAACCATCTGTGGCACTGACTCCCTGAAACCTTAACAAAGAAGAGGCACGTTTTCATGAATTACCTAATCCCAGAGGGGCTGGGTCTGGTGGGACCCCAGTGGCGAGCTACCTGCACTGGATCCCGGGGAATAGTTTTCTTCATCACTCTCTTCCCTCTTCTTCCCTCTGCTCCCTTCTATCCCTTCCCCTTCCTTTTCCTTTCACTCGTTTTGCTTTGCTTTCCTTCCCTTTCTTTTCTATGCTTTACATAGACCTCACCGACTGTCTTAGGCCAAGATCTCAAGGTGCCTCTCAGTTAATTCAGCCAAAGTTGAAGACACTGTTCCTGGTCTTGGACCACAGTCTGCCTTCGGCTGGCCTGAAAATCTGCAGAAATCTGAAGTGGACAGAAGTGAGAGGAGGTGTGGTAAGCAGTGATCACAAATGTCCCCATTGAAGTTGGTGTTGCAGAGGGCTTTGGGAACATGGCCTCCAAAGCCAGACAAGTTCAAATATCAGATCACCATCCTGGCTAGGACACCACCTTTCTAACCATAAATCTCCTCATTTATAAAATTGGGATAATAAAAGTCACTACCCTGTGCTGTTGTGGGAACAAAAGATGATACATGTAAGGGACTTTTTGTTTGGTCTCTTTTCTTGTGTGTATAATTTCAGAACATGCACTCTTTGAGTGCAGTAGTTAGGTTTGATTTTGTTTTTTATAAAGAATTTCCTTTGGAAGGGAGCAATGCACATTGTATAGCCTTAGTAAATCCTGCCATGCTGAGTGGTCCCCACATGTACTTATTGACCTCCTATGCAGGTGATGGCCAGAATCCTTAGTTGAAGGATTTAGCAGTGGATCACAGAACTAGCTGCACTAAAAGGTCATCTGGAAAACTGAAAACACCAGTGCCCCAGAGAAGCAGATTCAGGTGAGGAGAGGTTGATTTGGTTTCTGGGATTGTTTAAAAACATCCTCAGGTTATTCAGATCTGTGGCCCATGATGGACAGTCATTGACTTAGATTGCTAGTTCTCAAGCTTTGTGCTCTCAGAGGCATAGCATCCTGGGGACTTGTTACAAAGGCAGATTAGCAGACACCACACCTGACCTTCTGACTCCAGAACTCTGGAGGCGGGACCTGGCTCGACACACTTTAACAAACTCTCCAGGTGGTCCCTGTGCAAGCTGACATTAGAACTTTCCTCAGACTGTCCTTAGAGAGCTCTGCTGGCCTCTGACACAACGTTGGACACAATGACTTTGTTGGACACACACCTCCACAAAGATGCAATGTCCGGAGAGAGCTGCCGCCGTCACCGGGAAGGTAGGTGACTGGGGAGCAATATATCGCATTCGACAACAATTTCCTCTCTGTCTCCAAGTCTGGATCAATGAAGAAGGAAAAGCTTCTTGTGGTCCTTGCTTATCACAGGGTAAAGATCTCATTCTTTCACACTAGGCCATCCAGAGAATCGCCAGTGACTGAAATCCTTTGTTGTTGTTGACTCTATGGTGAGGTAATAGGCAGAGTGTCCAAAGGGGCAGTAGACTTTCCTCAGAAGCCACAGCAGAAACGAATGGTTTGCTCTGACCGGCTTACCTATTGTCAGTCTGCTCATGAGGCCCTCAGACTAAAGAAACTCCACTCAGCTGAGGTCTACTCAAGGGAAGTGAGCAGGAGGGCTGCCTCGGATCCTGATGAAGATGCGTAGTGGAGGGTGAGGCTGAGGTAGCCTGGGGGTTGCTGGGTCTCACAGGCAGAATCCCTAAGGAAAAGTCAGGGTTTCAGGTGGAGACATAACAAGATGCCTGAGAATTCTTGAGGTGTGGCTGCCTGTTCCTGCTGGGGAGAGCTGGCCCAGCTCAGGTAGAGAGAAATGCTTTAGTGGGTCAATATGCTCTTTTCTTTGAGGACGGGAAGTTGAGGGGACGTTCCAGTTCTTTAGAGACACTGGTTGGCCCCTGAAAACTATCTTTCTCCCATTTTGGACCCTCTTTCACTGCTAGCCTCCCCAATCCTCTTGGGACAGACTGGTACCATTCAGTCTATCGATGCATAGAAATCAGATTCCTACTATTTGCAAGAATTGTAGAAAGGATGGCATGATATTTTAGGAACAGTGATCTGATAGTAATGTTCAGGATGGAGTAGGCAGATGTTGGGGGTATGTCCAAAAAAGCAGAGCAGGAAGAATAATCTGGAGTTTTGAAAACAGCCTCTGTTCAGGGAACATATGTTTTGAGACTCCAAGGGTAGTCTGAGGTCAGGATGGATACCATCAACTTTTTCGTGGCAGAACTGTTGAAGAGAGAAGAGGTGAAGATGACACCAAAGATGAAGATCAGGTCACCCAAAGGCTAAGTAAGGACACCTCATGAGGAGGGTCTGTGATTCTCTGTGCCTGGGCAGCATAGGTCTGGCCATTGGGTGGTGACAGAGTAATGAAAGGAAGAATTGATGTTAAAAATGCCTACCGCTCTAATGGACTCAGCAAATTTGTGGGCTATTTCCTATCTTTTCACTTATAAGCTGCCTTCATGAAAATATTAATAAAACTCTTCTGCAAGATCAGAAGCTATCTTCCAATTTTGAAAACTTCTAGATGGTGAATGCTCTTATGGAGCTAACACTTGTGTATGTTCTGAAGTAGAGTTGATACACATATTACATTCGTGCCAGGGGCACAATGGAAAGATTGGAAAACTCTGTGTTGTGCTGTGCTTACCACAAGTGTCACTACCACCACATCATATGACACCATTACTATACCATTGGCTACATTCCCTACTCCGTACTTTCTATCCCCATGACTTAATCATGGCTTATTCGTAAGAATGTGTAGATGGTCAATATAAATTCTAGGTGGTGGTTGTTTTTTCTTTAATTCTCCTGACTCTTCCATGATGTTTGAGAGAAGAGTTCATCCCAACATGTCCACTCTGTCATTCTTGAAATCCTCTTACCATTTTAATATTGGTTCCTCTTCATACTTTGTGTAAATTTTGGTGACTATTTGAGAATGAGCAGAGGACTTTCAACAATTTTCCCCGAGCAGATCTGACTGAGGCAGGGCCTTGTTGGAGTCTTTAAATCTCAGGACTTGGTGGTGGTTGTCCGAACGGGACCCACCCTGTGGTTGTAGCACCTACCAGGTGCCTTTCTGTGGAGGGCTAGTATTTCTATTCCCTCCCCCAAATTAGAAAATATTAGACACTGAGGAGTCACGATCTGAGTTCATGTCACTTAGTTGTCATCAGGATAAAGTGTCGCTTGCAGGTTTATTCTACATTGTAAGGGACCATTTCCTCCACTTCTAGTAAGCCTGACAGCAACATCTGTATAGATAAATAATGTATATATTCACTTTCGAGAAGATTCCTCACCTTAACGCCTCATTACAGGGTTACTGCAGCTTATAGCTCTGGACGTCCCCAGGGCACGTACATTAGACTAAGGGCATGTTTTCCAGAACCCATTCTGTGAAAACTTCAGGTAGGTGAATCTACCATAACATGGATAAGAAGGGGAAGAAGTTGGGATAGCCTAGAAGCAAAGCTCCAGGGCAAGCAGACCACAGGCAGCAGGTGTCTCCTCTGCACCCAGCAGCCTGTGGCAGAGCGGGGGAAACTTCTCTTTGGGGAGGAGGTGCCCACCTGGCAGCAGCTTCCTTCGGGCCATGGCAGCTGTCCGGTGACTCTCATACTCCACGAAGGCAAAGCCTCGGTTTCTGGTTTTGTCTGCGGCGCTCGGGTAGACGATGACGTCGACGACTCCCTCGGTGACCTTCTTCATCTCTGCTAGGATCTCTTCACGCTTTTTGGTCTTGGGGATCCCCCCAACAAACAGCCTGCAGTTGTCCACACTGGTGCACACCCCTAAGAGACGTCCATTTCTGGGAAAAAAAAAAAAAAGGCAGGTATTCTGCTTGGCAATAATCCTGTGTGATTGAGGTTTAAGAAGTTGAACACCTATGACCGTGGACCTGATATGGCCTGGAGTTGTGGCATGTTTGGTCTTCATAGTGTTTTCTCACCACCCAGGATAATCCCTGGTACTGGGGCCGCTGCACCTTGGCCCACATTGCTCCCATGGCTCCCAGCCTGCCTGGCCCAGGACTGTCATGAACTTGCACACCTGGCTGCTCCCCAGCCAAACAGGAAAGGTATTCTGACATGTCTAAGAAATTTTTACATAGCATCTTAATTTGGCCTACACTAAACCTGTGATATGCGCCGAGCAGGTGCGGGTTCCATTTTCCAGATGAAAACCTTGAGGCTCCAACAAATTAACTGACTTGCTTAAGATTTTAGAGATTTTAAGGGACTCTCTCTTCAGTTCCTGTTTCTTCTGTACATTGTTGCTGATTAGCAAGTTAATGTTTTTTTCCATTAGGAGAGGAAAGATGAAGTTTTTCTGGGGGGACATTTGGGGAAAGGTATCAGAAATCTTTTGTATATGAGTTTTGGGCACATAGTGCCCCTTCTGGGAAAGCATCTTTATGGAGTTGAATACCAACATTTTTGTATAAGGATATTTACTGCTACTATTTAAAATAGCCCCCAGATTGGAAATAATCAAAATATCCCAGCAACCAGGACTGGCGTAATGCATCTTGGCTGAGATGATACTGACTCTGAGGCTGGACATTTATTTCCTCCTTGTGCACCGTAGCAGGTTTGTCATCCTCACTAAATGCTAAGAGCCTCCTGTTAGGTCCTCTAAAAATGCCTCTCCATCTTTCTAAATGTCCCCTTGGGTGAACGCTACTGCTCCTGGCTGAGAATCCCTGGTGAACAATAGACGGGCATTTATAGCCTAGAATGCTCCGTAGTCATTAAACATAGTAACATAGAGGAATATTTATTGATTTAAAAAAGCTCACAAGATGCAAAATACATAGAAGACTGTTTTGATGGACACGGTACCGAAAATCTCGGAAGACCCTAAAAAGCCAACATAGTGATTATCTTGGTCAATGGGGTTATGGAGGAATGGTTTGAACATTAACCCCTTTTGTCTGTTTGATTTTGCTACTTGCTGTGTATTAGGCTGTGTGACTTTTCTAATAACAAAAAGTTCTTAAAAACTGGGTCCAATTCCTTTAACAGAAATGACTTGTGCGTCATGAATAAAGGCGGTCCGCGGGGTGGAATGGGACATTGCTCTGGTTTCTTGGAACTGGTGACACTGAGTCGCATGACAGGTCCTCTCACAGGGGTGAGGTTCCTGCCCTGCTGTCCCCCATGCTCTGCTGAAAAACTGAAGACCCAGTATTAGATCTGTGATGGGTCCGTGACAGTCTGGCGGACATTGCCCCAGGAATGTGGTCTTTCCCCGGGGGGAGGGATGGGTGGATAAAGTAATCTTTCAGGATTTTTGTTTTTGTTTTGCTTTCTTCCCTAAATCTCCCCCCCCCCCCAAGGTACTCTACATAGAAAACCTGACAGACTCCACCAGAAGCCTACTAGAACTGATCCAAGAATTCAGCCAAGTTGCAGGGTACAAAATCAACGTACAGAAGTCAGTTGCATTTTTATACCCAATAATGAAGCAACAGAAAGAGAAATCAAGAAACTGATCCCATTCACAATTGCACAAAAAACCATAAAATACCTAGGAATAAACCTAACCAAGGATACAAGAAATCTGTATGATCCAAGGTATTATTTAAAATTTTTTTAAAGATTTATTTCTGAGAGAGAGAGTGTGTGAGCAGGGGAGGGTCTGAGAGAGAGGGAGACACAGAATCTGAAACAGGCTCCAGGCTCTGAGCTAGCTGTCAACACAGAGCCCGACATGGGGCTCGAACCCATGAACCATGAGATCATGACCTGAACCGAAGTCAGACCCTCAACCGACTGAGCCACCCAGGTGCCCCATGGTATTATTTCTTTAGGAATTCTGTTCTTTTTGAGGGAGGGCCAGTGAGGTATGAGTTACCAGCAGGTGGAGCCTGGAGGCTCTGTGTCCTATTTTTAAATCTGTGAGGTTTGTCAGCCACTTTCCCGGAACCGCTTGGCGATGAAAAGCCATCTTTCACAAGCTGAGGGCATGACTTTAATGTCTCTAGAAGCCAGGCATTTAGACAAATCTCAGTGAATATTTAATGAGGAGGAGGATGATATGACAATTACGGGTCTTTTCCGGATAAAGAACCTTATCTCTCCCCTGAGAAATGGTGGCTAAAAGCCAATCGAAGTTTATCCTTCTTGTCTGCAAGAGGGGATGGATCCTTTCTCTGGCAGGACTGATAGAAGGCAGTGTGGAAGTAGGTGAGGACGGCACTAGGGTATCCATTCTTCCACTTAATAGTCTATTTATCCTACACCATGATTTTTAAAGTACCTCTGTGCCTTCCTCTTGCTTCTGGCATCCAACCTGAACTTTGACTGGAATGTGGCCGCCAGCTTTCTCTTTCCAAATGCTTTGTAATATTTCTCCTCCTCCCTCTCCTCCTCCTCCACTTCCTCCTCCTCCTCTTCCTCCTCCTCTGTAATCATCAGCAAACATTCGTAGAGCATGTGATCTGTGGCAGACACTGAGCTGCGCTGCATGATCTATGTATTTTTCATAATGCCCCCATGAGGGAAGTACATTTTTACCTCTTTTAAAGATGAAGACCCTGAAATTCACAGAGAATACTGTTATGTATCAGGGACTGTAATGGATTGATTGTGTTCATTATTCATACCCTCTCTATCTTAAGGCACTGACAGGCCCCAGCGTGTAACGAAGTGTTGAGTAGCTGTAGCAAACCATGCCGATTCCCTACATAGCCACGTCTACATCCCCCTCAACTTCAAAGCCATTTTGAGAAGAGCCCTTGCTCTTAAGAGTAAGCAATGAGGATTCTTTGGTCCCTGAATCCCTGTAACTGTAATATTTAAAAGATATTAAAATAGAGCTTTCTGTAGCCCTTTCCAAAAACAGGTCAGTGTGCATTATCTCCTATGACAGATGCTGAGAGCCTGTGAGTAATTATGTGCTGATGGTAAAACTGTTGGTGAACGAGGTCCCAGGATTTCTCCAAAGGCCCCTGTGCTCTGATCACCCAGCTTCCACACCAGAAAATCCTCCACATACCAGACAGAGCACTTTTGGATCCGTGGAGGCCTGTGTGGAACTTCCTTTATACTTTCCTCCAAACCCCTGTCATAGGCTCTGACCTTGGGACCCAGTGGCTAGGCTGCTGGGGTTGCCAATCCAGTCAATCTTTTTGTGGTTAAAAAGTTTTAAGAAAAATGACCCAGTGATTGATTGATTTGCAGAATTATACAGATAACACATGTCTTATTTGGGGTGTATAGGAAGACAGTGAGACGAAAGATAATTATAGCAAATCTACTCTCTATTCACATTTAGGATGACCATAGTTTTCAGAGGCAGAAAGGAAATACATGAAAACTACGTCTTGGAATTGATGGATGTGCTACTATGTAAGAGTTCTATCATTTTTTGACCTATTGCTGTGTTCCACCCACTGGGGTAAACATTTAAAAATCTTTCTAGTATCCCCACGATAACACCTGTGAAATGAGGGCTCGTATCATCACATTAGAGATGAGGACGTTGAGGCTCAGAGATTATGTCACTCACTGACACTCAAGCGAAGCCTGTCTGATCCCAAAGCTATTGCTTTTCAACTGTTCCACTAATCTTTCTTCCAGGTGGCCCAGGACTTCCTTTAAGAGAGGATTTAGGACAGTTCCCTCTCTATGTGAAGGTTTAAGAACTCTACTGCATGATGCCAGCCCTCTTCCCAGTGATAAAAGCCAGTTATTGATTGCACAGGGCCAATTATGCCCTGGAAACTTCCACTGGCCCCACGACTTGCAACATTACCTGTGTCTGGCTGGCTCTGTGACCTCTCTCCTGACTCTGATATCATACAGATGGTCACCTCCTCAGCTGCTCCCTGGGGTATCTTGTGGTAATGTCAGGTGTAAATTCTCCCACATTTCCAGTCGGCTACCCTTCAGGCCTTTCCCATCTCAGTGACTCTGTCTCATCCACAGATACGTTCTTCCCTGACCTCTAACATTGCTCATACTCTAAATCCAATATTTAGTCAGTCTTGTCTGTCCAACCTCCAGAATGTTTAGCTCCCCGTCTCCCAACCCCAGCAACATCACTTTGCTCTTTGTATTGGTAGGTCTGGTCCGGCCTTTTGTTTGTTACATTTGCTTTTTTTTTTTTTTTAATTTTTTTTTTTAAATTTATTATTTCTAGGAGAGAGAGAGAGAGACAGCGTGAGCAGGGGAGGGTCAGAGAGAGAGGGAGTCACAGACTGAAACAGGCTCCAGGCTCCGAGCTGGCAGTCAGCACAGAGCCCGATGCGGGGCTCGAACCCACGAACCGCGAGATCATGACCTAAGTGAAAGTCGGACGCTTAACCGACTAAGCCACCCAGGCGCCCCACATTTGCTTTTTTTGAGTCCACATATGACTGTCCTACTCTCTCTCTCTTTTTTTTAATGTTTATTTAGTTCTGAGAGAGAGAGAGAGAGAGAAAGAGAGAGGCAGCATGAGTAGGGGACGGTCAGAGAGAGAGGGAGATACAGAATCGAAGCAGGCTCCAGGCTCTGAGCTGTCAGCACAGAGCCTGATGCAGGGCTGGAACCCACGAACTGCGAGATCATGACCTGGGCTGAAGTTGGATGCTTAACCAACTGAGCCCCCCTGGTGCCCCATGACTGTCCTACTCTTAATATTCTGGATCCATTTGTTTGCTGTGAGGATAGGGAAAGGTATCTTGATATTTCCAACATTTTGAACAGTGCCCAGCACATATTTATACAAATGCATTAGCTGCTTCATTTTTAATTGGAAGGGGTGGATCTTACCTAATTTCATAGTTGTTAAGTTGCTTGATTGCATCCTTGGCTTCTTGTCTGTTTGAGAAAGTTACAAATGCATACCCTCTATTGTTGCCATTAAAATCCATCATCATTCTCATTTCATAAATTTTACCAATCTACATAGGAAAGGAGAGAGAAAGAGAGTTCATGTTTGTATATTTGTACTTCCAAATGAAAACACGCTCGCACCACGTTTTCTGAGGTCTTACCTCTGCCATGTGTGACGTTTGCGTATTTTCACACTGGGTTCAGATCTGCTATCTGACTCATGGACAAAGTCAATTTAAATCAAGAAAACGTGTACACATGGCATTTTAGCCTGACTTAACAAAATGTTTTCAACAGAGTAAATGTCTTTCACCACTCAGTTATCTGTGGATTTATTCCCCATCCTAGGGACCATAAACTCATTTGTCCTCAGAAGTACAATGTCTCTATAGATTTGCCCTTGCCCTCCACACTGGCCTCTGAATTTCCATAGTTTTGCCTTTACTTGGTCATACTCCACTACTGAGGTTTAACACAAAAGCCCAGACACTCATTTGGAACCTTGCTGAACTGATTTCTTAGCTGTCTTTCTCCTACCAAGATCTCAAGATGTACAGAGAAGATGTGACTTAGAGGATGATCTGGGGATCCCTGTTGCTATTTTGATCTGTAGGCTGAAGGCAGGTGCTAGTCTTACATGACTGGACCAATGTCAGGACCTTCACGTTAGAAGGACACTCACCCCACCCCTCTGGCCCCAGCTCTTTTGTTTTGCCTATAAACTACTCTTTCCTGCTACCACAAATGCTCTTCAGCTAGCCAGGCTCAGTACTTTATCATTGCTGGCCGCTCTATGATGAGCGACCCTAGCAGATAGGCCAGGCATATACAGGGAGAAGAGGTGTCATTCAACATGTGCTCTTTACCTTGGTGGTTGGTTACCCCTCGGCACAGCCTCCCCACTCCATGATATTAAACGGTGGACACCTATCTATCGTGAGCTTGTTAGGAGAGTTCAAGCATGTTCCATCTGATTCAGGTGTATCTTGGAGCTCATTTTCAGGTTCAGCATCTAAGATTCTTACAGGATTAAATCCTCATAATTTGTGCACTGCCAAGTGAGATTGTTTGTATAAAATTAGGAATAGCTCTGAAATGGGGACTGACTGATACACACAAGTGATTTGGGCATTTAGAGAAAGAAATAGCTAGACTCCAGTCTTTCTAAATTTTCTAGGAATGGGGTTGTTGAAATGCCATTGGGGAAAATAATAAAAATAAAATTTAATTTTGTGTCCTCCCTGTAAGGTTGGGCATAGTAACAACATATCACTTGGAATTAAAACTGAGGAAATGTATTCCTCAATGATATAATGACTTTGAGAACCACATTATTAATTTTGTTGATGCATTAGGGCAAATGAATTCAAACCTGTGGAAGGAAATTTCATTCGGAATCATCATGTATAGACACACATTTGGGCCATGACAAGGGCACACATTCCCTAAATGAAAATGGTACACTTTTTAAAACCATATCAAAATGTCAACTTGGAGGAGTATCTTATTTTGGAAGGTCACCGCAGTATTATTATAGACTAATAGCATCTTGCGAACTCCATATTATCTGTGTCACTGAAGATCAAAGGTCAGAATTTGAAAGTTAGCGGAAGCAATAGTTCAAGCTGCAGGTCACAGGAAGAGCTACATCAAGTCAGTGACAAGGGCACCACCACTAACAGAGAGGTTTTAACTTTGTCCATGTTGAGGAATGCAATTGGAAGAGACCACATCACTTACCAAGAATGAGTGTGAAAGTGTGGAGTATTTTCCCCTTAAAAGATAAAAAAAATTATTTATTTGGACTCACTTTTTCACATAATGGTATAAGTTCATCCTCAAAAAGGTCTCGGGGAAGTTTCCCAATAAAAATTTCACAGCCCCTTTCTGGGGGTGCGGCATCCCAGCCAGGTGGAGGTCCGCCATATTTTCTTTGTCCGTTTTCCTGCACATCCAGGGTGGATTGGATGAGGGAGAGAAGAAAACAATAAGACCTTTAGGTTGAGTGCCTCCGTTATTTTCAAAATCATGGTAAGGAACATATTTATCATTGACAAATAATTGTGAGCTGGTCAGGGGCGCCTGGATGGCTCAGTCAGATAAGCGTTCAACTTGAGCTCAGGTCATGGTCTCGAGGTTTGTGAGTTTGAGCCCTGAGTCAGGTCCTGTGCTGACAGCTCAGAGCCTGGGGCCTGCTTCAGATTATGTCTCCCTCTCCTCTCTGCCCCTCCCCTGCTCATGCTCTGTCTTTCTCTGTCTGTCAATAATGAATAAATGTTAATGTTTTTTAAATAGCTGGTAAGAGCAGAAAATCAAGGTCTTTTATGTTGATTTTAATACCATACTCTGTGCTTCAGCAACTTGCTTGCATTAAACATCATGAAAACATGTCCAGTGCTGGACAAACATTATTGTCATTCACACCCATCAGTGCCTGACCATCAGAGGATTGGACTATAATTTGAATCCAGGGCTCTGCTATAACATGGAGCCTGTGGTGTGGTGGTAAGGGTTCTGGAGCTGGGCTGCCTGGCCCCGTGACTCACTAGCTATGGGGCTTTGGGAAAATGGCTTAACTTCCTGGAACCTCAGTTTTCTCATCTACAAAGTGGGGATTAATATTGGTTGTTGGATTAAAGGAGATAATACATCAAATATGCATGGTACTGTTCTCGGCATTTGATAGATAGCCAATAGTTATTAATTCTCTTCTCATGTCCCTGGATTTGGGAGTCCTTGTGAGACCCTAAATAGAAACATTATGAAGATTAACATTTGAAGGTGTGGACTGGCTAATTTTGTGAGGAACTTAAATCTGTTTTCAAAGCTGACAAGATAGTGAGAGGTTTGCTCGGTTGGATCTCTTTGTGGGGAACAGTGCTGTTCTCAGTCCAAATAGAATTAGTTTCATCATCATCATTGTCATCTTTTTTTTTTTCTTTTTTTTGGCTTTTTCTTAACCAACCCGTGGTAAAACCAACCAACCCTTGGCCCTTTATGAGAAGGAGTAATTCTGGTTCTTTCCTTTACTAGACATTAGTAGACATTAAATATTGTCTACTAGACATTATTTATTAGACATTAAATATTAAAGATAGCATTACTGTCTTTATTTTTCCAGAGGTTAAAGACCCAAAAGAAACTTCAGGGGCCCCACCACCGTTGACCTGGAATACTGCATTTGCTGGGGGGTGTGGGGGGGTCCTCTTACTTCCAACCTAGGCAAAGCCAGAGCTCTTTGTCTTTACACTTTATTATTTTTGGAGAAAAGTGAATATAGGGGACCAAATGTCAGTATTCATTGCTAACTTCTACAAGTATTACTTTAAGAAGTTTTAAACTATAAGAAGTTTTAAACTATAAGATGATATATATTGTTGGGAAAAACCAGTAATGTAGAAGGGGAAAAACACGGTAAATATACAAAGTAAAAAGAAACATTTCCCAGTAGTCACCCAACCAATCTATAGAGGTAGTTAGTGTTAAGTTTGCTTTTCCAAACATTTTTCTATGCATATTCTTAAACATTATATGTTACTTGTTTAAAGACTTTGTTTTACATGATTGTTTAAGATCAGAAGTAAAGCAGCAGGTGGTGTCACTGTTAAATCTTTCTATATCCCAACTTGAGACTTCTGCAATTATTTGATAAATACCAGCACAAAGGCTTTGGGATCATAGCATAAATTAAGTCTCTGGTTGTGATCACTTTTTTATTCCCAGTTTATATCATGTTGCTTCACATTAAACAAGGGGCATCAGCTGTGTGTTCTACCTTGCCTTGATTATTTTAGGCTTCTAACAACTGGGTGTTTATTTTACTAAGTATTTAAATATTTGTCTTGAGTTCTTGTACTTTTTTCCTTCCCCTATATTCTTGCAGGATCACCTAACGGCAAAATGTTTACATCACTGAGAAATGAAATGTTTCATATTTATAGGGTGGAAAATTCCTCAAGAATTCAATGAGCTGTATCTTAACCAAGAATTTTCTAAAAAATATGGCATTGATCTTTTCAGATATATATTAAACATTTCTATTGATTTGTTTTCTAACAGAAACCTATATGGCACTTGCTACACACCAGACTCTGTCGTAACCCTTAAGGAATGTCACAGGTTCAGGACTATTGCTCTCCTCATTTTACGGACAACACTGAAAGCCCAAGAAGATTAAGTAATTTTCTGAGGTCATATGGTTGGGAAGAGGCAAAGCCAGGATTCAAACCCAGGCATTCTGGTTTCAGAGACCATCAGCTGAATCCCCACATTTTGCCTTGTTCTATGGAAGGCTCATCATTTATAACAGACTTATATGTTTAAGGACTTATTTGAGGAAAAAAAATTAGCATGCCATTAAATTGTAAGCTCTCTGCTGCATTTAAAATCCTTTCCAGTTTGCAATCATATTATTATACAAGTTTTGGAAGGACAGATCTGATATGTGTTGCCTATATGGAAAGATATTTCTATCGCCAAAGTAAAATCCACCTCCTTGGTCTGACCCTCACCATTTAGTTGATGATGAGCTCTTGGAGGTAATTTCTGTGTATATTAAATGTCTAGAGCTCTAGTCAATGGGTTATTGGAATACACTTAGCATACATTTAGTAACATTTTTATTCTTCAGGTTGAAGAAAACAAGCTTTCATCCCATAATACTAAAGTAGCTATTCCAGAATGTCTGATTTGACAAGCTTTGTCTGATAGTTTGAAAATAAATAGGCAACCAACAGATTAATCTTTAAAATTTTCCCTTCAACTTTCTTTCTTGCTATACTTGCTAAAAATATCACTGAACTATTTCGTGCATAGGAGGCTTCATCTGCTTATGAGCCAAAATGACTGGACAGGAAAGCTCATTAACTATCTTTCTATGGTTTCTAAAAACACTTGAAAAAAAATTCCCTAAGGATATTTTTTGGGGACCATGGAGTCTGGCTGGTTCAGAGATACCTCTAAGTTTACGCCTGGGGGAGATCTGCTCTACCCACCGCCCACCATGCTTGGAATGCACCGGGCTGGGAGTCCAGGCCAATTTAAGACCATGCTGGGCGTTAGTCATGGGTTAGAATAGCTGTCCATTACTCAGGAAGGACAGTGGGAGCTGTGTTGTCAGTATTTTTGGCACTGTTTTTATAGTTAAAGAGTTTAAAATAGATAAAGCCTGGTTACAATGGCTCTTTCCCCTACTGGCTGATGTCCTTCTCAGGGGACACGTTCACTCAGCAGCACAAATGTATTAATAGTTCAGAGAGAAAGAATATAGGTTTTTGTTTTTCATGAGAGAACATTCATTACACTCTGGGAAACTTTATTTTTCTAATGGAAGATCTGCAAACCACTTACTCTCTCTCATAGCACGTACATAGATAGAAACCTTCAACTAGGTAAATGAAAACTTGAAGACCCAATTCTAACTATAAATCTAGTGGGTTTAATTCACATATTGGATGCTGAGCTGACCTAGTAAGTCAATTTATGTATCAAGAGTATTTGAAAGTTCCTCTGTCACAGATTTTAAATCTTTCATTACAGAAGCATAGAGTCTTTAAGAAATGATGTATATCATCTTCTTGAATAAAACTACCCAGACTTTCATAAATGATTATAAGCAATGACTCTTTGCATGAGGTCAAATGGAGTGAGTTCACTTTGGCCACTGGGCATCTACTTTTTTTGTACATCTGGGGAATCAACACAATTTTATTTTCCTGCAAGAGCTAAGAAAGGCCAGATGACTTGCCATTCCAGATGCTTTTGCAGCTGGAACCGTCATAGTTACCATAAAGTAAACTTGACTTCTGGTGTAGAAATCACACTGGTGCAGACTTGCAGTGTTGAGTACACATGATGCATTTTTTTTTTTGCTTTGTTTTGTATTATTTCTGAGAGAGAGAGAGAGAGCATGAGCAGGGGAGGGTCAGAGAGAGAGGGAGACACAGAATCTGAAGCAGGCTCCAGGCTGAGTTAGCTGTCAGCAAAGAGCCCAACGCGGGGCTCAAACCCACAAACTGTGAGATCATGACCTGAGCTGAAGTCGGACGCTCAACCGACTGAGCCACCCAGGCACCCCCCATGATGCATTTTCTTATTATTCTAGATTCGTGATGTGGTTTCCTGAAACCTTACTTCCTAAAAACCTTAAAACCCTCCCTGAAAGCTTACTTTTAAATCTAGTTCTCCAAATTCAAGGTTTATATAAACAAACAATCTTTTAATAAATCCCGTTTCTGCATAATCAGCCAGAGCTGAGTTCTGTTACTTACACATAATAGTAACAGAGCCCCTCCCCCCGATCCCACAACATTTAACCCTAATTAAGGCGGGCACTGTGCTAAGTATGGGCTTTCCATGTATTAACTCATTTAATCTCCTCAACAAACACATCAGGATGATAGTATTCATTTTATAGATGAAAAATCCAGAGCACAGACTGTGTCCTGAGTCCCTCAAGCCGTAAGTGACAAAGACAAAATTTGAATCCTAAGCCCTGTGCTTGTAATAATGTTTTTCTTTGGTTTTTGTATCAACCCAACTTGCTCATTTCACAGATGAGGAAATTGAGACTGGAGCTATTAGGGGACTCACCTAAAGTCACACTGGTTTAATTTATAGCACAAAACACTACTCTGAGGGTCCAGTGATTCTCAGTCTGGTGAATTTCATGGCATACATACTGTTAAAAGTCATGAAAGCATTTTTCTCATAATTCTTCATGTTGCACTCTGCCGACTGTTTACGTTCAGTTTCACCAGACCCAGAGGCCACATGGTTTATTGTCCCCTCTCAGCCCATTTATAACCTGGAAGGAGATTAATTAATAAACCCTCCTATGGCATTTTTAAAAAATTTCCTGAACAGTAATTTCAATTTCTTGAACGATTCTTTGGAAATTATCTGTAATCCTCATTGAGGCTCTCTCTGGTCCTTTGTTTTTTTTTTTTTTTGCCAAGGGGAAGAAATTGTGTATGGTCCTTACTGAACTGCTTTCAGACATTCTCTTGCCCATTTTCCAGTTGCTGATGTTTATGTCTATTTCTGTTTCTGTTGGCTCAGATGCCAGATGGCCCACTCAGGCTTGGTGACATTTGTAGCCTTTGCAAGCATGCCAGTTACTGGGGCTATGGCCAGAGCACTGATTCTGAGGCAAAACTCCCGTAGGCTGTTCTCAACAGCTGATATCAGTGTATTGAGAATATTTTTCGAGACTGCAACTTTTGAAGTTTATGACTTAATACTGTGTGTTCCCAGTTACTGATTTGTGAGACTGAATAAAGTTTTTTATTAGACATTATTTCAATGCCCACCCATATACCACATACCTACCTCCTATGTCATAAGGCTCAAGGCCAATATAAGAGTACTTAAGATGTACCAAAAGGATCCTCTTAGATGTGATTTTATCTTTGGTCTGCTTGTGATCTTTCTGTTGTCTGAGGACAGCAGACAGTGCTATAGGGAACACTCATTTTATTGATTCTATATAATCTGTTTTATGTACCAATTATTCATTCTCACATCTTAACATCAGTGACTTCAGGTTGGTAAAATCTATTTTAGGCTGAGAAATTTTAGGAAGCAGAAATTGGTTTTTTTAAACTTATATACTGCAGAATTTGACACTACGCTTCATTAGTTATATATTGTTTCTTATCGTTTCTTAATTTTTTAATACTTTTTTTGAGGGGGGGTAGGGACAGAGAGTGGGAGAGAGAATCCCAAGAAGGCTCCATGCTGTCAGCTCAGAGCCCAGTTTGGGGCTCAATCTCATGACCATGAGATCATGAGCTGAGCCAAAATCAAGAGTCAATGCTGAGCCAGTTGAGTCACCCAGGCAACCCCCCACCCATTATTAGCTATATTTTTTACAGCCCTCACAAAGCATACACAATATGAATAGCAGGTACTACTTTTCTACAAATAGAGCAATAATAATTGTGACATAAAGGCTGAGTAAATGGGATGTTCCAATTGATAGAGAGTGAAATCACATCTGGAAACAGAAGAGAAGTTAAAGCAGAGACATAACAAGCAAAATACAAATTGAGCTTTCTCCTCACGTAGCTCAGTGTTTCTGAAAACGTGTGTGGGATATTATGTAGTTTACGGGCTGATGTTTTATCTTAAGAGGCATTTTATTGTACATTAGAAAACATGTAATTATCATATAAAACCTGTGGCTTTTCTGTTGACATAAGTGAGAGAACGTCCACTTCTAAACTTAATTTGAGTATAAATGGTTGATTCAATGAATTCTGAATAATATTCTCGGTGGCATGCATTCATGGCAAAAATCACAAAGAGAAACACAAATAGATTTTGGCTCTTGGAACCTTACTTCACTCTCCACAAAGCCATTATGTTTGATCGTAAAATAAAAATGTGTGTTACAGTTCTACCATGAAAATGACTTTTTAGCAAATTAGGAATCATGCTCTTGTTTCACTTTGGAAAGCTGACTTTTGAAGGCCTAGTGCCTAGAATATATTCCTAATGTCATCTCAGGTTATTTGTTGTGTCATGGAGAGAGAACTAATTAGTGTTATCAAATGCTGCATTTAATAACCTGTAATTGCTTTTCCCTTGAAGGAGTACGTGCAGCAAACCATTCTTTTAGAACTCAGTGCCCCGCTATTTGAAGTATTCAAAAGCAAACAGCCCTTTAAACATAACTTGTATTTTGTAAAGCTTTTTATAATACACACATCTGGCCAATATCATGGGAAAATTCAATTCAAGACTGTCCTTATGCAAAATTCAAAATCAGAAAAACTCTTTGGCGTGTATCCTAAGAGGAAAGGTAAAATGTCAACTCACTTCTAAGACCCTGTGTTCACATTTCACAACAAAATCCACCTAGCAATGGACCCCACAGTACCTATTTACATGAGACCAGACTCGCTGTGCTATGCTGCCTTCTGGCTCTGGGCGTAGGTGGGGAGATACTGCTGAAATCTACAGGAACCTTTCAATCTCATCCAAGAAATAACTGGGTGAAATCTTTGGTGATTGTTTTATCCTTTTTGGGCTTTTGCCTTTCAGAACGTGTCATTTATTCAATAGGCCTAATTATAGATTCAGTTTACCTTTTTGAATTGAGTAATATTCTAGTAGTTCGAGATCTGGTTAAATTACGCAAAGCTGTCCACATACAGATAAAGACATTCGTCCACATGCAGATGAAGAACGTTGGTTTGAGTGACTGTCCTTTTAGCCTGTCTCTTCTTGGCTCAACATATGCCAAGAATGCCATTAAGGCTCTTGATTTTTGGCATGAGAGGAATTTTATACAGTAATTATTCTTCTTGCCAAATTCCCGATGAATTTTAATTTGAGACAAGCTGAGGGATTTGACAGGGCACTTAGCCTTTCTTGACTTTAAAGTCTTTGTTTATAAAAAAAAAAAAAAAAAAAAAAAAAAACAGAGCTGGCCGGGTGATGGCAAAAGTCTGGTGAGAGTGATAGAATGCTCGTGAAAGGGAGGCTACCCTTGACCCCACAGTTTAACATGGGAAAATGTTCAGAGGATGTTTTGTGAGTTAGTCAAAAGGACCCTTAAAGGGAACGTTGTAGAGATTTTTAAAATCCATGTATCTCTGATTGCATGTCTGCTTGACACCTATGCTATTACTTAATGACTTTCTTTGCATCGATTTCTTAAAGAAAGGCAAGAAAGAAAACAGTAATCATTCTTATAAGTGAAATACTGGGATCCTTTCACACACTGGAAGGTAATAATAAAAACCACTGTATGAGACAGAAATCATGATCAAGTTCTTGCTAGCCTTGTTGTCTAAAACCCTTGAGCGCGAGTTCTGTCCTCTGTGTTTAAGAAGATTGGAAGGGGCTAGGGAGGTGCTTAAGACATATCTCCAACCACTAACTCTTCCTATCGGAAAGCTTGAAGGACGATGGAAATTACATTTGGCCTTTAAACAACAGGGGTTTGATCTGCGTGTGTCCACTTATGTGCAGATTTTTTATGGATATGTAAATATATGTTTTCTTCCTTATGACTTTCTTAATATCTTCTGTTTAGCTTTATTGTAAGAATACTGTATATAATACACCATATTAATCGGAGTTAATTGACCTTTTGTGTTCTCAGTAATGCTTCTGGGTCCACAGTAGGCTATTAGTGGTTACGTTTTGGGGGAGTCAAAAGTTATAGGCAGAGTTTTGACTGTGTGGGGGGTCAACACCCCAACCCCCCATTGTTCAAGGGGCAGCTGTATAATAATTCCTATTCTGAGATTCAGTCATTTAATGCTGTGTCAAGGCACCATTTAACATCATCTCCACTCCCTCCCCTGTACCTCTGAAACAATGTTAAGAAAAGAATCAGAACTACTGAAATGCTACACAGATTCATGATTGCATACTGTTGTGACCTACCTTTTATAGTCCATGCCTATGTTAGACCGCTATCTTTGAATCTCATGACAAACTCTGAGGTTCTTTAAGTGAGGAGTCACTTATTTTTGGTTCCCTACTAAAAATACTCATTTTGATAACCCTTAATACTTGTTCTGATCAGTATTAAGGAAACAACAATTTAAGACATCCTGAAGTCACCTGCAAGTAGAGTCCATAGTCCCAAGGATCTGTCCATGGTTCTATATATTTGAGTCATGAAGTTCACACCTATTTTTAAATGGAAAACCCCATGTGCTCCTAGTTTAAGGAAAACACTATCAGACATAGTCTGCAAACATTTTGAGCCTCATATTGAAGAGCTCATCTGTAACCAATCCTCTTTGAAGCTCTCGGAGAATTTCACTGATGTCTGCAAATAGCTTCGGGAATGCATTTCTATTTCTTGGGATACTGAAGTTCCCATCACCAGTCAGGCCTATGTTTTCCATGGAAAGAGTCACAGGACGGTTGCGTCATCTGGAGTCTTCCGCACCATGCTATGGCACTTCTGGCCAGTGGAAGCAAAGTAGCTTAGGAGTTTGGAAGTTGGTCTGTGGGTGGCTGGGGTGATACGCCTAGGGAAACATGTGTCCCTGATGATCGACTGGCCCCATCCTGTTCTCATGCTTTGTCTCCCTATTTAAAGACTTAGTATTAACACACTTGGTGAATGACTTATGTCCTTGAATAGCCAGGACATGAGCAGGTGGCAACAGGCACTGGGAGGAAAAATTAGGACCCAGGAGCTATATTTTACCATGAAGTCAAATTCCTATTCCTGTCCCCCGGATTTTTGTGTAGTGGTTGGGAAAGAATGTCAATGCCATCGTGTTCTCCTGTCTGCCTCTCACTGTGCTAATCTAGATGAAGTCAGTTGTAAACACTGGGATCCGGAATTGCTTATTTTCACTGCATTATTCATAAGAAACAAATTGCAACTTAAGAGCTGCCCAAGTGAAATGACTAAAGTATGTTCCTCAAAACCAGAGAGATGAAGGGAGTTCTTAGAGTGGGCTGGTATCCCAATCCTATCTATTCTCGATCTACCACCATCCTTTCTATCTTACGGCATGTACCTATTTGTTGAGGAGATGAACAGATTATAATTAAGATACGTGGTTGTACTGAACTCCATATAAGAGAGTATGTACCACAAGCAAAGTTCGAGGGGTGGGAATTAAGCTGTATTTTGTTTCTAGTCTGAGGGAACTGTTCCCAGGAACCCAGGCTCATGGCTGATTAACAGAGGAAGGGAATGAAGGAGCCCCCTCATTTCTCTCATTTGTCTGGTGTCATCTTACTGGGTCTTCAACATTAAGATGCACTGATGTCTTTGCTGTTCAAAAGTTTCAAAAAAAGAAACATTTTATACATGTTTTGTTTCCATCGTACTGCCCACATGGTTGCCTCTGCCAAGGAGGCTATTTTGTCCTGGGTTCCTTGCAAGGTTTGTTTTTCCTGGCACACATCTTCCAAGTCTTGGCATCAGTATCTTCTTGCTTGACGAGGGTCACCTGTCATTCTCTGACACACAAGCTGTTTATGATACTTGTGGCTCTTCACATGATCGGTAATTCTTTGGTTTCTTGGTTATTTTCTGCCTCTCGCTAGAGAATAATCATCATGAAGGCAGGACCCATATCTCTCTTTGTGGAGTCAAAGAATGAATGAGTGAGTGAGGGCTCAGGCTGGAGCTGGCAGGAGTGGGTAGGAGAAATAGGGGCCACCTGCGTCTTTTAAGGAAGGTTAGACACTCATCTATGTTATGGGAGATTTTCTTTAAAAACAGTGGATTTGCTCCTAAAAAAAAGCACTAGAGTAAGCAATAGAGTTGAGGTTAGCAAACTTTTCTGTCAAGATCCGGATAGTTGATGTTGTTGGCTTTTTAAAAGAAAGCTCTTGAAAATGTGAAAAATCAGAGCCACCTGGGTGGCTCAGTCAGTTAAGCGGCCAGCTTCAGCTCAGGTCATGGTCTCACGGGTTTGTGAGTTCGAGCCCCACGTCAGGCTCTGTGCTGACAGCTCAGAGCCTGGAGTCTGCTTCAGATTCTGCGTCTCCTTCTCTCTCTGCTCCCGCCCCTGCTCAAACTCTGTCTCTCAAAACTAATAAATGTTAAAAAATTTTAAAACAGAAAAATGTGAAAAATCATTCATAGTCTGAGATGATGACAAAAACAGGCAGGAGCCAAATTTGAGTCATGGGTCAGTTACCTGACCTCTGGGTCGTATCTCTACTGAATTGTATAACCGACTGCAAAATGAAATCAATATCAATATTAAGCAAATTGCAAACATACAAAGATTTGAAAGACTAGCCTCATGAACCAGGTACCACGATCCTGCACCTTTAATAATGAAGTTTTCTTCATGAAATTTCCTTAATTTTCTACCGCTAACTGAATGCCACTTAGAACATTTTTCCACTTGAGATTTTTTCCCCTTAAAATAAAAATAGTCCATACTCATTATAGAAAGTTTGGGGGGAAAAATCAGGCCAGAAAAATTTACCCTAATCAGAGATTACAGTTTACTATGCTTCAGTATTTTAACTGTATGTAAATAATCTCTCAGAATATTATTTGGAAGGTGTATACAGTTTTGTGTTCTGATTTTTAAGTAAACATTCATGTTTGGACATTTCTCCAGGACTTTCTTTGAAACCATAGTTTTATGTGTATATATAACTGGTAAATAGAAGGGTGGCCATATTTTCTGTGACTAGTAATATTTTATTGGACATTTAGGACATATCTAATTTTTAACATTATAAATTCCACTATGAGGACATCCCTATGTGTAAATATTTATCCTCACTCAGGTCAGGGGATGGTCAATGTCATCTCTTGATACAGAAAGGTAATGCCCACAGCTCTGTTGCTCACTCAATGCAGTCTTACGTTACCATTTTTAATTTTGGGTAAACTTTCACTGCAGCGGCTTTGTATGCATTTTAGGTCAGATACTACCTTATACTTGTATGACCACAAGGCCTTCCACTTACCCACTATATTCAATGATAGGGACTAAGAAAACAAAAACAAAATCAGAAACAAAAAAACCCCTCTTTATATGTACTAAAAACAACCATTGGATTAGGAATGTAATGGGGGAGGGGGCACCTGGTGGCTCAGTCAAGTAAGCATCCAACTCTTGCTTTCAGCTCAGGTCATGATCTCACGGTTTGTGGGTTCAAGCCCCACGTTGGGCTCAGCACTGGTGGTGCAGATGTTGCTTGGGATAGTCCCTCTTTCTCTCTCTCTCTCTCTCTCTCCCTCTCTCCCTCCCTGTGTCTCTGTCCCTCCCCCTGCACACTCTTTCTCTCTCTCTTTCTTGAAAATAAATAAATAAGCTAAAAAAAAAGAGAAAGCAATGGATTACCATACTTCATAAAAATTTGTGTCGTAATGGTTTTAGAAAATAGATTATTGGGGGTGCCTGTGTGGCTCAGTTAGTTAAGCGTCTGACTCTTAATTTTGGCTCAGGTCATGATCTCACGATTCATGGGTTTGAGTGGGGCACTGACCGTGTGGAGGCTGCTTGAGATTCTCTCTCTCTCTTTCTCTCTCTCTCTCTCAAAAATAAATAAACATTAAAAAGAGAAAATAAGTTATTAATAGGGTAGTTTGACAAACAGCATTAATGCACACCATATTTTGGATTATTTAAAAATAATATAAAAGTATGGAAATACATGATAAATATAAGTACTTATAAGGAATATAAGATAGAGTATCCTACTTTAAAAATATTCAGGGGCGTCTGGGTGTCTCAGTCAGTTAGGCATAAGACTTTAGCTCAGGTCATAATCTTGTGGCTTGTGAGTTCAAGGCCAGCATCTGGCTCTGTGCTGACAGCTCAGAGCCTGGAGCCGGCTTTGGATTCTGTGTCTCCCTCTCTCTCTGCATCTCTCTCTCTCTCTCAAAAATAATAAGCATTAAAAAAATTAAAAAATATTCGGACTACTCCACAACAATCTTTATTAAGTATATTTTAGTTTTAATAGAATTAAAATTGATGTAAACTTATTGCACATTGGGCGGGAAGTTTTCTGCAAAGGCTCATATATGAAAACCTATTTTTCTGGTGTTATGGGGAAAATTCCAGGTGGGAGGACCATCACATGTCAGAGATCATGACCCACATTATTAATGCATTCTTGAAGATAGTGTCCTCACAATCTGATTTTTTTCTTTGACTCTCAAGAAATCTATTTTAGGAAATTTGGCAAGTTCAGTTAAGAATGAAAAAGTAGAAGGGAAAGAAGCCACCACATGTAATTCTATCGTGAGGAGACACAGAGTGTTGGCTAGGAAACATGACAGCACACTTCTTCCAAAATACTTCTATGCGGCCCTAAGGCAAGTATGAGGTTGACAGTTTAACTCGTCACCATTAATCAACGTTTGGCCATACTTACTAAATGCAGGGCATGGCAGCATTGACTTTCTTTTATTCTCTCAGACCCTTTGATAAAAGTTTCAGCTATCAGTATCCAAAGATGTCCTTTGTGATGTCTTTCTTTGTTTTAAATAAGTGATGTTTTCAAATCCTCAGAGACACAAGGTGCTTCATCAGTTGGCACACAGAAAACTGGCTCACATTAAGTAACTGGCAAAATTCTATTTTCAACATCTGTATTTGTCCTGCTAGTGATAAGACAGAACCGATTAATTACCCTCTGGTTTTTGAGTTCTTGTTTTGCAAGTATTCAACGTTTAATCCCACAGGCTGCAAAGATCCAACAAGTATAAATCCTTCAAACCTGAATTGGGCAGATACCATAAAATTTCAAATGGCCTTTTTGTGGGTATGCTCTCTGAACTGTAGTAAGATGCTTCTTTATCTTAAGTTTTTGTGCAGCGATTTTTGTTTTCATTTTAAAAAAAGTTTATTTATTTTTGAGAGAGAGAGAGACAGCATGTAAGCAGGAGAGGGGCGGAGAGAGAAGCGGACAGAGGATCCAAAGCAGGCTCCACACTGACATCACAGAGCCTGATGTGGGGCTCAAACCCACAAATCGCAAGATCATGACCTGAGCCAAAGTCAGATTCTTAACCATCTGAGCCACCCAGGCGCCCCCGTGCAGGGACTTCCAAAAGGAATCCTGATGTTGCCCTCTCTTTTTGAAGGTGGAAGTGTGGAGAAGGCTGAAGGGTCCCCCCTAAGTCCCAAAGCGCTGAGGTCATGCCTCCAACATGCTGTCTTCTTCCAGCCAGTTAATCCAGACTGCTGATCAGTGACTAGATGGAGCAGATGCCGGGACTGCAGCATCATGACTAGCAGAGTGGGGGTAAGGCCTAGCCGATATTATGGAAATCAAGGCCAAGAGTAATTAAGGGACGCGTTGAAGATCATGCACCTTGCATGTGGTAAATAGCAGGTTAAAACAGGTGTCCAACTTGAAGTCTTGAGTGACGTCCTATACTTTGCAGCCAAAATCAGGAGAGATTTTCCAGTTCATTCAAAATGGTTGTCCTTTATGTATTTAGACCTTGATGAGAGGCTTTTGATTGGGATAGCTAGACTTTGGAATTCTAGGTTTTGCATTATGGAAGAATTTCTGACCCAATAGTCATTCTGCTAACAAATACATAGCATTACCTAACGTGAATCATGTTGCCAAGTTTAGGCTCCACAAAATATTTTTTGCATCCCCTGGTATGCTAATCTCTAAAATTGCTATCATAAAGATGATATTATAACAGCTCTTAGTTCTGAATATTTAGCCAGAAATTCTGGCCAATAGCAGTAGAATTATAGCTTATAAAATGTGGGCAAGGTACCTAATTTTGCTTGTGCCTTGTTTTCCTTATCTAGAAACTGGAGATGATCATAGTGGCATTGTAAGCATTACATGAATTAACTTAGGAGTGCCTGGGGGGCTCAGTTGGTTCAGTGTCTGACATCGGCTCAGGTCATGTTCTTGCAGTCTGTGAGTTCAAGCTCCACATTGGGCTCTGTGCTAACAGCTTGAGGTCTGGGGCCTGTTTCAGATTCTGTGTCTCCTCCCCCACTCACACTCTGTCTCTCAAAAGTAATTAAATGGTGAAACATTTTAAATGAATTAATTTATGCAAAGCAGTTAGAAGTGCCCAGGAAATATTTGCTATTATTTAGTTATTAACTTTGATCTCATTAACATTTTGTGAATGTAACTGAATATGTAAGATGAAAGTAATACATAGATGGGCCATATATTTTTAGGGTTCTTTTACTGGAAGATATTTTTAATTATAAGAAAAAATAGCCCTATTGGGTTTTTTTTCCCTCTGTAATGCAAATGTTCTTAAATCCTAGCATTCACTTTATAAAACAATCTCCATTGCTACTCAAGTCTTTAAAAAGTATGCTATTTGCAAACTTTCTACATAGTTGTAATAATAAGCTACAATTTTCTGCCCTGCAGATTTTTTTAAAATGATCATTTAATAACTGAATACTATGTCTTTTGCAATAGGATTTCGAGATGTGTTGGGCTCTTCGGGGCCTCTGGCTTAGATATGAAAGCGAGTGGCTGGACCACCGCGCGGGACGAGGAGGTGGTAGGAAACTAGTGAACTGTGTTACATTTTTGACCCAACACCTCCTCTCGACTCCTGATCCTTGAGTTTCAGAAAGCGACGGAGGGGCTGGAGAGGGGTTTTTGGAGTTCATTCAGAGATTTGTGGAGACTCTGCTGGTGGGTTGTGGATCCTCACTTCCCCACGTGGGAGCATTTGGGAGGTGGATCTGGGTTTCCTTCAGGCCGGAGCGAGGAAACCTAAGGAAACAGCTCCAAGAGCTCCATATGCGTTCCCCGTGCTGGGGAGCACACTCGGGGCTGATCCAACTCACTCCCGAAATACCTACTGTCGACAGCGGTGAGTACCACTGCTTTAGAGGTTGGGGAGGAGGAGGGATGGTTGCTTTGTGGCCACTGTGCTTCCAGATTGTTCTGGTCAGAGAATGTATCAGTGCTCCCAGGGGACTTGAGTTTGGCCACAGGTAGGAATCAGGGGTCATCTCTTGTCTTCCCCAAGATGGTCACATGACATGTCAAAATGAGCCCTGCAGGAGCCAGAGGCCCAGGAAGGGGTCCCGCCTCTAGAGGGGACTGGAGCCCGCAGTGCGGACTCCCAGCCTTGCAAACGCCTGCCCCTCCCCCTTGCTTTGATCCCTTCCTAGGGCATCAGCTGAGTCAGAGAGTGCAGTTAGCAGACTGGCGGGAAGTGAGGCTTCTGAATGCAGAGAGGAGGCAAGTGGAAATCACTCTGTACTCTGACATGTGTGGGGAAGGAAGTAGCTATACCTTCGAAGTTTTTCTTATACTGCACTAGACCTGTTATTGCTGAGTGCAGGATTTTTTTTTTTTTAATCTGAAAGTTACCAGAAAAGTCATGAGACTTGCCCTGAATTTCATTTGGGGGAAAAGGAATAACCAGGGCTTAGAATAACATGGAACAGACAATGTACATTGTTTTGTGATTAAGTCTTATAGAGTTCTGCTTGTTGAATGTAATGATTATATATTCATAGTTTACTTAATAATTTTCTTTTATGCATTTATGTTTGCAATGTTGAAGTGTTATAAATAATGCCATTCTAGACAGGTTTATATGTATTCCTTTCATTATATTTGTACCTTTATAGATTCACTTCCAGAAGAGCAACATTCTTATACATAAATATTAGGAAATTGGGTTGCTTGGGCGGCTCAGTTGGTTAAGTGTCAGACTTTGGCTCAGGTCATGATCTCATGGTCCATGGGTTCGAGCCCTGGATCAGACTCTGTGCTGGCAGCTCAGAGCCTGGAACCTGCTTCGAATTCTGTGTCTCACTCTTTCTCTGCCCCTCCCCCTCCTTCTCTCCCTGTCTCTCTCTCTTTCTCTCAAAAATGAACAAATATTAAAAATATTTTAATAATAAATAAATATTAAGAAATTACTTTTCAAAAGGGTTTAAGTGCTCTGTGCTACCACTCTCTTTGCATGAGTGTTTCACATACAAAGACAATAAAAAGAAAAAAAATTTAAATATTTTTGGTAACATTTCTAACATAACTACGTGCAGTACACTTGGCAATGATCTGACAAAGGAACATGTAATAAAAGGGCACAGCATGGTTTATTGTTACCCAAGTGAAACTTGTATTTGTGAAAGCACATGGATTTGGTTAAGTTAGAAAAGCATGTATGTAAAAGGGACAGCAGGGAATGAAAGTGCTTTGCCTGATGGTAAAAACAGCAACACTATTTCTTCAAAAAAGATCATTGATATCCCTTATACTAGTTTTCTTTTCTATGTATCATAACCTCTCTGAAGGAGCCTTTCACAGATACCATACTATATAGATAATTGTTAACGACCAGTGTCAGTAAAGAGCCAGCTTGAGGACTTGTTCATTTTTCCATTTGCTGGAGATGGGGAGAAACTATTACATATCCTGAACTCAGTTGGGTTGCTGTTACTAGAAAACATCATGGAGTAGGGATGATGACCAAACAGTTGGGGTTGGGGCTCCACATCTGAACATCTTCCTGCACCCCCCAGTAGGGAGTCCCTCTGGAAACGGAGGCTAGTTCTGGGATGCTTTGCCCTCTGCTGAGTCTTCAGTCACTAGCTTGGTTCTACTTCACAGAAAGCATTGGATGGTAAACTCCAATTGCCTCTTCATAGACCAGAGTGGTCTTTCAAAGCTGTGATAACCTCTCTGACTGTGAACCCGGATTCTGCTTTCAAATGACCAGTGAAGGGTAAGCTGATAGCCCAGAGTAGAAAGACCATCACCTTCCCGAGTCACCTACAACCCCGAAATGATGTGACTTCTTTCCCCTCCAGGATGGAACATCCATTAACAGTTACACGACTGACCATTCACATTTTGCACCTTAGGACCACGAATATTCCCACCGTTCGGTGGATTCAGCGGTGGGCCTCAGCAGATATCATGAGAAGCTCCTACCTGGACCAAGCTATATCCTGTGCGCTGGACCAATGCGCGAAGGGCTGCTTCCTTCTGGGTGCCGCTCAATCCATCCCCGGATTTGTGATTTGATTCCATTGAGAGTGATTATCGGCAAAAAATCAGGTTAATTAGGGTTGCTCACTGAAACCAAATTTAAGATAGATTAAGTAAATTACTGTTCCCAAGTGCAAACCTGTCCTTCTCATGAAGGACATCTTCAGGAAACATTCTCTATACATAAGCCACAAACATGTGAACATGGCTGGCTAGATGTCCTCCTTAAAAATGAGTTTTAAAAAAATGTTCAATTTTAGTTGGAATGTAGAAGTCACAAATGAGTAATACCCCTTCTCCAAGGAGAATGCAGATCAGTAAATCTCAATCCAATTATTTTAGAATGTCACCGAATGCCTAAAAACAAAGTAGGTCACGTCAATTAAAAATATGCAGATTGGAGGTGCCTGGGTGGCTCAGTGGGTTGAGCGTCTGACTTCAGCTCAGTTTATGGCCTCACGGCTTATGAGTTTGAGCCTTATGTCGGGCTCTGTGCTGACAGCTCAGAGCCTGGAGCCTGCTTCAGATTCTGTGTCTCCCTCTCTCTCTCTGCCCCTTCCCCCCTCATGCTCTGTTTCTCTCAAAAATGAATAAGCCTTAAAAAATTTAAATCCGCAGAATGGTCCTTTCAGATCACCTTATGGCTTAGACGACACAGGAGAGGACATGAAGTCCTTTGTAAGAAATTATGAAGGCTTATGTGTGTGCATGCTTATGTAGGTATGAAGATGTACTTTCAGACTTATTGTCTATACTTTTTATTTGGGACCATAATTTGAACCCCATCCCAAATGTGATAGTTGCTCATTGTTAGAGGTTCATAGAGTCAGGGTGTGGCCGTCTTGAACGGTCCTGGCTGTGGTGGTGGGAGGCTTTGGAGGCTCCTGTGTGCTGAGGGCCGTGCGCTGACCTGCTGGCTTGGTGTGAGGCGTGAAGGTTCCTCACTGGGCCTTCACTCTGCTTACTGGGCTTTGCCAACTGGGACAGAAGTGTTTTATAGTGATTTGAATCACATGCAGATTGAACTCGTTTTGCTATAGGCCTTTTGAAAACTTTTCTGTGCTCTGCACTGAGGTTTCCTCCACTACTTTGGGTGGTCACTTAAAGGTTCAGGATGAAGGGGCTGTTGACAATATAGGAAACCAGTACAAAATTGGGTGAGAGGTCAAGCTGCAGCGATCAGGTCGATAAATTACAGATCCACAGAATTCTCTTAAGGTAATAACTAAGAGACAAGCATCATCTAGCAGCGACTGGAAAGTAATACTTTCGAGATGTAGAAAACCAAAGGAAAAATGAGATTCCGGAGAGACTATTCATCAGTTACTATAGGGACAGAGCAATTTCATGCTTTGCACATAGGCATGGGCATTTCTGCTCTTGACTTTTCTAGGAATTCTTGCTTGCTTCTAATGCAGGTCATCCCCAGTTTTACTTCTTCATTCTCTCAGGCAGTATTCAGTCAGTGCTGTCTGCACCCCAGCTTCACCCCCTGCCCAGCTTTAAGGCCCTGTGTCTTAGGAACAGTCAGTTAAGTCCATTAAGTTAATGCATCAGTTTCTGTCACTATCCTTTGCGAAAGGCAGTATTCCCCATCCCCCATCCCATCCCCCACAAAAAATTAGAAACTGTTTTTATGATAGTGGTGACTTGGGACAGGTAGCTTTCCTGACACTTTTAGTGTATAAATAATCTTTCTAGGGATGCTGCCAGGTAGGGGTAAAAGGAGACCAGTATTCACCTAATAATTCTACCCGAATGGTGACTGCAGTTATGTTAACTGTCTTTTCCTCAGGATACTTTCAACAACCCCTAACCCCACCCCCAAGGCTAGATTGAACCCACAAAAGCAGAGAGGCCACGGGCGGACTGGGGCCTGGTGAGTCAGCCATGTTCGTCATGGTGCCTTATGGATGGTCTGAAGGCCAAGTCTATGGTTTTGTGGCCGAGTTGTAGATTTGTTCTTTGCTGATCTTCATATTTTCCAGCAAAAAATAACAGTTTGTGGTGAAATGTCAAGTTTTATTTGCAAAGCCTACCTTTAGTTTTGGTTAATTATTAGTCAAGATAATTGAAGATGCTTTTACATCACAAAGGTCTTTTGATCCGTAAACTCACTCTGACATGATTGAGAAAAACCTGTAGACCATCTCAACATAGTGTCATGATTTTGGAAATCAGGGCACAGAAATAGAATTCAGAGTTTGCTACAAGAGATACCCAACCTTCAATATTTATTTCTCAAAAACAACCCCCTCTCCCAACATCGACCTAACCTGAGGGGTGAACTTGGATCCCAGATAAATATTTTTTTAAGCAAGTCAAACTTCTGTTAAATCTGGTCAATTTGGAAGAAAGATGGTACAACACATTTTCTGCTTAACATTTTATAACCTTTCATATCTGAGACCACTGAATTTTGAAAGAGTAGTTTCCAAAGTAATTTATGGATTTGATAGGATTCAAAACCTATACATCACAGGCGTTAGGAACTTTGGCACTAAAGCAGATCACTTACGAGCATAAAGTATACGAATATATTTCTCAATAAGTAAGAATCACTTATTAAAATGTTTACTGAGCACCTACTATCATGCAAGAATATTTTGAGACACTAGGAAAATAGCAGAGAACAAAACAAACCCTTCTCCCCTCAATACCTCACAGAATTTTCTAGGAGGTGAGAGAGACCATAAATGAGTAAAATATACAATGTACTGGTGCTGATTTCTGAGGAGGAAAAAAAATAAAGAGAAAAGGGATATGAAGTGTTTGTGTTGGCAGAGAAGGTAAAACGTTAGCTTGATCCTGATGGGGTGAGTTTGTGGAGAAACCTCCTGGTGACATGAGGGATGTGTTTGGGGGAGACCATTTCAGGCAGAGGGCCTGTGAGCATAAGGACCCTGAGATGGGAGCTTGTTGATGGAGAGAAGGGGAGGCCAGGGCTGAGTGAAGGAGAGCAGAAATGGGAGTTATCAGAGATGATGGTGGCCCAGATACAAAGGACCTTGTAGGTCACAGTGAGGACTTTGGCTTTTGCTCTAAGATGTAAAGCCAGAGGATCAACAAGATGTTTAACAGAGTCATTCCAACACTGAAGAGAGTTGGGCAAGACTGGGCCTGAGCTAAGCAATGCAAACAGGCCAGTCCTATTTTTATAAAAATGTGATTTTGTTCATTGTGATAGTTTTGGCACAGATTCTGATTTTAAAAGATTTTGCATTAAAACATCACTTGTCTTGATACCTGAGGTTTTCTGATGCCCCTGCATGTTGCATTTGAGGTAGTGCCTGACTCGCATCATGCTTGTCAGCAGAAGGCTCATTGGGAGAAGGAGGGAGACCAGTCAGAAACCTTTGACCTTCTGGGCAAGAGGGAGTCATGGCTTCAGCTAGGGGTGGTGAGGAATGGTCAGATCATGGGTATATTTTACAGGTGCATTGGACGCATCATGAGAGAAAAAAAATGAGTCAAGGATGACATCCAGTGTTCTGGCTCAGGCAACTGAAAGAACAGAACTGCTTGTAGCTCAGATGGGGAAGAGCAAATCTGTGGAAGGGCAGGAGCTCCATTGTAGGCATGCTGATCTTGAGATGCTCCGTTTCAGGGAGAGGCTGAGTGGACAGTTAGGTACATGAGCTGGAGTTTTCTGGGAAAGTTCCAGGCAGGAGACACCAGCTAGGAAGCTATCTCTCTAGAGGTGATAGTTAAGCTCTGAAGTTGAGTGAGATCATGTACGGGCTAAGTGTAGAAAGTGGATCCAAGGACTGATCTCTGGGGTACTCCAACTTTTGGAAGTCAGGAAGACCAGGAGTAACTTGCAAAGGAGAATGATCTGGAACAGCCAGATCGGCAGAAGGGGAACCAGGTGAAGAAGGTGGATGGAAAGCCAAGTAAGGAAAGGCTTTTGAGAACAAATGAGTGATGAGGTGTGTGTGTCCTATCAAGCCAAGTAGGGTGAAGCCCAGATAAGGATATAGACCCCAGAGCTAGACATCTGGAGCCAAGTCCTCATTCTGCCTCTCACTGTATGCCTGGAAAGTTCCTTTACCTCTTGGTGTCTGTGCATCCTCAACTCAGGAGGCAGTAGTGTTTCTCACAGGGTTGTTGTGAGTATCACATGAGTAAATAAGTTGAAAGAGCTTTGGAAGAGTTCCTGGCACATAGTGAGCATGAGATTAGTGTCAGGCACAGCTATGTGTAATTTTAAAAAATAAGAAAGGGAGAGACAGCATAGTTGCCAGGCACCCCAACTTCTCAGGATCTGCAATAAGACATTTCAGTTTTGTGGAAAAGCATGTTACCTAGATGTTAATAGCTGAGAGAAGAACAAGGGAATGAAGGAAAGTCAGATGGAGAGTGGGGCTCCTGGGTGCAGACGGTTGAGCATCTGGCTTCAGCTCAGGTCATGATCTCACAGTTCGTGGGTTTGAGCCCCGTGTCGGGCTCTGTACTGACAGCTCAGAGCCCAGAGCCTGTCTTCAGATTCTCTGTCTCCCTATCCTTCTGACCCTCCCTTGTTCACGCTGTCTTTCTCTCTCTCTCAAAAATAAATAAAATAGGGGTGCCTGGGTGGCTTAGTCGGTTGAGCGTCTGACTTTCACTTAGGTCATGATCTCGCAGTTCATGGGTTCGAGCCCCGCGTCGGGCTCTGTACTGACTGCCAGCTCAGAGCCTGGAGCCTATTTCAGAGTCTGTATCTCCCTCTCTCTCTGACCCTTCCCTGCTCACGCTCTCTCTTCTAGAAATAAATAAAAATATTTTGAAAAATAAAATATTAAAAAAAATTTTTAAAAAGTCGGATGGAGAGAAATCACCATCAGCGTTACAGGAAGAATGGGGACCCCCCCCCCATCACTGTGGCAGTGTGGCAAGGAGCACAAGAGGAGAACATGCCAGCCCAGGACTTCGTTGACATCTGGCCTGGGGCAAGTGCTCCAACCTAGCTTGCAGTTACGACCCATGACCCCTGCCTGAGGAGAACAGCTGAGCGCCCAAGAAGTTATTTATTATACTATTTTAATTATTATTATCATTAATATCTCATTCCAAGGGGCAACATTTCAAAGTCACTTTCTGGGAAGATATAGTCCCAGATATAGTCCAAAGATACAGTCTTCGGCATGATTAATGATCTCTCCGGGACTAGATTCCCTTCCAGCATCCTAATGTACCTGCCTCGGGGGCTGCCATGTTTTCTCACACTTGTTGGGTCCCTGCTTGGAATGCCATTCCTTTCCCTTGCCTTCCCTCATCTACCCTTCACTGCATTGGCTCTGTTATCCTTCCAGACTGGACTGAAATGTCTGTTGTGATCCTTCCTTTGATATCCTCTCTTGGGTAACATTTGGTACCACCCCATAATGCTCTCAAGAAAGTCTGTATATCCCTGTACTGTTGCACATAGTCTTGAAGTTATCTGCTGACATGGCTGTCTTCGTCACCACACTGTGATTGCGCTGAGTATACTCATCATTCTGTGCCCCAAAGGCTTGGCCTGACATGATGCTAAGTGCTCAGTAAATAGCTTGTAGAAGCAATGAAAGACCTTGGATGAGTATTTTGTAAGTGGAAATAACCTACACTTAATCCGAAGTAAAATGAATCTGCCTCGAATCTCCTACCATTTATTATTCTTCTGGTTCCCATCACTTCCAGAAAGTTCTATCTTGGGCTGAGTTTGCTTTTTGTGAGAAATTGATGTCCATGTTTCCACTGCATTTACGAATACGTTATCATCTATGGGAAAGAGACCAGCAGAGTAAAACTGAAGAAGAGTGCAAAGTGATTGAAAAATAGAGTTGACATTTGAATTCACTTTTCTTCTTTTCAGTGCCTTTCTGGTTTTATATTTGCAACATTGGGGACTATTTGATCCAGACAAGAAAGACCTAGAAGTCTTTCTTGAACCCTTGAGGGTTCAAGATTTCTGCCTTCCTGAAAGTCACAGGTTGACTGGAATGAACACATCCCCTCCTCACTTGGCTGAGACTTTTCAGTAGAAATTTCCAGAGTGCACTCTTGGGCAAGGTTGGAGCTTGCTGTTCCCGACCCTTGACCCTGGTGGCCTCAGATACCGGTGGGTCCTGGCTCAGGGAAGGTGGCAGAGAAACAAAGATATGACAAAAGCTGTAAGAGAGAAGCAGGTTGGGAAGGAAAATCTGATTTTTCTGCATCTACAGCTGTGAGGGAAATACAGTATGCTGCCCTTTCTTTACAACCTTCATCTTAAAAAAAAAAAAAAGCCCAATTAAAGATTGAATCTGTAAATTGGGCTCACATGGAGAACCAAATTGTAGAAGGAAAACCATGAAGGGATTTGAGGTGAGAGCTGTCTGATTCACCCAATGGTCCCACCATGTGGGAAGATAAGGAGGCCAGTGGAACATGAGTTGTCAGCTATAGCCACAGACCAAGTGGGAAAAGGAGTTTGTTAAATGCATGGCAGGGAACACACCGTGTGCACAGGTGGAGTAGCTTGGAAAAGCAAAGAGCTGGCGTGCGAGAAGAACAAAATGGGGAGCAAGGGTAAAGACAGGGGTTAAAGTTAGTGGATTTCTTGGTTTTAAAACTAATTATCCACAGCTTCAACAAAAAGGGCAACAAGTATTAACATAATATCTGCTTCGTGCCGGGCACTGTGGGAGACAGTTTAGTCAGGAAATGGAGTTGTTTTGTTGATGGTGTAGTTTCTGTGTGTATTTCATGGACTATTTCCAGAGAGGAGGAATAAGAACACCGGGCAGAAGCAAAGACGCGTTATGACTTGGTCAGCAGATGGGAGGTGTTCCAGGGGCCCTGGGCCAGCAACAGGCCCCGTGTGCTTTTCCCATCAGTGCGTTTCCACCGCTTGTCCCTGGGACCTCTCCAGACCCAAGCCAGGCCTCTCCAGTGTTGGGTTGTGTGCCTGTGTCATATGATGTAGGCTGGACATAACCTTATGTAGCGTGTAAGGTGGACAAGTGGTTTTATCATGAGTTTTGGCCATTCAGTATCTCCTGAGATGTTACACAGAAGGAGTTCCAGACTGCATTGAAATGGTTTGTGAAGGACTCATGACCGAAGTTGATGCATCTGCCTCAAGATGCCAAGTAAATGTTACTGGGCATTCCTTGATAATGAAACAGAAACGAGTTCTAATATTCTCCTTGGAGATACTTACAATCAGTCTCAAGTTTATTGGGAAGTGGATTCATGTGAGAGCTTGTTAGTTGGCCGTGTATCATGAACCATAGCAAAATTAATAGAGAATGCGCATACATCAAATTCCAAAATGTAGCCATAAAAACATCCCACCACGTCCCAAGATTGTGGTGTCTTTTTTTTTTAATTTTTATTTATTTCTAGGAGAGAGAGAGAGACAGCATGAGCAGGGGAGGGTCAGAGAGAGAGGGAGACATAGACTCTGAAACAGGCTCCAGGGTCTGAGCTGGCAGTCAGCACAGAGCCCGACGCGGGGCTCGAACCCACGAACTGCGAGATCATGACCTAAGCAAAAGTCGGACGCTTAACCGGCTAAGCCACCCAGGCACCCCTGTGGTGTCTTATTTTTAAAAAACCAATAAAAAAAAATAAAAACCAGCTAAAAAATTAAATTCACCAGAATCCCTTCTATGTTATTAAGGCATTAGTAATGAATCCTACTTTAATTTGGGCCTGGGCAATTTGAGCCAAGACAAGGCTTAAAATAAAGAAAAACAAAAGTTGTTCAAAGTGGATACATTAACTCAGAATTATAAAAATATAAATCCTCCTCATATATCAGGTTGCACATCCTCAGAGAAAGACAAGCTTGCATTGCAATTTCTGTCCTGCCACCAATGATTTTAACTTTTCTAAGGCCCTGGTTCCGGTTCTAAGAACATGAGTGCAAATACTTAACTTGAAGTTAAAAGTTGTCTTTTAGCAAAGGTTTAAAAAACTCAGAGAATAGGTGTGGAGCACCTACTATAATGTTGGGGACACAGAAGACTCTCAATGAATATTTCCTTCTTGTTTTTTCTCTGCTGCTCTGGCTGGCTTATCTTAGCATCATCTGTGGTCCTCTGCATGACTAGTCTCTTTCTAGAAATTGTCTGAGGTAAAGAGAAGCACAGTATTGAATGTGTTACCTTGACCCCTTTCATGTTGCTTTAATAACTGATCTACCTATTATTTTTTATTGTTTATTTGCTTTTGAGAGAGAGAGAGAGAGAGAGAGAGAGAGAACGCACATGAATGGGGAAGGGGCAGAGAGAGACGGAGATGGAATCTGAAGCAGGCTCCAGGCTCCAAGCTGTCAGCCCAGAGCCCAACATGGGATTCGAACTCATGAACCACGAGATCATGACTCGAGCTGAAGCCAGACACGTAACAGACTGAGCCACCCGACACCTTTGATATTCATAAGGCATTGTAAAAGGCTAACTGGTTATGCTTGGATGGTAGATTAACAAATTGGTTTATAATTCTCATTTGATTATTTTAACTTTCTGCAATACAACTCTCACTCTGATAATTAAAAAAATAAGTTAAATGACGCTAATAAATGAATGTCAATGGAAACAAATCCTCAAAAATAAAGATGTGGTCAAGATTCTATTCTGAGAAAGCTGTTGATCATAATTTAGAAAAAAAATACTAGAAATCACTACAAGTGTCCAACTAAAGAGGCCAGAAAAAGAACAAAGTAGACTTTATGAAATCAGAAGGAATCAAAGTAAAAGTAAATCAGTAAGGCAGAAAAATCTGTAGACTTTATAAATGTAAGGGTTGATCGAAAAGGTTGGCAAATTAGCACCTCTGGTCACCTTGACAAAATGAAAGGGAAAAACCTATTTTAAAAACAGGAGGGAATGGGGTGCCTGGGTGGCTTAGTCAGTTAAGCGTCCGACTTTCGCTTAGGTCATGATCTCGCGTTTCGTGGGTTCGAGCCCCGCGTTGGGCTCTGTGCTGACTGCCAGCTCAGAGCCTAGAGCCTGTTTCAGTCTGTGACTCCCTCTCTCTCTGGCCCTCCCCTGCTCACGCTCTCTCTCTCTCCTAGAAAAAATAAAATAAAAAATAAAGCACCAGGGTAACTTAGCCTGTTTGCTGAAAAGAAAATGAGCTATTAACATCTAAGTAGTGCTGTGGGTAGACTGTGTGATGATTCACTTGGACACATGCAGGATCTGATCGCCTTTGGACATGGTCCAAAATGGATACACAGTCATTGCCATCTCTCTGCTATGCAGTTGGCCATACATACCCTCCTCCCACCCCCACCCCAAAACCTCATCCCTCACACTCCTTGGCAGAATGTGGAGCCTTTAGAAGTGACCAGGTGAGGGGTGCCTGGGTGGTTTAGTCGGTTGAGCGTCCGACTTTCGCTTAGGTCATGATGTCGCGGTTCATGGGTTCGAGACCCGCGTCGGGCTCTGTGCTGACTGCCAGCTCAGAGCCTGGAGCCTGTTTCAGAGTCTGTGTCTCCCTCTCTCTGACCCTCCCCTGCTCATGCTGTCTCTCTCTCTCTCTCCTAGAAATAAATAAAAATATTAAAAAAAAAAAGAAGTGACCAGGTGATGTTTCACTTGGCAGGGTGTGACTTGAATTCCATGTGAATTTCTATTCTTATAATTAAAGTGTTGGTTCATTTATCCCATTGACCTTTAGCTCTTCTGGATTGCAGGCAGCCGGAGGGGAGAGAGTCGGCTTGGAGCCACTTGTCTGACGTAGCGCAATGATGACTAATAGATGCAAGTACTTCCGATAGGCACCAAACACAACTATTTTGGGAGCAGGGTCTCCTCTCTGTCCCTCTGCCTCCATCTTCAAATGTCCACACAGGTCTCTTTTCCTTTCCTTTCTTTTACTCTCTTTCTTTAATCCCTTTACTTAGTTCTCTCTCCTCCTTTGGTGACAACCCTGGCCAAAGAAATTGCTGATTCCACCTGGAAGGTATATCCTACTTTTTAAAAAATGTGTTTTTATGTATTTATTTTGAGAGAGATAGAGATAGACCGTGAGCAGGGTAAAGGTACAGAGAGAGGGGAGAGAGGATCCCAAGCGGGCTCCACACTGTCAGCACAGAGCCCTACATGGGGCTGTGAGATCATGACCTGAGCCAAAATCAAGAGTCAGATGCTCAACTAATGGAGCCCCCAGGTGCCCCAGGTATATCCTGCTTTTAAGATGAAGTGTTAACAGCTGTAGAGAAATGGTGTTGATGGAAGCTAGTTTGTCAGGAAACAGTTATTTTTGCAAAGATGCTTCTGGCCAGCTGATACTTTGATGATTGTCTGTTGGTGTTTAAATCTATCTACTTTCTTATCTGGAGTCATTTGAAGTTCTAGATAGAGGAACTTAAAATAGCAAAACCTATGATACTGGGGAAATTGCACTGTCATAAAAATATATATGGAAAAAATAAAACTATATCAGAAAAAGTTCAGTTGGAATGAATGACTTAAGATTATCAGAGAAAAACAAGCAGATGTGTAATAGTCAAATGAGTATATTATAATTTATGTGTGTTCCCTTGTCTTCCTGGACTAAAGTTCAGCACATAAATATGCAAGGGGTGAGAAGGTTTTTTCAATTCTTTTTTTAAAAGTTTTTTAGTTTTGAGAGAGAGAGAGCAGGGGAGGGGCCGAGAGAGAGGGAGAGAAAGAATCCCAAGCAGGCTCTCTGCAGTCAGCATGGAGCCTGATGCAGGGCTCGAACACACGAACTACAAGATCATGACCTGAGCCAAAACCAAGTCAGATGCTTAACCAACTGAGCCACCCAGGTGCCCTGCTTCTTTTTATTTTTTCTAAGCATGAATTCGAAACCAGGAATCAGACACAATCTCATTTGAGAAGAACAAGTTACCCGAACTCTTGGGAAAGTGAAGCAGGTCCATCTGGTCCACAGATTATCATTCTTGCAAAACAGTCCTGACATCTAGACATTCTTTCTGTTTTGTTTGAGGGTAAAGTAATTTCACATAGACAATATATTTTCAATAAATGTATTTAAAATTGCATAATTTGTGGTCCAGTGGAATTACCTCCTGCTTTTTTCAAAACTTATATTTAAGGAGATAAAATAGAAGTACGTTTGATCTGCTTCAAAAGACATTACCCATTTATTTGCTTAAAATGCCCTTTAAATACCAACAAGAAGCCATTAAATCCTGGAGCTTTGGCCAAGACTGTAAATTACACAAGGAAAGGTAGGCAAGGATGCATTAACCTACGCATGTTTTGTCAAAATAGGACTTGGAGATTTAACTGCAAGTACTCCTGAATTTTAGCAAGCCCTGTTCACACCATTACGTCTCCCCCTCCTCCATTTTTATCATGTGCTGAGAAATAGCCTCTCTGTATGTGATCCTCTTGGAAGCTGCGTCTGGTTTGAATGAATCCCTTCTTCGTGACTTGCCCTTACTTAACAAGCAGGGCCCTAGCCTTAAAATATTGTACCACTGCACAGCACACTCCAAAGTGGCATGAAGAAAGTCATTTGAGAATCGCTCTAGCCGATGGGAGCTGACGACAGAGAAAAGGTGCAGGAGAAAGGACAGATGGACTCCCTGCCTGGCTTTGCGTTATAATCACTTGTACCTGGGAAGCATCCTCCTCACCCCAGAGGGATTAGAGTCACCTGGTCTGCAGTGGGGCCCCGGAAAAGATACATTGTAAGCCTCCAAAGTGACACTGATGGACAGCTGAGGTTGAACTGCTGAATTAAGCTCCAAGCTATATGTGTTCAGTGTCAAAACCAAAAAACGGACAGCCATTGAATTTATTCCACCCGCCAAATAGATGGTATAGATATCACCTACAGAAAAATGTAAAGAGAAGAAAAAGCCTATAAAAGAAAGGTAGAGACTAGATTATAGGGGAAAAGGGGGATGATTCCAAATTTTCTCTCATAGTTGTTTACATTTGCATCATTTCTAAGGAATAAATCTTTTCCTAAGCTAGGATTTAGAAATAAAAACTTTGAAATACCAAAAAAAAAAAAAAGTTCTTACTAGATTCTGGCTCAAATGGTTTGTTTTCAATTCCGTTTCCATGGGGACTGGCCCATGCAGTATTTATATTCCCACTGTGGCTGTGCATGTGGAGAGGAAGCAGAAGTGAGACAGAATGAATGGGGTGTGGGCAGTGAGCAAAGATGGTGTCGAGGGGCCAAGAGGCTGTGCTGGAGGGAGGAGCTGGGTCAGGGGAAACCCCTCCGCAGGTCCAGAACTCTCCTGCTGGGGCCCGCATCCGGAACAGCCTCCTGGTCAAGTCCCATCTTGGCGTTTATCCGGCCTTGTGTACAGACATATTCTCACCTGCTGCTCCTCTTAGAACCCTCCCCTCACCTCCCTCCCCTTGTTCCGTTACTGGACGTAACCTGAACTCACAGTGTACAGAGAAAGAGGCCCTGCCTCTGACCGTCTGGCTCAGACTCCCTGAAAGATTCCTTCCAATATTCTTTTGTCAAAAACCCTCATCGGCCTCATCACTGACCACAGAGGAATAGTCCATCCCCTCAGCCTGACTTCTGTGCCCGCCATCCTCTGGCCCTAAGTCCACTTTTCTGGTCACGTTCCAGGACAAGTCAAGAGTATTTATTCTGTGCTTCTCCCAGACCCACCAGTTACTTCTTAGGTTCTTTGTTCCTGGTTCCCATTTGCCATGTGCCTAGTTCCCATGCTTCCTTCCACAGTCTTCCTGGCCGAGACAAATTCAAGGTCCTTCTGAGTGTGTGTGGTTATATAGGTATACATGTATGAAGGCACAATGTGTGTGTGTGTAGACATGAATGTGCATATACTCACAAATGTGAGTAAATTCCTGGTGTCTAGGGTTGGTAGCATGACGTCACACAGGAGACTTCTCAATACACCCCCTTCCTTTTGTTACTGACTCTGACCCTGCCATCTTTTTTTTTCTTTTCACTGTTTATTTATTGTTGAGACAGAGAGAGAGACAGAGTATGAGTGGGGGAGGGGCAGAGAGAGAGGGAGACACAGAATCTGAAGTAGACTTCAGGCTCTGAGCTGTCAACACAGATCCGGATGCGGGGCTTGAACCCATAAACTGTGGGATCATGACCTGAGCTGAAATTAGATGCTTAACTGACTGAGCCATCCAGGAGCCCCATGTCCCCACCACTTCTTTACAAATCCTTCAGCCTTGGCTCAGCTTGGGTGAGAATATCAGAAACTCTGAAAGAGAGACCTTCCATTGTGACCTTTTGTTGGTAATGCCAAAGGCTGAGAGATGAACAAGTCTTTTAATCCAAAAATGATCTGGGAAAGCGTGAGTAGCAGGTGGAAATTGCATGTGTAAGAGGAGGAAGTGGGAGATGGGGAAGAAATGGAGAGCTTTGCAATCAGACAACATAGGAACTCTACGCCCTTAAGGTTCTGTGATGGCTAATTTTATGTGTCAACTGGAATGGGCCATAGGCCCAGACATTTGGCTTCATATTATTCTGGGTGTGCCTGTAAAAGGTCCTTCTGGATGAGATATGTTTAAATGGTAGACTGAGTAAAGCAGATTGTGTTCCCCAACTGGGGGTGGGTCTCTCATCCAATCAGTTGAAGACCAGAATAGAACAAAAAGGTTGAGTGGGAGGGAACCTCACTTTCCCGGGGACATCAAACTTTTCTGGATTTTAGACTTGAGCTAAACACTGGCTCTTGTGTCTCATGCCTGCTCACTTTCAGACTGGAGGTCGCATCATCTGTCCTGGGTCTCCAGCTTTCCAGCTTCAGGGTTTGGGGCTTCTTCACCTCCATACTCACTCAAGCAAGCCAACCACGTATAATAAATCTCTTTAGATGGAAGATAGATGTATCTTAGAGGTGCTAGTAACTGGTACTGGTATCTTACAGGTACTAGAACAATGACAAGAATAAAATCGTTTTTGTATATGCACCGAAATCCCAATTGGAATGCCAGCTCTGACTCTCTGGAGAACACTGGTTAATGCATATACATGAATGGTTTTGGCGCTGTCACGTTTCCAGTAACTGTAAGATTAGGCTACAGATGGCTACTGTGTCCTCTTCACTCAGTAATGATACCCAACTCTTCCCACCATGCCTGACTCTCTTAATGATCCCTGGGAAAGACAACTGGCAGAGGTTAGAGATTCTAGAATGGCCTTAGAACAATAGAGTTTCTTTGCACATACATTTAATTTCTAAGTTGATGTAGAAATTGGGAAAGTGGACATCACAGTATGCAATGTAGATGTTTTTCAGCCTAAAAGCAGATGTTTATTCAATAGCTCTGGGACCAATTATTTGTGTGGCTGATTACAGGGGTTTGATGAGCTGTGAGTGCTGTATTTCATTCATTCTCGGACTTGTGTTATGATGTCTCTTCTCTCCAGCTGAGATTGTCCTCTTGAACTTAATTGCTGCATCTGGTTTCCTCAGACCAATTTGGAACAATTAGGTTGAACACTCCATTCTCACCATGACTGCCAACCACTGATTAATAAAATATGTTTGGTCCCTGAGTGAAGCTTACAAAAATCCAACTATCTAAAGCTCCGTATTGCAGTAACCCTGGGGCAATCTGATGCTTGTAATGAAAGACAGCCTTATGTTTCCTTTTAAGGAACCAGATTATAGAAGTTCTGATTTTATGCAATTTACATGCCTTGGTGTAAATTGTCCTAAATTCTTTCTCCTTATTTCTATTCAGCCACAAGGTCTGATAATTTGCCTTTCTCTTGAATTCCCATGGACGTTAATTAACATGTATACAACCATCATTTCATACCTGGATTTTTGTCTTACCCTAACCTCTGGCCTTTTTTCTAACTCTAATATCGTCCGCATAGCACTCGTTAATTTTCTCAACCATTTTGTTATGTTACTTTCCTACTAAAAGACTTTCCATGGTCCCTATTCTCCAACTCTATCAACCCATGCCATCACCTATCAAATATACCCAACTTTATTTTCCAGTGTATAGCTTCTCTCTACTCAGACTAACCCGGAATCCTAGGAGTCAGGAGAAGAAGGGAGACAGGGACTCTAGGGGACCAAAGTATATGTGAAACAGCATGGACGGTGGAGAAGTTGAGTAGGGTTGTAATGTTGAATGCAGGTGGAGTGGAGGGGATCAGGTTTGGGAGTGACAACAGGTAAGGCCAGTGGGACAGGCAAGAATGAAACCAATACTGACACGATGGACTTTTCTGGTCTTATTATGAAGTCAGCACGGAAGAATTCCAACAGGTCCCTGTGTACTTTAGGAAGATGATTCCGTGAGTGTTGCTGACAATGTATCAGAGGCAGAAAGAGTGGTTTAGGGACAGATGGGAAAAAGGAAAGGTCCAGCTATGACTGTAGAGGTGAGGATGAAGAGATGGAGGGCCAGAACCTCTCCAGGATGGGCATCCATCTTTTCAGCTCCAGCCCTTACACTGGGCCTGACAATTAGTAGACTCTTTATCGTACGTATTTACTGAGCTGAATGTGAAACTTTATGTAGCTTCTCCGACTACTCCAGACTTTGTTCTCTCTGTCCTAACTTTCTAGTTTCACCACATGATGATGAAATACACAGTATTTTGCTCTTTGTTGTTTATTATGGATTCCCAAGTTGGAGGGTGGTGTAGGAGGCAAACCAAAGGATCATGGATTTAGGGCGACTCAGTTTCCAGTGTTGGAGCTCTACCTTTAAGAGCTTTGTAAACTTTGTAAAAATTGGACCAGATCCCAATTTCTTCATTTCAAAATTGGGGATCATGATCCCTACCTCATTGTGTGGCTATAGTGAGGCAAAAAGAGAGAGCAAGTACACAGCCCAGACATAGGTACATGGCACTCCATGATGTTTTCCTTTACCTCTTCCACCTGTCTTTCTCTCCCTAGTCAGGCACCTCTTTTATTCCACAGACAATATTGTGAATCTGTTATGTGCAGAGCAATGTGTTTCGTCTGTGAACTGAAAAATAAATTGGATACCTTTCTTGCCTTAGTGTAGCACAGTAAATAATATTCATTTTCCAGCAAAGTAAGAGACTTTGGAGAAGGGAGAGATGAGCTATCCTGGACCTGGAATGGGAGCTCCGGGGAAAACCTTCATGGGCCCCTTGAAGTTATAGGGACACCAGCATATCTTTGTACCCAACACAGCATCTAGAATAATGCTGAGCTCAATCAAGGGATAAACTAGTCAGCCTCAGTGGACAGATTAGCAGAGTAATCCCAAGAGATTACCCCTTCCTGCCCTTCCAGCCAGCCATTCCTCTTAAAGTAGATGCAAATCCCTAACCTCTTCCTCAATAGACTCGACGCTCCATTTGGCCCCTGCCCCCATAATTTCTCTTCAGAAATCTATTGCCTTGCCTGTGCTGGGGGTCAGGGTGACTAACTGGGGGACAGGTTGTATTCTTTCAGGCCTGCATTTTTGTCACATCAGTAACCATGCTATTCTTCAATCTGCATCTTTGCGAGTGGCTTTGAGGACTGATGGGTCCTTGTTGTAAGGATGCAGATAAAATGGGCCAAGAGGCTTGCACTCTGGGGCAAAGATCCAGATTTCTATTCTGCTTCCTTGCTAATTACCCAGGTTCCTTCAAATCATCTTATACCAACTTAATCAGGAGCCCCTGCCTTTGATGCAATCCATCTCTGCCTTGGAAAAACAACAACACTGTCAGGGAGAAATCGTACCTAACTTGCTCCACAGGCCAGTGGTGAGGAGAGTTATTTCTCAGCTACCTGACCTCCAGTCTAAAAAATAATTTTCTACAGGTTGAACCCATAGCCCATCTCTCTCTTTCTCTCTCTCTAGCCATTTTGTTCTAGGAAAGCACTATGTAATCAACACAGGAATGAGATGATTATTATAGATGCAATATCCAAGGTTTGTGCACGTGTGTTTGCTATTGTACTAAGCACTTCATGTGTAATTTCTGATCTCATCCACAAAATAACCATGATTTTTCAGAAGAGGAAACAGGCACAGAGAAGTTAAATCAGTGGCCAAAGGTCACATTGCTGGGAAATGGTGGGGCCAGGATTCAAGCTCAGCCATTCTGGGTCTTGAGCCTCCAGCTTTAGCAGTAGTACTATTTCTCTTCGCTATATGCCGTGTGCGAATCTATCCATTAGATCCCCATGCTTTCAGGAATCTTTTGAAATATTGACATTCTAAATTATTATTACAGGAAGTATTTGACTTTGCAGCTTGTTTTGAAAGGCAAGTGAAAATAAGAGTTTCTAGACATGGTAGGTTTTTCTCCTACCTGAAAATATCCGACAGGGCCATGAAATAGCGATTCTTGGATGATTCCAATTCTAGTCAGTGCACCTGTATTAAGTACCTGTTCTGCAGTGAGGCAGAGATGTGGGGAAAATTCCTATCTGGTAAGTGTGATGCTCAACTGTCTATAATAATAATTCAACATGAAGAAGTAAACTCTTCCTCAAAGATGAGACAAAAAGCTGTCGTACAAATACTTAAATTATCTTCTAGTTCCCTACGACATGTTCATCCTTGACCACTTGTCGTCTCCATCCCCTCTTCCCCACCATCACAACCTACCTGTTCTAAGTGCCTTCCTGCAAGGCTTCACCGGGCTAGGTGATCTGCTGAGTGATTTTAGGCTAATGTGTTCCTGAATGTGAACACCTCCAAGTGGACCTATCATTCATGGCCTGTATCCAGGGTAATTTGTATTTGAGTATGGAAACATGCTCTTATTATCCTAAATGAATAATTCCATTGAGGCTCCTGGAGCTGTTATTTGGGAACATCTGGGTCTCCATTTAAAGCCCCAAATTAGGTCAGTTTAAATATGGGGCTCCCTTAGCATTTATAGACCCAGCAGCCCAGTTATTCTTTCCCCAGGGACAAGGGTGTGCCCTCCAGGAGGGAGGGGCCTCGGCTTCAGACACTAGCAGAATTTGGGCCTCAGGCAGCCCCGTTGTTCAGCACAAGTACCCTGCAGTATTGGAAGTGCCTTGCTGGGTTCCTGGTGCCTGTTCCTGCACGTGTCTCCTGTGATCTGGGCCTGAGGCTCTCGCAAAGTCACGAAAGGGGTCTCTTCAGCTGAGTCTCTGGCTGTGTCCGTTTGTGAGTCTGGGCCTAGCGAGGATGGTGGGACTCAGAGAAAAGGCAGTTCTCCTCAGTGGTCCTGGTAGTCTGTCTCCCGGGGTTCATGTACAGAGTCAGGCTGAACAGAAGTGTGGTACTGTGAGGGGTCGTATAAGGCGCAGGACCTGCCTGGAGGGTTAGGGGTCTGCACTTGGGTTCTTACAACAACAAAAACTATCTTTTATCCTTGGGAAACTCCTTTAGCTTTTCTCTGTCCAATAATGGACCTCAAAAATTTAGTTGTAGTTCCAAGATTCAGCGCTTCTCAGTGCTCCATTCATACTCTGTTTGCAGAGCCCTATGTGTCAGCTGGTTGGGGCTCACTCCTGTTTCCACCGCTTTCTATTTTATTATTTTATTTTATTTTATTTTATTTTATTTTATTTTATTTTTTATTTTATTTTATTTTATTTGTTTATTTTTATTTTATTCTATTTTTATCTTATTTTTAGAAAATTTTAAAAAATGTTTTTATTTTATTTTTGAGAGAGAAAGAGCATGAACAGGGGAGGGGCAGAGAGAGAGACACACAGAATCTGAAGCAGGCTCCAGGATCTGAGCTGTCAGCACAGAGTCCGAGGCAGAGCTTGAACCCATGAAACGTGAGATCATGACCTGAACCAAAGTTGGGCACTTAACCCGCCGAGGCACCCAGGGGTCCCTGCACTGCTTTTTAGCCATGTGTAACCTTGGGCACATTTCTCCACGTTCCTAAGCCTTGACCTCTTTATTGGAAAACGGTATAGCAATAACACCTATTGCACAGAATTCCACAGGGTTGAATGAGTTAGTCTATGTGCCTGGCACGTGGCAGAAGCTATGTCAGGGCCTAAGAGCTATTATTCATATCGTTGTTACCATCAGGATAGGGTGCCGGTTCCCACTCGTTGGCAATAAACACCTGCATGTGAGGCACTGGTGGGGATCTTCAGGAAAGAGAGTTCCAGACACCGTCACTTCTATGTGTCCACAGTTCCTCCTTCCATGGTATCAGACTCTGTTCCCTGACTTCCAGGACAAGTAATCAGAGGTATGAGGTTTAAATAACTCTGAGAAGCCAATTTGCTTTGTGCAGAAGCCAATTCACCCAGCTAGAAAAGTGAGCACTAAACACAGTCCTGATAGAAAAACAGGATGGAAGAATCTTAAGGTGTGTTGAAGGGAATGAACACCAGTTGCCTTGATGCATGATAGTCTGCAAGTGCCATGCCGGTGTCTGAGGACATAGCACAGAGTCCCTTCCTTCCCCACGTCCTCTGGGTTGGTCAAGCACGTGCACAGCTTCAAATATTTTTTTAGGGTCCTTTCCATGAAACTAGGTTTTCGCTCACCTTCCACGGGGATTCTTAACTTTTCTGCCTAGTTTCATCTTGGCTCTCAGCTCAGCACCGAGTCAGTTATGTCCAGTGCAGTAGGTGAAGCCTCCATACGCAATCCACCCTCTACTGTGTGAGCCCAGCTCTGCTGCTAAACTCTAGTGGTCAACTTGCAGTTAGCTAGCTCTGTATGATTGGGAAAACAAGAAATGACTTGGTGACCTGGCAGAAAGTAGTTGAGTTGAGTTGACAGGGAAGAAATGTGGCACTAAAAAGAGTCTAAATGCTTCTGCATAAAATGCTTTGTAAACTAGAATATTCTATAGGAGTAAGGTATTACAGTGGGTAATTCTGCTATGTAAGTGTTCTTTGAATCACTTTGGGCATCCCAAAACAATGATCCTTTTAACTGCTGGTATAAGAGGGGGCATCACCAAATCACTGAAGATGGGGTTTTATAGAATCACGAGCCAGTTGGGTCACTTGATTATCCCCCCTGGCCAAACTGTCACGTGCCGATTCTCTTACCCATGTTATTTCTGGGGGCACAACCCTATACATAACCTTGCAAAATAGAGGGTGTTAAATTAGTCCTTATTAGTGCCTTCTGAATATTACCAGGGAGGGAGCCTTGTTGGAATAAATAAACCTGGAAAATAGTTTCCATGTGATTTAAGAAAATTTTTTTAAAATATTTTATTTATTTCTGAGAGAGAGAGACAGCATGAGCAGGGGAGGGTCAGAGAGAGAGGGAGATACAGAATCTGAAACAGGCTCCAGGCTCTGAGCTAGCTGTCAGCACAGAGCCTGACGTGGGGCTCAAACCCATGAACTGTGAGGTCATGACCTGAGCCGAAGTTGGACGTTTAACCAACTGAGTCACCCAGATGCCCCTCCATGTGATTGTTAATAACTACATATATTAAATTCCCTGTACATATCCATATAAGGGAAAAAAGATAAGTTTATATATCTTTAAAAAAATTCAAATTAAAGGGGCACCAGGATGGCTCAGTAGGTTGAATATCTGACTCTTGATTTTAAGTCAGGTCATGCTCTCATGGTTCGTGAGTTTGAGCCCCATATTGGGCTCTGCGCTGGTGCTGGGGAAGCTGGTTGAGATTTTCTGTCTGTCTCTCTGCCTCTCTGTCCCGACTCCCCCTAAAAATAGGTAGGTAAACTTTAAAAAAAATCAAATTAGGGAGCTCAAGATACCAGCATATTTTAGTCACGGCAGCCATTTTTATAAAAGGAAATCTCTAAATTTTTGGTTTGGGTCAATCAAAACGATTCCACACAGACCCTTAATTTATTAAATTAAAACATTTACATAGTTCTTAAAGCTGAGATCCTCACTGGATTGGGTTGGATGGGCTAGAATGATAGATACATGAGCTCTCCTGGTCCAATCAGCAGGAGACATTGGTTAGCAGCTGCCTGGATCCTACAGTAGCAGGCCATTGGGCAGGTGGGATTTAGATTTCTGTTATGTAAAGTCACTGCAGTGGTGCTTTCTGGGGGGCTGGGGTGGGGTGGGGGGGACTGTTAGAATTGCACTTTAGAGGAGCCTGGTTACTGTTTCCATGAATAAGATCAAATGGTGTTTATCCTCCGTCGATCAATACCGTCTTGTTTGAACTGATTGAGTCATTTAGAGACACATCAGGTAATGAAAACGATTGTGCAATAGTACCCAGCGTGCTACCCCGCTTGCCGAGGGATGACAGTATTTTAAAAGACAGTTACCGAAACCGATTTGTAACATCAAGAGGCCGGGTGATGAAATGAACAACCGCTCTCAACAGGCCGCCTTGAGGATTTTGCTGCAAAGGGCATTGGGCTTTGAGCCAAGCACTTCCTTGAGCACCTTTCTCTAAAATAAAAGTGTACTGTGCTTTATCGCTGTTGCTGCTGTCTGCTTAGAATAAAAGAAAATAAGGTTTTTGTTTTTTTTTTTGGTCTTTTTATCTGAATAAATAGAATATGGTTACCATTGGTGGCTGATCAGAACTTTATTATTTGTGTATAGGTTTTGATTGAAACTGTATCAGTATAGTTTTGACAAAAAGCAGCTGAAGGGTAGGTTGGGAAAGTCTCAGGAAATTTTGCTGGAGGTTGTTCCAAATAGAGAGATGGGAAGGGGAGAGCGTTTGGCTGAATTCCTCCCGTGTGCCCCCACTGGCGCTTGAACCGTTTTGCTCTGTCATCTTGTTAAATCCTCACTATATTCTGTGGGGCAGGTGCTACTCTCATTGCTCACTTGAGGAATCTGAGGTTCAGGGAAGTCAAGTAGTGTGCCTGAGGCCACACAGCGAAGGAGCTTGGGAACAGGCCTTCCCAGCTCTGTCAGAGGAAGAGTCTGGTGTTGTTCCTATACTTAATTTGGAAAGTCTCAAAGAGAGACACGCCTTGTTTGACGGAAGATAGCTCGGCTCTCAGGTCCCCTAGATATTTTCAGGTGTGATACTTGCAATTGCTTCTGGTTTTATGGGCTATAAAAATGATTTGTTCTTACTTAATCTGTGTTCTGAAGACTACCATTTCTGAGACATGTTAGTAGATGTTCCTGAGTGATGTTCTGTTATAAATGAAGCTGAGGAAGCAAAACACCGCCCACTCCTAGATGCACACAAGAAGTGGATACATTTACACACAGAGTAAGTCCCCAGTCCCTGCAAGTACAATTATGATGGCTACATGCGGACCACCTGGTTGGGGAGGTGGACTCCTAACTGGGTGATGTCCAGCCTGGTGGGTAACTAATCTGTGCTCAACTTTCTCATTAGTAAAATGTTATAATAGTGTCTTACCTTCTATGGCTGTTCTTAGAATAATGTAGATAAACAGGAGTGGACTTGGGAATATCGTGCTTAATAAATGCCTGCAGTTATTATTACTCCAAACATTCATGTAATAAGAAGACCTGCTTTAACCTAACTGCCTTTCCTCAACCTGACAGTGGGGTTGCTTTTTGGTGGGCCACATTTATTAACATCCACTGAATACAGTGTAGGACATTTTGTATTTGAGACAACACAAAGACAATTTGGGATTAGCCCACTGAAAAATAGTAACTAAATATTCAATAATAATAACAACAATAACAATGACAACATCAATAGCAACTCTTCAGTGATTCCCTATCCATCATGTCAGTTCATATTTTCTTTTCCTTTCTTTTTGCCAATTCTCTTCCCCCTTCCCTTACACCTGATAAATAATAAGTTGGAACAGTAGAATGTGAGAATGGTGTCAAATGGGCAGCATTAATATAATTCTGGAAAACAGGGCCCTGAAAAATAATCCAATGCCTCATGTCTATTATTCTGTATTCAGCCGGGGAAGGCCTTGGCACCCCAACAAGTAAGTGCTCTCAGTATCTCCAAATCTACATTCCTATTGCATACACCTCAACACGTCTTACAAAGGATGCTTCAGACCAGACCAACACATCTCTGAAACTGCTAAATTATAATGAAAGCAGAGTCTGTCAATGTGTGTTTTGCGAAACACGAACCCTGCACACTGCACAAATAGTGCTGTGTTCCTCACCTTCCGGGAGATACACAATGCACATCTGACAAATCCTACGCAAATACACCTGTTTAACTTAGAGCCCAGTTTCTCCTTGGAGTTTATTTTAATCATCCCAGAACAAAAGTATTTCAGTCAGAGTTTAAGAGATTTCTGGTAGGAATTGTTATTCCTGGTAAGTGCTCTGACCGATATCTCTCTTTAGATAAAATCACATCATATTTTGATCGTGAATCATCTTTTTGAGGAGAACAAAATGATCCTGTGAAAATAGATTTGCGGCAGCACTTGCCTAAGCCATTGCCAAAGAAAAAGACCTAATAATTAGCTCTCCCCAAGGTTGAGATTTAACACACTCAAAGCCAATCCTTTTCCATGATTATTTTTGTTTTTTGTTTTTGATTTTTATTTTTTCTGTGAATGAAAAGCAAATAGCTTAGGACATTCCTTTGGTGAGTAGGATCCTGGAAAAAGACATAGCAAGAATTCACCAAAATGATTTTGCATGGGTTTCTTTTCTGTGGAGTTTTGCGTTTTAGGTTTTGGTTTTTGGTGGTTGTGAAGGGTAAGAGAGAGGGAAGGAGAAAATTGAATATACAAGATCTCAAGTATAATAGGAATCGTGGCCTACACTGGGGACTCAGTATCTGCTAGTGATATTAATGCTATTTCTCCTGTAATTACATTTTTTATGTTTCCGGGGGGTGCTAGGATCAGGACAGTCGACCACAATTTTCCCAGCTGTCTGGCTACTGCTAAATATACTTCTCAAAAACATTAGCCCTACTCTTGAACCTAGAGTGGTAAATCTACTTTTTAGCCTCAGAATTGGATTAAACCAAGTAGCAGAAGATGGCTGCCATTTCATCCTGAGATTATGTGATGATTCCAGTCTATTCCTTTGTTTTTAGGTGGCTCCATTCATATCAAAACAGCCAGAAAATGCCCTGAATTAGGCTCCAGAGTAGAAGAGGGTAGAAGCTGTTCTCACTGCATTTCCACTAAGCCTCACTGCACAGTTTCCCAGAGTTGAAGCAGAAAAAGCAAAACGCATGCACCGTACCTGAGTGATTTCAGAGATCCCCACCCGGAAAAGGTTTCCTTGATTATGGCGAGTTCAACGTGTCACTCTGGTTATGCCCTAATCATCATATCAAACTCCAAAGGTTCAGTGGCTTAAGGTTTGGTTTACAATTCCTGGGAGTTAAACTTTAACCCGCCCTGTCCCTCACGTCCATGCAGCCCTTTGACCAGATAATTGGGTCACCACAGACCAGCAGAATCGACCAAACGACCGTGAGCATTTGTTCACAGCGTTGAAATACATTTTGTGTTAAAAACCATTGACATGAATATTATTTTGATGCCGTTTTCATGAGTTTTGTGTTTAAAATGTAGAACTCGCTTCAGTGTGCATAACTGTGCTTTGATTTATGTTAGCTCCCTTGTTTTCTGTTGCATCAAGATGATATTAAGTCTGAGGTAAATTTGGGAGAATCTTTTTACACTTTTTATACTGCTGTATTACATAGAGTAAAGTGTGGAGTTTTAGGTCAAGTATGTAGATAAATGCTGGCTTACAAATACAAAATACACAAAGCATTTATGTAACCAAGTAAACAGGGTCAGATGGGGTGGGGAAACATGCTTCTTTTCTATAATAGCTGCTCCTTTCAACTTTTTTAAAAAAATGTTTTAATGTTTTATTTATTTCTGAGAGAGAGAGAGAGAGAGAGACAGTGTGAGCAGGGGAGGGTCAGAGAGAGAGGGAGACACAGACTCCGAAACAGGCTCCAGGCTCTGAGCTGGCAGTCAGCACAGAACCGGACGCGGGGCTCGAACCCACGAACCGCGAGATCATGACCTAAGCGAAAGTCGGACGCTTAACCGACTAAGCCACCCAGGCGCCCCTTTAATGTTTTTATTTATTTATTTTTAATTTATTTTTGAGAGAGAGAGAGACAGCATGTGAGTGGGAGAAGGGCAGAGAGGGAGATACAGAATCCGATTCAGGCTCCAGGCTCTGAGCTGTCAGCACAGAGCCCGACATGGGGTTCGAACTCACAAACCTTGAGATCATGACTTAAAGCAAAGTCAGATACTTAATGGAGCCACCAGGTGCCCCAAGCATCCAACTCTTGATTTCGGCTCCGGTCATGATCTCATGGTCCATGAGCTTGAGACTTTGCATCAAGCTCTGTGCTGATAGTGCAGAGCCTGCTTGGAATTCTCTCTCTCTCTCAAATTAAGTAAATACATTTTAAAAAATTTAAAAGAAAAAACCCCACAAAACCAAAGCCCTCCCAGTTTTGAGTAAAATTTGGCTTATAAGTCACAGACCCCCCAAACTAGATTTAGAGGCTACTCTCACTTGGCTTCCGTTCAAGGAAGAGGAGGCTAATTTTCTAGGGCCCAACTACTGACAGAAGCATGCTGGCTATAGAGAAGCACAGGACAGACAGTCCTTCCATAATAGGGATGTTGAGGAGGAAGACTGAGGCAAGCACACAGGAATATAGAAAGCAGGAGATAAAACTTGCGGCCCGAATGCCTTTCCTGGTGTACTGTGTAGAAAGGGCTCTGAGCCAGGAGCTGGTGCTTGGGGAGTCCACTGCTAACATCATCCCTCAGGGGCTCGGTCACCTTGAGCAAGTTTCTACCCCTTGTGTGGGTCTCAGCATCTTCGCCTTCGATGAGAATGGCATCTCCCTCAGGATTATGCAGTGGGTCAGCTGCATTGGCATACATGAAACTGACTTGAAAATAATAGGGTCCCATCAGAGTGCAAGGGGGAATAATTACAGAGCAAATTAAATCTGCATCCTTAAGGCTGTCTTAGGGGAACGTCTTCATCTGTGAAATAAGGACTTCTAGGATTTAAGCTTCTCCTTCAGAGAAGCACAGCACTTTAAACCTAAAAGCTCGCTGCTGTTCTTAATGTCTGCGAGACGGGAAGAAAGCAGCATTGGATTCACAAGGTTGGAATCCATCTTTTCTCTTCTGTCACATCTCAGGATTTTAGACCTTGTGAAATGCATTGGTTTTGTAACTAGAGCCATCTAGTGTTGAACTGATTAAAACACACACATGCTTGTGGACACACACACACATGAATGCAGGTCTAAAACACACACACACACACACACACACACACACACACACACTCCTTTGCTTTGTGCTCTAGGAATTGTATTTGGTTCTCCTGACACCTTTGAACAGTATTTTCACTGTGACCTAATTGTAGGATGAAATGATTCGAGAATGTATCTGAAATCTAGGTTCCCTCTAAAAATCATGCTAGCAAGTGGCATACTCCACACTCTTTTTTTTTCTTAAAAATTTTTTAATGTTTTATTTATTTATGAGAGAGAGAGAGCGAGCGTGAGCAGGGGAGGGTCAGAGAATGAGGAAGATACAGAATGTGAAGCAGTTTGAGTTTGTGGACCTCAAACCCATGAACTGCGTGATCATGACCTGACCAAAGTCGGACACTTAACTGACGGCCATGCAGGCGCCCCTCCACACTCTGTCTTTTACACACGAGTGGAAGGACTCCGGGGTGACCCAGTCAGTTAAGCTATGGCTCTTGATTTCAGCTCAGGTCATGATGTCACGGTTCATGGGTTTGAGCCCGGTGTTGGGCTCTGTGCTGACAATGTGGAGCCTGCTTGGGATTCTCTCTGTCCATCTCTCTCTCTCTCTCTCTGCCCCTCCACACCTCAAAATAAATAAATATACTTTATTTTAAAATTTTTTTTATTTTATTATAGTTTATTGTCAAGTTGGTTTCCATATAACACCCAGTGCTCATCCCCACAAGTGCCCTCCTCCATGCCCATCAACCCCCTTCCCTTCCCTCCACCCCATCAGCCCTCAGTTCTCAGTGTTTAAGAGTCTCAAAAATACTTTAAAAAATAAACATGAATAGAGTATCTTCCTCATCTCATCCCTGTTCCTTCTCATAGTTAGTCTTAGGGTTCATGAATGATCTTGAAATTAGAGATTCTAAACATCTCATCGTGTTTTTTTAAAAGCACCATTTAGTTCAGCCCCAAAGCAAAAGCAAGTATTAACTTTTATAAAAGAACAATTTTAGAAAAAAAAAAAACAATCATCAGTCTGGTGTTTTCATTTATTACTATCAGAAAACACCAATCATTGGGTCTCTAATCCAGTCAGTTTGCTATGCTCGATTTTCTTTACTATAAAGAAGAAAATTCCCACAAGAAAATCTCCACTAGCTTTCAGGTAATTTCTTCAGAGGGAGTTACTTTATCATCTCTTTTTAATGATCATGTTATTGATTTCCTTTAGGCAACCTTATTTTTTATTTGGTTTTTAAAAATATTTTTGTCATGTTTTTATTTTTGAGAGAGAGAGAGCATGTGCTTGAGTGAGCAGGGGAAGGGCAGAGAGGGAGACACAGAATCTGAACCAGGCTCCAGGCTCTGAGCTGTCAGCACAGCTCAGTAACTATGAACTCAGTAACTATGAGATCATGACCTGAGCCAAAGTCAGACATTTAACTGACTGAGCCACCCAGGCGCTCCTAATTTTAGGTCTTTTTAATGTTTATTTTATTTTTGAGAGGGGAGGGCTAGTGAGAGACGGAGACACAGAATCTGATGCAGGCTCCTGGCTCTGAGCTGTCAGCACAGAGCCCTACGCTGGGCTTGAACTCATGAACCGCGAAATCACGACCTGAGCCGAAGTTGGCTGCTTAACCAACTGAGCCACACAGGTGCTCTGTAAAAAGGGTGGTTTTAAAATTTTTTCTTGATAAATACTGGAAGAACTTGGGGATTAATAACAGAACTAGAATAATAAAACGCTAACTGTATGTGTTAATACGTTTTTCAAAGGATAAAGCTGACACAATGGCAGGATTAGCGTAAAGAGCATTAACTTTTCAAAGAGATCTGCGGTTGCTTCTGTAATGGGCCCAACTCCTACCTTGTGTTCCTTGTGGTTGATACAAAATGGAAACTTGCCTTCTAAGGGAAGTTTTTGCCATTTGGAGAGCACTTTCATTGGGTCTTCATCTGAGTGTTTGAGGTTGGTGGAGTATCATGTTTAACGACAAGGACTTGCTAAGCGGTTGGGTTGAAATATCCACTAACTGCTCAGGAGCTGGCCAACCTCAGGTGTGCCTCGTAAGTGCTCTAAGCCTCTGTGTTCATGTCTGGAAATGGGGGGAATTGTAACCCCACCTTAAGGGTTCCTGTGAGGCTCACAGGAGAGAAGGCACAGAAAGGCTTAGCCCAGAGCCAGATTCATAGAAAGTATTTACCGATGTTAATTTTGTTTTTATTTCATTTTTAATTTTAATTTTTGTGTTTGAAAGCAGGGAGGGGCAGGGAGAAAGGGAGAGAGAGAATCCCAAGTTGGGTCCATGCTTCAGTGCAGAGCCCGATACGGGGCTTGAACTCACCAACCATGAGATCATGACCTGAGCTGAAGTCAGACACTTAACTGACCAAGACACCCAGGTGCCCCTCTTTATTAATTTTATATTAATCAGCTTTGTAAGGTATCTTGAAGGTTAATTGTCCTTCTCGTTATTCCAGCCAATAGAAAACTGAAGTTTTTGTGAGACCTGACAGTGCAGTGCTGTAAACGCACGCTTACACTGGAGGGTTGACAACGTGAATGTACTTTGAGAATCAGAGATCTCTAGCAATTAAGATGTATGTATTTGTGTTTTATCCTTCTAGCAACTCTGGGAAGTGATTAGGGCAGGAGGGCCATTTCCTCTTCTTTTGAAGGAGAGAAGATGAGGTAATAAGGGGTTACGTGTTTTGTGCCAACGGGTCTTAGAGCAGGAAAAAGCACAGGGATGGAGCAGAAGGAACGGGTTTTTACTCCTTACTCAAGAGTGGCTTTGGAAGGTTTCTTAATGTCTTTGAACGTCAAGCTTCCGTCTGTGAGCTGAGACTGTTAATCTCTAACTTAGAATACTTGGTTTGGACTAAATGAGCCATGTATTTGTGCCACGCCCGGCACCTGGTAGACTCCTTACCTTCTCCAGGTCTCTGTGCTACGCCGTTGGCTGTCCAGATGAGACATACCTAGCTCCTTCTGGTCAATTCTGGGGTTGTACCTAGGCTTCTCCAGAAGCCTTCTGCAATCTGAATCTAAGAATATGAGTCTTCCTTCATATCTATCACATTCTTGATCTTCATTTCTTCAAGTGGCCCTGGACCTAGCTTCACCAGCCTCTTTACAACTTGGATTAGGTACATTTTGGTAATTTCTTCAGATACGCCTTTCAGTTTGTGAATTTCCTTCTCAACGCTGTGTTATCTGCTTTGCAACCATTTAATTAAACTTGGCTGGGTATATATGCATAAACGTAGATGTAGTTTGGAAGGTCTCTGTTTCTTTTAACAGAACTGTGCCATCTTGTTTACTGTTTTTCATCTTAAATTTCATCAACATGATGAACATATTTCTTTTGTATATGATAAGTACAGTCAAGGAAGTGATTAGCAGTTGAATTCTTCTCTTTGTTGTTGAATTCTTCTCTTTGTTGTTTCTGTCGACACCATCTGAAGGTGTCTCATGTCCACATAGTTTGCCATTTTAGGTTGGGGGGTTATGTGCAAGAGGTTCTTTTATACATGGGAATCCTGGACCTGCTTTGCCAACTGGGTGGTGACGGAGTGTCCCTCCATAGAGGTTCTGCGTTTACTTTCTCTGGGACACATTTCTGTCTTGATTTTCTTGCCTCGGGATTTCTGAGACTACTCAGGATATAGATGAGACATAAGAATATGTGTGTGTGTTCATATGTAAATATATACATTTTATAGAGATGTAAGATACATCTTATAGAGATCTTAAGATGTGCATAAAGAAAGGTCAGTGGTTAAAAACTGGAGAAATTTTATCTCATTCAGAACAAAGATGGAGACAGACAAATTTCATTTCATTTCCCTTTCCCAGGAGGCAAATATTTTCCAGTTTACATTTCATGTTGGGGGGTGCAGTTCATTTAACTCTCCTTAAACTTACATTCATTCTTGTGACATCAGCTAGGCATTTACATGAACATACTATTTTCTATCCACATTTCCAGATCTTTTAGTGGAAATGATATTAATTTGAATTAAGTTTGGATTCTTATAATAGGAAATCCCAATAGCAGCAATATAAACAGGATAAAGGTTTATTTCTTTAAATTTTTAAAAAATGTATATTTATTAAAAAAACGTTTAATGTTATATTTATTTCTGAGAGAGAATGAGAGAGAGAGACAGCGTGAGCAGAGGGAGGTCAGAGAGGGAAGGAGACACAGAATCTGAAACAGGCTCTAGGCTCTGAGCTGGCTATCAGCACAGAGCCCAACGCAGGGCTCGAACTCATAAACTGCGAGATCATGACCTGAGCAGAAGTCAGACACTTAACCGACTGAGCCACCTAGGCACACCGTAAATGTTTATTTTTGAGAGAGAGAGAGAGAGAGAGACAGGATGCAGGTGGGGGAGCGGCAGAGAGAGAGGGAGACACAGAATCTGAGCAGGTGCCAGGCTCTGCGCTGTCAGCACAGAGCTGACATGGGGCTCGAAATCATGAGCCAAGAGATCATGACTTGGGCCAAAGTTGGACACGTAACTGACATAGTCATGCAAGTGCTCCTTTATACATATATTTTTTTTAAATGTTTATTTATTTATTTTGAGAGAGAGAGAGAGAAAGAGGTGGGACAGAGAAAGAGAAAGAGAGAGAGAGGAGAGTGAGACAGAGAATCTCAAGCAGGCTTTGCACTATCAGCACAGACCCCAGTGCTGGGCTCAAACTCATGAACCGTGAGATCATGACCTGAGCTGAAATCAAGAGTCAGAAGCTTAACAGACTGAGCCACACAGGTGCCCCATTATGTACAATAAGTCAAAGGAGGCAATGAGAGGTGGCGGGGTGGGGTGGCTGCGAGATTTTATCAAGGACTCCTTCCTGTCCTCAGCTCTGATGTGACCCTCATTTTCATGCACTGGAATCCTGCTTGAGCTCATCATCCATAGGAAATCCAGATGGTGAGTAAGGAAAGGGGTCAGGGGTTGTGTCCCTCTCTTAAGGGAGACTCTCCCCAAAGTCCCACTCGACACTTCTGGTGATGTCTCATTGGTCATAATTTGGTCTTCAGGTCTCCCAGACTGTATGTGGCAGGGACAGCTCTTCTTCCAAGGCTGCCCCAAGTAAGATGAGGTTCTTCTACTACGAGCACAGAGTTGAGGTGGGCAACTAGGCTTTTCATAACGAGAAGGTTCTCAGGATGTCTAGCCTACAGGGTTGCAGCTGCAGGAACGATTTGCATTGAGTACTGGTACCACACTTGATCCTGGGGTTATTGGGGCTGGCGGGAGTGGCCTCTGTTCTCTTGGGACTTTACTCCCGAGGGATATGTTGTCATACACATAATAACTTCATCACTAGGGAGAAATTTCATGACTCTGAGTCTCACTTTTCTTCTCTGCATCCACCTCGGGACTTTCGTGATGGTTCATTTCCTATGTCAACGTGGCTAGGCCGTGATACCCAGATATTCGGTCAAACGTTATTCTAGACGTCGCTGTGAGGATATGTTTTTAGGTGAGATGAGCATTTAAATCAGGAAAGCAGATCACCCTCCACAATGCAGGCTGCTTTGGGCTCCAACTGGGGCTCCTCCCTGGGGCTCCCGGCTGCCGGTCTCCCTCTGGCAGACCGAACTTGCCAAGGCTCCAAGATCACATGAGCCAATTGCTTAAAATCTCTCTCTCCATGTGTATGTATATATGGCACACACACACGCATATATACACGCATATATATGATCCTGGCTATGTTTATACACACACGCATCTTATTGGTTCTGAAACAGAACCACGGCTAAAAGAGTTTTATAGTTCACAGCATACACAAGTTGAGAGGAGGTCTAGATAGCCATGTATGGATGTAGAGAGCTGGAATGATAGAGCTGTGCACACTGTTCTCTGAGGCCCCACCAAGTGCGGGCAGGCCGTAAAAAGCAGGGAACTAGGCTGGCACCTTGCGACTGGAGAGTGAGGAAACCCAGCATCCAGGGGACAAGCTCGGGAAATGCTACCAGCCCGCACTCACAAGCCGCCACACTCATGTACAGGCACGCCCACACACTCACATTCATACACTCACGTGTACACTCCCATGCACATACATACACACGCGCGCTAGAGGCAGGCTGATATAAAACCTACCTTAGAGGTTTGATAATAATACAACAGCGATGATAACATTAAACACTAAATAGGCAATCAAGGTCCAAAAGCATTTGAAAAGGGGCAACTCTAGGCTGAAGCAGCTGAGTTTTGGATACAGAACGTCCAAGAGTTATTACCCTCAGACGTACTTGATAGAAATTAGCGTTCATTAAAAAAATAGGTTACCATAAAAAAGAAATGATGGACAGCTAGAAATATTTCAGCATTGCTTGCCTTTTGATAATCAGAATGTATTTAGGTATTACTTATAAGAGTCATTACTTTTAGAGTAAAATCTACATACTGTTATTGGTAAAGTGTTCACTAAGTAGATGGGTGAAGAAATAATAAAACTGAATTTCTTGTGTTGGAACGGGGTTGGGTCAAGAAAAAAGAAGGGCAGGAGGGCTTACTTTATTTATTTATTTTTGAGGGAGGGGGAGAGAGAGAGAGAGAGAATGAGAAAGGGAGGGATAGGGGTGCCTGAGTGGCTCAGTTGGTTAAGCGGCCAACTTCTGCTCAGGTCATGATCTCACAGTTCATGGGCTCAAGCCCCGCATCAGGCTCTGTGCTGACAGCTCAGAGCCTGGAACCTGCTTCCCATTCTCTCTGCACCTCCCCTGCTCACACTCTGTCTCTCTGTCTCTCAAAAATTAAAAAAAAAAAAAAAGAAGGAGAAGGGGAGGGATAGAGGGAGAGAGAGAAATCCTAAGGAGTCTCCGCGCTCAGCACAGAGCCTGATGGGGGCTCGATCCCATGACTCTTTGATCATGATCTGGACCCAAATCAAGAGTCAGGCACTCAACGGATGAGCCACCCAGTCGTGCTTACTTTAAATTTTGTTCCTGTCCCAGGAAAGGCAGTCACTCCACTGAGCCTGGAAGAAGGCTGTCCCCTTTTACCACCTGGGTGATCATCCTACCATTAAAGTGCTAACTACCCTTCCGGCAGCAAAACTCTGTGATTCTTCTGTAACCTGCGCTCCCCAAGGGCAAATGTACAGGTAGGGCTGAAGGTCTAGGCGAGTGGGGAGTTCTGAGCAGGCTTCTAGGCGAAGCTCCGAGTCAGAAGCTCCCATCTCCAGGAAGACGAGAGAGACCAGGAGATTTGGACAGACTTTAATCTGAACCTCTCCTTTTACAATTGAGGAAGTTGAGAAAGAGGTGACTGGTGAGGCTGGGAGAAGGAAAAGCAAGTCCCAAACTTGAATTCCTATTTCAGACCTTAGCGGGTTCTGGGCTTCAGCTGGGGTGTCGGGGTGAGATTCCCGGGGATGACACGGTAGGCTGGTAATATCTGGGGAGACACTGTAGTGCCTGCCTCCTGAACTTCTAGCCCTCTCACTCGCTAGCTGTGAAATCTTGGTGAATTTATTCAAGTTGTCGATGCTTAATTTCCTTCTCTCTGAAATGGGATGTTTTGAGAAGAAGTATATGGTGTTTAATCATTGCCCGGCACACTCTGAAGTATTCAGTGGATGTTAGCTATCGATTATGCAAGTAAAACATGAACTCCAGTGATTTAATTCACATCCAGAAAGGGTTACTAGTAGAGCGGGAAGGGAAGGGTTCCTTTATATTGTTGTTTGACAGAAATCTAAAAGAGACACTGTCAGGGCTCACAGTATATACAATTTTTGTCACAATACACAGTGCGCCTGGTGTTCAGGAGGGTGATGCTACATGTGAGCCCCGGCGTGAGAGAAGGTGACTCACGGGATGAAATGCAGAACAGGTTGTGTTTGCTTTGGCCAGCGAGAATATTTTGGGATTCTGTTGCTGGAAAAATTTTGGCCTGTCCACACAAATTACTTCTAACTCATTAACTTCACACAACGGAGCGCCACTGAAAATAGAATGACCAAATTTTACAACCTCCACCGATGCTGCTCACTCAGTTGGAAAACGAGCTCCGTGTTAATGGGAATTACTTTGGATTTGTTTGCTGCAAAAGGGACATTCAACCAAAACACCAATTAAAGGCACACTGAATTCAGCAAGACCTACTTTGCTGAATTCCTTTGAGTTCAAACATCTGACTGCTGACTATGTCCGAGAGTTGTTTTATTTTTTCTTTTCTTCTTTCCTTTTCTTTTCTCTTTTCTTTCTCTCTTCTGTCTTTTCCTTCTTACTTTCTTCTTCTTTCCTTTTTCTCTCTCTTTTTATTCCTTCCTTCCTTCCCTCCCTGCTTCTCTCCCTTCTGTCTGTCTGTCTGTCTTTCTCTCTCTTCAATTTTTAGCAGGAAAGTCGTTTGACATTGTTACCATTCTATGAACTTAGTGCATTCTCCTGTGACTGTGGCTAGGACAGGCCTTTAAAAATGATTCCATCATGGGGCGCCTGGGTGGCTCAGTCGGTTAAGTCTTCGACTTTGGCCTAGGTCATGATCCCACAGTTTGTGAGTTCGAGCCCTGTGTCGGGCTCTGTGCTGACAGCCAGCTTAGAGCCTGGAGCCTATTTCAGATTCTGTGTCTCCCTCTCTCTCTGACCCTCTCCTACTCACGCTGTCTCTCTCTCTTTCTCTCTGAAATAAATAAAACATTAATAAAAATGATTCCATCCCACTAGGAACTATCCTGTGTCATATAAAATACACATAATTCCAGGTTACATAGAAAGAGCGGGAGCCAGCTCTGGCAGGTGTGCTGCATAATCTTTGAACCTTAGTTTCCTCTTCTGTAAAATGGGTGTTTGTGTACTTCTCTTCAGAAGTGCTATAAAGAGTAAGGATTTTCTGGGGTGCCTGAAAGGCTCAGTTGTTTAAGTGTCCAACTTCAGCTCAGGTCATGATTTCATGTGCTCTGTGAGTTCAAGTCCTGCATGGGTCTCTGCTGACAGCTCAGAGCCTGGAGCCTGCTTCGGATTCTGTGTCTCCCTTGCTCTCTGCACCTCCCCTGCTCGCACTTTGTCTCTCTCTCAAAAATAAATAAACGTTAAAAAAATTTTTTTTTTTTTTTTTTTTAAAAAGAGTAAGGATTTTTCTGTTTGAGGACCTTACCAGCCATGCTGCACACACTAGCATTTAATACATGTGAGTTTACTTCATCGGCCGACAGGCTAATGGCAGCATTTTGGAGGAAGCAGTCATGCCCTGGGTGGGATATTATTCCCTCCCCCAGGCAATGGCCCCTGGCAAGCTTGATGCAGATGAGTGACTCCAGTAATGAGTGGTATAGATTTTTGGCTTAGGAAAAAGATCCTTTAAAAAAAACAAGGTAAATCTTAGATTAAAGCATTAGCTACTCTTTAATGAGCCCAAGTTCAGCTCCTCCAATACTGCCTCAGGGAAACCATTTATAAATGTGCAAAAACAGAAGTCAGAAGTCAAGTCTACCAATTGCCTGCTCTACTACATCCATGTGCCTCTTTTTAGGAACGTTTTTAAAAAAGATTTTAAAAGAATACTTATTAAAGTTTAGAATGAGTGCCTTCCAGATTTTTTTACACGTTTCCTTAAAATAAACTTTATTTTTAGAACAGTTTTACATTTACCGAAAAGTTGTAAAGACGGCACATTCCAATATCTCCAGCACCCAGTTTTCCTATTATTAACATCTTATATTCATCTAGCACATGTTATTACAGTTAATGAACTAGTATTGATATATGTTATTTATAATGAAAAGCAGAACTTCATTCTGATCTCCTTAAATTTTACCTATTCTTCTCCCTGTCCCAGGCTCCCATCCAGGGATACCATATTGCAATTACTCATCATGTCTCCTACAGCTCTTGGCTGGGACATTTTTTCGGACTTTCCTTGTTTTCAATGACTTTGCTAGTCTTCAGAAGTACTGATCAAGAATTTTGTAGAATGTTCTTTAGTTAGAATTTATCTCAAGTTTTTCTCATGATTGGACTGGGGTAATGGATTTTGGCGAGCATCACAGAGGTAAAGTGCTGTTTAAAAAAATTTTTTTTTAAAGTTTGTTTCTGAGAGAGAGACAGTGTGAGCGGGGGAGGTGCAGAAAAGGAGAAACAGAATCTGAAGCAGGCTCCAGGCTCTGAGCTGGCTGTCAGCACAGAGCTCGACATGGGGCTCGAACCCACGAACTGTGAGATCATGACCTGAGCAGAATTCGGATGCTCAACTGACTGAGCCCCCCAGGCTCCCCTAAAGTGCTGTTTTAATTGCATTGTTTCAGGAATACATACTGTCAACATGATTCACGACTGTGGATGTTAACCTTGATCTCCTGGCTGAAGTATGTGTATACCAGGTTTTCTGTATTGTAAAGTTACTCTTTTTTTTTTTTTTTTTTATTTTTTTTGAGAGAGAGCGAGAGAGTGAGCACAAGTGGGGTAAGGGGCAGAGAGAGACAATCCCAATCATGCTCCTGATGTCAGCACAGAACCCAATGAGGGGCTCAAATTCACAAACGGGGAGATCGTGACCTAAGTGGAAATCAAGAGTCGGCTGCTTAACCAACGGAGCCACCCAGGTATCCCTGTAAAGTTACTCTTTATTTTCTCCTTTGTAAATTGCACTTTTTGGAAGAATCTCCACACACAGTCCACACTCAAGGATCGGGGACTATGTTCCCTCTCCTTCAGGGTTACTTGATTTGGAATCCTTCTGCATGGGAGATAGGACTCTGCTCCTCTATTCACTCACTCATCCATTCATTTATATCCATATGGACTCGTGAATATTTGTTTAAACTCTGGGTTATAATCTGATACTATTTTCTTGCTCATAATTGTTCCTGCTTTGGCTGTTGGGAACTCTTCCAGTTAGTTGCTCTTTTGAAGTACAGTTTTCGTAGTTAATTCTTTAATCTAATGTAGTTTTCTGCACAAAGCTAGAAACTTTATCAGGGCAGGGTGTGTGTCTAATTTTGTTTGATTATTTACTGGGGTAAACTTAGGACTTAAAGATGTTCCTGAAATATAATATGTGCTTGGGGCACCTGGGTGGCTAAGTCAGTTAAGCGTCTGACTTCAGCTCCGGTCATGATCCCACGGTTCATGGGTTCGAACCCCGCATCGGGCTCTGTGCTGACAGCTAGCTCAGAGCCTGGAGCCTGCTTCAGATTCTGTGTCTCCCTCTGTCTCTAACCCTCCCCTGCCCATGTTGTCTCTCTCTCTCTCTCAGAAGTAAATAAAACATTAAAAATTTTTAGAAAGAAATGTAATACATGCTCAACGAATATGGAGTGAAGAAATACACAAATGAGTGGGTAAAAAGATGTCTGACACTTCCAAGGCCCATCACATACAACACCATTCCTAAATCTCAAAGCAAGTCTGAAAAGAAGGCATTATTCCCTATTTTATAGGTATGTCCAGGGTCACATAGCCCATAAACAAGAACTTGAACCCAAGATTGCCTCACATTATGCTCATGGGCAGTTCTGAATATTCCTGCTGTGGAAAATTAAGATTTCCTGAAAAGTCAAATTCTAAGGTTATATTGTTGTGTCTGTAATCACCACTATCATTATTTCTTTCCTTTTCTTTTTCTCTTTCTCTATATTTATATACAATTGGGTACTATCTATTGTTGTCAGTGGAACCAAAAGAATCAGTATAAATCTCAAGAAAATATTTAAATTTTGTCAATCCTTGCTTCAGTGTGTAAATTATGCATCCCTCAACCATTTTTCACATGAGTTTGCATGAGAAATTCCAACATTTGAGTAAGCAATGTACGTAAAGCAATGCAAGTGACTCCAAAATACTGGTGAGAGCTGAATAAAGAACCCTCTGATATTCATGGAAAGGCTCAGTTGGGACCCTAGGCTTTATTTTATCACCTTATAAGTTAGTGCCAGTGGGCAGTAAGGTATCACGGAAAGCAAATCGACTGAGGGGATGGAAAGACTGGGTTTGACTATGGCTCTGCTGGTTCCCAGCTCGGGCCCTCAGGCAAGTTTCCGAACACTTGCAAGCCTCAATTTTCTCCTTCATTAACTGACAGTATATATATATATATATATATATATATATTTATTTATTTACTTATTTACAAATAGTTTATTGTCAAGTTGGTTTCTATATAACACCCAGTGCTCATCCCCACAAGTGCCCTCCTCCATGCCCATCTCCCCCCCCCCCCCCCCCCCCCCCCCCTCAGTTTGTTCTCAGCATTCAAGAGTCTCTCATGGTTTGCCTCTCTCCTTTCTCCCCCCTTCTTCTCCCCCCATGGTCCTCCGTTAAGTTCCTCCTAATCCTCCTATACGTGCAAACATATGATATTTGTCCTTTTCTGCCTGACTTATTTCGCTCAGCATAACACCCTCAAGGTCCATCCATGTTGCAACACATGGCCAGATTTCATTCTTTCTCATTGCCATGTAGTATTCCATCGTATAGATAAACTACATCTTCTTGATCCATTCGTCCGTTGATGGACACTTAGGCTCTTTCCATGTTTTAGCTATTGTTGAGAGTGCTGCTATGAACATTGGAGTACATGTGCCCCTATGCATCAGCATTCCTATATCCCTTGGGTAAATTCCTAGCAGTGCTATTGCTGGGTCATAGGGGAGTTCTATTGTTAGTTTCCTGAGGAACCTCCACACTGTTTTCCAGAGGGGCTGTACCCGTTTACATTCCCAGCAACAGTGTAGGAGGGTGCCCGTTTCTCCACATCCTCGCCAGCATCTAGAGTTCTCTGATTTGCTCATTTTAGCCACTCTGACTGGTGTGAGGTGGTATCTCAGTGTGGTTTTGACTTGTATTTCCCTGATGAGGAGAGATGCTGAGCATCATTTCATGTGTCTGTTTGCCATCTGGATGTCCTCTTTGGAGAAGTGTCTGTTCATATCTTCTGTCATTTCTTCACTGGGTTGTTTGTTTTTCGGGTGTGGAGTTTGGTGAGTTCCTTATAGATTTTGGATATTAACCCTTTATCTGATATGTCATTTGCAACTATCTTTTACCATTCCGTTGGTTCCCTATTAGTTTTGTGGCTTGTTTCCTTGGCTGTGCAGAAGCTTTTAATCTTGATGAGGTCCCAACAGTTTATTTTTGCTCTTGATTCCCTTGCTTTTGGGGATGTGTCAAGTAAGAAGTTGCTGCAGTGGAGGAAAGAATATCCAATGGAAAAAAGACAGCCTTTTTAACATACGGTGTTGGGAGAACTGGACAGCAACATGCAGAAGAATGAAACTAGATCATTTTCTCACACAATACACAAAAATAAACTCAAAATGGATAAAGGACCTGAATGTGAGACAGGAAACTATCAAAACCCTAGAGGAGAAAGCAGGAAACAACCTCCTTGACCTCCACCACAGCAACTTCTTACTTAACTGACAGAATTTAAAGCGCCCACCTCAGGGCACCTGGGTGGCTCAGTCGGTTCAGCGCCCGACTTTGGCTCAGGTCATGATCTCATGGTTTGTGGGTTCTCCCTGTGTCAGGCTCTGTGCTGACAGCTAGCTCAGAGCCTGGAGGCTGCTTCAGATTCTGTGTCTCCCTCTCTCTCTGACCCTCCCCTGCTCACGCTGTCTCTCTCTGTCTCTCAGAAAAAAATAAAACATTAAAAAAATTAAAAAAAAGAAATCATACTAGTAGCTAAAAAAATAAATATATAAAGTGCCCACCTCATAAGTGAAGATTATGTGGGGCATTCAGTATTAAGGGCATAATACAATGCCTGTCACCGGGAACTCAGCATGTGATCATTATTTTTTTGTTTTTATTGTCATTATTATTGTTCCCTGTCTTCTTGGGAGACCAGTGTATATTTGGGTGGGTTTTAAAAAATGTTTTATTTTACTGGAGGATTGATATGGAATATAGAGAGACAAGCTGAGGACTCATTAGCGGCATACAGCTGATTTTGGAGCATGTGTAATTTCAAGATAAGCCTCTATTTTTCTTGCAAATATATTGTTAACTTGAATATATTTATTTTCAAACTGTAATCTAATTTATAAAGATTGTTTCCAGGCTCTGTTCAGCTGGCATCCCTCATACTCTATGATAAACCCATCCCATGCCTTTTTAAGTGACCTTGACCATAGGTCATCTTTAATGCACTTACCTAAGAACACTGTATTCTATACCCAATGTGGGCTCAAACTCACAACCCTGAGATCAAGAGTCTCATGCTCTACCGACTGAGCCAGCCAGGAATTCAAGAAAAAACAACAGCTGAACATATGGGAGGGGGGAAAAGAGGGAAAGAAACCATAAGAAACTCTTAACGACTGAGAACAAACTGACGGTTGATGGAGGGAGGTGGTGGGGGTTGGGCTAGATGGGCGATGGGTCCTAAGGAGGACACTTGTTGGATGAGCACTGGGTGTTGTATGTAAGTGATGAATCACTGAATCCTATTCCTGAAACCAATATTGCACTGTATGTTAACTAACTAGTGTTTAAATAAAAACTTGAAAAGAAAAAATATAAGTGTTTTTTGGGGAAAAAAAAGAACACTGTATTCTAAACCAGTGATACCAAATTCCTCTTTGAATTGTGGCAAATAATGTCAAAGGCTATTGGGTCAGGATGGGTGTGTCGGACAGGAAATTATAATGTGACTGTAATACCTATTGCCACTGGTTTCTATATCCTTTAAGAATTGCTTTCTGATACTGTGTAAAGTTTCGCCAGTGATTCATCATTCAGGCAATCAGTCACTCTTGCCTTACAGAATCCTCCAACTCAGATCTTCTTGTTGGCTTTACCTGTCCAGGTGACCTGCTTCTGTGATAGCAGGAGGTAGGGTGGCCTCCCCAAGGTCATGTTCATGTGCCAATGGTTAGGTGGTGCACTGTAATGATAAGGATGTGGGTTGGCACATATACTGTATTTCAGTGACTCTAGGATGCATGTTTTCTACATTTCCATATTTCAACGTATCTTAAACAATCACTGCTGGCCAGGCAGTAAATGTGATGTTGTCATTGCCTGTACATGCATATCAATATTTGAAGAATTGGTGTCACTGGGCTGGAGGTAAGTCCTGAAGATCTAAGTGCAAAATTTTGAGAGGGCCTTAAATTGCCTTCCATGCACCCTCTTATTATGTATAAAAAGGAGATATAATAGAAATCTATGCCTAAATAAGTCTTAAAGAGTTATTTTAATAACAGAGTTTCAAAAAAATCTAAATGTGGGACACCTGGGTGGCTCAGTCCATTAAACATCTGACTCTTGACCTCAGCGCAGGTCATGATCTCACCATTTGGGTTAGTTGGATAGAGCCCCGCACTGGGCTCTGCGCTGACAGCATAGAATCTGCTTGAGATTCTCAGTCTCTCTCTCTCTCTCTCTCACTCCCCTACCTGTGTTCTCTCTCTCTTCCTCTTTCAAGTAAATAAACTTAAATCCAAATGTAAGAAAACGTTATGTCAAGGGATCGAGGTTTTTGTTACTGGTGTATAAAGTAATGGCATATCTTATAGTGAATGGTGCATAGGTTTGATAAAATATGGTAGCATATAAAATATGTCCTCAGGTGGCATAGGCTCTTGGTTTGTTTTAGAACTTCTGGCTCCATTTTTCAGGTCATGCTCTTGGTTTATTACACCAACCTCATTATCATGAGGTTGGCTCAGGCCTCAAATCCCCACACAGCAAAATCCAGAGGAAGAGAAAGATCTTCATGAGTCCATTCTTCAGTTAACTGTTGTCTGTAGGGAAAGGCCATGCAGTGCATTGTTTAAGTCTGGTTTCATGAGCCAATTATTGGCAAAGGAGAATTATATTCTCACGATTATGAGTAATCAGGGTCAAACATGAAGACCACATAGGATCACACACAATGAGGGAAAGGTGGAAAAATGTAGAAAGGCAGCTGTGGTGTCCACTACAATGCTTTTCTTTAACTTTGTGTTAAACTAATAGCACCAATGCACTTTTTTTTTTTTTTTTTGGTCAAGGTGCACTTCTAAAGTTTAATACTATTGTTGAAACCAAATCTCTTCCCATTACCTGATTCAACAAGTATCAGATTTTCTGGTAAGTATTTGTACACCATGAAATGTATTTGTAGTCACCATACTGAAATATGGGCAAAGTTGTAAAATGTGTTCTTGGAGCAAACACGTAGGGTATTTGTGATTTGTTGGTTAAAATATTCTAATAACCTGAATATTCCTACTGTGTCACCAATGATATCAGTCTTTCAGAGAATCAGACTTGGGTGAGGATATTTTAGCAGAGTACCTGGGAAACTTAAACTCTGCTCTTTAGGAAGGTATTTGCTTAAAATTGGCTGGTATCAGCCAAGTGTTTTTCTAACCTGGGAGAGAGAAGAGTTGCCATTTTCTGGATTGGAGAAAAGAGATGGGATCTCTTCTATCCCCCAGGTGTGTCTTTTAATTTATTATCTGTTTTACTCCTGGGAAGTGATTTGAGGCGACACTATCGGTGATTTACAGATACAGAGAAGCAGGTTTTTTCTTCCCTCCAGAGATGACAGAATTTTAAAATTGTGGACAAAATGGTCAATTTCCTTATTCATCCCTGGGAGGGACAGTTGGACCTTCTGGGGTCTGGTTGATGGGTTAGACTTTTTTGTTCCCCAGTGTGGAGTTGGGAGCAGAGCTATCAGAAATGCAGGGAAAATAAGCAAAGTCTCAGTGGTGACCATAAAGGGGGTGTGAATGAACTTCACCTGGTTTTTCAGGAAGACATATTGATGTCACAACAGTAGCTTCTGGTGGTAGACAGACTTGGGTTTCAAGTGATTTATTTATTTAGTTATGTGTTTGTTTATTTATTTTTGACAGAGAGAGAGAGAAAGAGAGAGAGGAGAGAGAGCATGCGTGTGCTTGAGTGGGAGGAGGGGCAGAGAGGGAGATCCAGAATCTGAAGCAGGCTCCAGGCTCCCAGCTGTCAGCACAGAGCCCATCGTGGGGCTCAAACCCACCAACCGCAATATCATGGCCCGAGCAGAAGTTGGATGTTTAACTTACTGAGCCACCCAGGTGCCCTAGGAATACCTTTTTTGAATAGGCAAGAGGGGAGGGACTCAAGGAGACAGACCGGAAAGACTAGAAGGAAGAGAGGTAAGTCTCAGGGTGTTTCTGAATTTAGTGTGTGTGCAAGTATGGGTTGTAGGAATCTTGGTAACAGGGTGGATTCTAACTCAGTGTGGCTGAGGTGGGGCCTGAGAGTCTGAATTTCTGACAAACCCCCAGATGATGTCAAGGCGATGTAGGGACTAGACTTTGAGTAGCAAGCTCTAGGGAAATTATCGAGTCAGACACTATAGGGATGGGATTAGGGGGCTGTGTTTTTAATAAACTTCCCAGATGATTATGAGGCATATCAGGGTTACGGAATATACTGGGAGTAACGAAAGAGGAAAGATAGAGATTTTATGAAGCATGGAGGGACCTGCTGGGTTGGACTCAAGCACATATCTAATTACACAAAGAGGCTAAGATTAATGTACAGTAATGCTTAAATGGAATTCTAGAATCCTCTCATATAAGTTTTTGTGAGATTGGATAAAAATGATGCCTCTAGCAGATTCCAATACTGCTAAACTTTGGATTGCTTAAAGTGAGAAATTAGATATCCCATCCAATTTAATGCCCGCATATTGCAGTCACCTTAACCCGAATGCCTCTGAACTTCTTGGCAAATGCTGCAAACAAGTGGGAGAGTTTTCTAATACCTGGTGCTGTTTTGTAAAGAACCAACTATGTCTAACAAATGAAATTTGCCTCCGTGGCAAAGTAATACGGCCCCTTATTGAAGATAATGAGAATCAAGTAGCCGGTGTGTGTTTCAGCTTCAATAATCTTTTCTTTTTCATATTTGCAAATTAAATTTCTTTGCAAGGTTCTATTTAGACCGCAATATCAGTGGCTTAATATTAATATCAAAGAGGAGAAAGGAACATGTAATTAATATTTTGTAGGTCTTTGGCCTTAGGCCACCGCTGTGTACTATTTTTACATGACTTTAATGATGAGAAGGAGGAGAGCACAGTCATTAAACCTGTAAAGTGAGCAGAGCTGGTGTCTCAGGGACGGAATCTACAATTACATTATATTTAAGTTATACGGAATAATAATAATCACCTAATAAGTACTTTATTGAGTGATTGTATATCCATCACATCTGAAAGGACTCCAAGCGGGTTGAGCAATTATCTGAGTGCTGTGTGAAGATACTCTGCTGGGTGCTGGGCAGAGTAGACAGAAGACTTAAGTGCTGATGTTAAGTGCTTGCAGCCCCAGGAAGAAGAAAAGCCAGGCACTTGGTTAAAGGTACAAAGGGTTGTATCCTACCCAAAGTGTCAGTAGGAGCCCGGGGCATTGTTGGGAGGTGGTGAGAGCTTGAATGACAGGCTTGATTTTGGAATTCAGAACACTCTTCAAAATGTAACACATGCACTTGGACTCTGCTTTCCTAGACAGTGTATACTACATCCGGGTGCTGCTCGAGTCTGGGGAGTCTTGAAGCCTGTGTAACTTTGAGGTTCCCTCTTGGGGAAAACAATACACCAGAAGGACCCATGCAGGGGAGGGACAGTGAGAGGGGAGCTCCATTAGCTTCATTGTAAACATGCCTCTGTCTGGAGCTGGATACATACATTAGCATAACCATTCGTGGCAAGAGGCTATACTAAACAAATTGTTTTTTGGAGTGCTGGTTAAATAAATGATGATAAATTTCATAATGCAATATTCTCCAGCTGCTAAAAAGGACAAAGGTAATCTATCTCTATGTATTGATTATAGAACAATCTCTAAGACGTTTTTAAGTGACAAAAGCCAAGGGCAGAACGGTGTGTATAGTGTGCTGTTATTTATTGTAAAAAGAGGCTACACACAGAGATCTATACGCAGTGAATCGCTCCAGAACTGGTGGCATGTTGCCTGTGGGAAGGGGTGCACTGAGGGGAGTCTATGGTGGAAGGAGACATACTTTTACTGCCCCTCCTTTTGCATTGTTTGCATGTTTGATGATGTGGGAAACGGAGAAAGCAAAGGCAGATAAAATTGAATGTGCTTACAACCTGCAGGCCGTTGACAAATATTCTATGCCGGCAGAGTAGAACATTCCTCTAAGAACTACTCACTGTCTTAATGTTAACACTTTGCTAGAGGGAGAAATAACCTGAGCTGGACAACGGTCAGGCCTCCAGGATCCTGGAAATCTTTAGCGTATAAAAATCCTCTTGGAAAGAAACTTCCCTTTGCCTTTACCTCCCCGAATTTCCAAGTATTTAACCAATCTCTCCTCACAACCCCCGGGGAGCTCTTTCCTCGGATGGGTCCTGTCCCTGAGCTCTAATAAAACCACTTGTTTTGCACCAAAGATGTCTCAAAACTTCTCTCTTGGCCACCGGCTTCAAACCTGGGCATTTTCCACATCATTTGCCATGTGCACTTGTAGCGTGTTTGAAAATGAAGTTTAAAAGCAGCTATAACAACTAAAACGAGAATTTGAGTCTGGGGTGCCTGGGTGGCTTAGTTGGTTAAATGTCTGACTTCGGCTCTGGTCATGATCTCATGGTTTGGAAGTTTGAACCCGGCATCAAGCTCTGTGCCGACAGCCCAGAGCCTGGAGCCTGCTTCCGATTGTGTCTCCCTCTCTCTCTGCCCGTCCCCCCACTTGCACTTTGTCTCTCTCTCAAAAATAAATACTAAAAAAAAGTATTTCTGATGAGGGAGCATAAGGCAAGCTGACAGTCTGCAGTCCCCCCCTCCCCCTCCAGGTGCCCAGGGGCGACATGTGTGATGTTCCTCTAGCACTCCTGGCTGCCCAAGGACAAAGGGAAGGGGGAAACAAATGGTTACCTGATAGAGATCAGAGTCCTGCAGGATCTGAGTCTCCATCGCCCTCCATAGTGATGTGGGAAACAAAGGCAGGAGGAAATGGCAGATACCATTTAATCCCCTCCTAACCTGCAGCCCACTGACAAACACTGGAGGCAGGCACAGTCAGCTGTGTCTCCAGGAACGCCCTACTGTCTCCATGCTGATGCTTTGATGGAGGGCAAACAACCCTAGCTTGACAATAGCCAGGCCTCTGGGATCCTGGGGGTCCTCTTTAGCATATGACAATCTCACTGGAAACTGCCCCTGGACTTGACCTTCCTCAACCCCATGATATATAACCAGTCTCTCCTCATGGTTCCCCGGAAGCTCTTCCTGCCCGCGGGTCCTGTCCCCGTGCTTTAGTAAAATCACCTTTTTGCACCACAGGCGTCTTCAAGAATTCTTTCTTGGCCATCGGCTCCGGACCCCACGAACCCCACTATCATCCCCCCAAACCTCATCATTTTAGTAGGCCTTGCAGGGAACCAGCATGAAGATCTGTTCGGCCACTGTAGGAGGTAAAGGTGGTTCCCAGGGTTGGAGATGCTCTTTCATGGAGGTGCTGGAGGGCCACGCCACTGAGGACGGCTCCCCCCCCCCCCCCCAGGTAACCGTGTTTTGCAAATACTACTCTGTCAGTGCTGGCAGGATGGACTGGAGTCAGGAGGCTGGTTCTGAGCCCGCGGTCACCGGGGACCCCTAGGAGACCGACAGGGAGAGTCTCAGTGGTGATTTGCAAACAAGAGCACAGGCAGAAAGTGAAGAGTGGAGGGGACCAGAAAGATGGACTTGTGCGAGTCAGGGAGTACATCGGGCATGGAGGGAACTGTAATGCAGAAAAGGACCCCATGAGACTGAGGAAGTATAGGAAGTATAGGAAGTATAGGAAGTATAGGGAGTATACAGTATAGGAAGGAGAGTAATGCCCAGGCGTGCATTCCAAGTGGTTTTCCGCAGAGGATTGGTGGTACGTGTGAACTGTCTTACATAGCTTGACCCATCTGGGGAGGCTCCTGCCTCCATCAGCCTGTCCAAGCTTCTTACCTCTTCTCCTGAGGGCCTGGGGAAGTAAACACCTGCTCAGGAACTCTGGCTTTGGTGAGAAGCCTGAGGCGTTATCAGAGGTTCTCACACCTTATCTTCTGGAGATAGGGAAGCAGAAAACTCATTGGGCCACCTGGAGATGAAGGCTTATTCACTGTGCATCCCAGGGATGTACGAATGGGATGCGGTGAGCAGGCCACCCCCAGGGCTCTGGGGGGCTCTTCCCAGAAGTTGAGTAAATGGCACATGTAAGGCAGGGTTTTTCTGCTAAGAACGGTTCCCTGATGCTTCTGCCTATAATCCTGTCTCCCTGATGATGTTTCAAATTCTTTTAACTTTTTAGAGAGAGAGAGAGAGAGAGAGAGAGAGAAACTCAAGCAGTCTCCATGCTGAGCAATGTGGGGGATTGATTGATCCCATGACTCTGAGATCACGACCTGAGCAAAGTCAAGAGTCAGAGGCTCAACCAACTGAGCTACCCAGGTGCATCAAATCTTTCCATTAAAGACAGATTTTTTTGGGGGCACCTGGGTGGCTCAGTCAGTTAAGCGTCTGACTTTGGCTCAGGTCATGATCTCACGGTTCGTGGGTTCGAGCCCCGCGTCGGGCTTTGTGCTGACAGCTGGCTCAGAGCCTGGAGCCTACTTGGGATTCTGTGTTTCCCTCTCTCTCTGACCCTCCCCGGCTCGCACTGTCTCTCTCTTTCTCAGGAATAAAAACATTTTAAAAAAAGACAGATTTTTGTCCTTCAGAGGTCAGGATGAAAAGCAAACTCATGCTGGTTGTAGTAACTCAAGATACTCGCTCACACTGGGATGCAGAGGGTGCCCTTTCTGGGGAACATGTGTCTGCAGAGGAGGGCTGGCAGGTGCCTGGGATGAGAGGGGCGTGATGTGAATGGATGGTGGCTGAAGGAGCAAAAAACAGGCCAAGTCAGGAATGAGGACTTCTCTGACTTTGCAGTGCTGGGGCGGCACCCCTGACAGATTGGCAGTGACCTTGGGCTGCGGTAGAGCCCCTCCCTAAGGGATGTGGTGGAGGCCTCCTCAGAAAGAAGGAAGGCAATCGGCCCAATCTCCTATACAGGTAAGCATAGCTCTGACATGAGTCTATCTTGGACTGTGTCCATTCAGACTATATGTCACCATATAGGGGAGACAAAGAAGTAGAAATTGCATCAAAGGCTACGCCCTGCTGTGATTGGGCCTTTGTTTTTGGGGTACGAACCCACTGAGCCTGTGGCAGCATGATGAATCATGAAGCTGCTTCCTGGACAGAAAAGCCTTGACAGTCCTGCTATAGGGCTGGCTTGGGTAAAGCATTTCTCAGAATGGGGGCTAGGAGCAGGGGAAAGAGAATCACCCAGGAACATGGTGAAGAATCAGATTCCTGGGATCCACCGAGGCACCGGTTAGCAATAAACTCAGGGAGGGGATAAGGCCTGGGAATCGGCATTTCGACAGAAGCACTCTGGTAATTCTTTTGTGCACAAATGCTTGGCAGCCGTTGCTTATGGGTTTCAGATTTCTCCCCTTTTCTCTCTTCGTCACTCCCTCTGAGTATCCTTCCGTCCCTGAGCTTCCTGTCACCTCTAGAGTCATGTCAATCATTCTGGCTTGTCTGTCCTGCTCTGCTCCTCCAGTGGGGGGCTGCCCTCCATCATGGGACTTAGCACGCTCCCTCTTAAATGTTTACAAGTCTTTCCTCCGCTGGACGGTGCATTCTTGGGGGCCAGGAGCTGCGTATTTTATTTTTGCATGCCCCGTTCTAGAATTCTAGGCATCGAACACCTCACCAAAGAGCTCTCCATCACAGAGCCTGGGATGGGGCTGCAGTGAGATTTGTTCTCAATCAGTGCAGAGCTCTGGCTTTCCAAAATGTTGAAGGGAATCAGGTCAGGTTGGTGATTTTCTGATTTCTCCTTAGCCTTTTGTGTCCTCAGCAGGAATCTGGAAATCGCACGTGGATGAGCTCATTCACAGAGGGATATCTTGTTTTCTTTACCTGGATCTCTCCTGGGCTTCTCGCGTCCCCACGCCTTTGGGGTCACTCCCCACTAATGACGATGTGTCGAACTGTGGTAGTATCGGCTACTGTTGGCAAAATCCACATGGGAAAAGCAGAATAGGTTAAATCTGAGTTTCATGCAAAAATAACTCCAGAGCACTAGGCTTACATTAGCAGACAGACACCAGAGATGGGAAAACAGGTCAGTGACAAATTTAGGTCCTGATTTAATCAGGTAGTCTGGCAGTCAGCCCACAAGTCAGGACAGCTCAGATAGCAGAGAGAGCACGTTCCTCCCCTCCTAGCCTTCTGCCTGCAGGTTTTTAGCCTCCACCCCTCGGCAAGAGCTGCTAAGCACTTGAGTGGTTTACAAAGCACTTTAAAATTAATTCAAATCAGGCTGTAGGTGGTTGTAATGGAAGTTGTTGAATCAGCATCAAGCAGGCCCCAGAATCATCTCTAGAATTTATTTCCCTCACCTTTTTTCCTTCAAAAATCAATAGATTTTCTCTATAGTCTGAGGTTTTGTGGGCTGGAAAAAAGAGGCTCTGAAATGAGCAAGCTTTTGAAAGATCCCTAGTATTTGCAAGTGCTCAGAGCGAAGCCAGCAGGCTTCCCACAACACACAGAGCCAAGTTCTGGGACCTGGCCCCCGCTGTGGTGATCAGCCTCTCAGAGTGCTTTCTTGTGGTGTATTGTTTCTTTGCTTTGAGTTGCATTACCAAATGCCCTTTAAGAATTAAAAAAAAAATTTTTTTTTAATTCCTGAGAGAGAGACACACAGTGTGAGCAGGGGAGGGTCAGAGAGAGAGGGAGACAGAATCTGAAGCAGGCTCCAGGCTCTGAGCTAGCTGTCAGCACAGAGCCCAACGTGGGGCTCAAACCCACGAACTGTGAGATCATGACCTGAGCTGAAGTTGATGCTCAACTGCCTGAGTCACCCAGGCGCCCCTAAGAAATTTGTTTAAATTGATTGATTTATTTTGAGAGAAAGAGTGTGCAAGTGGAGGGGGTGGCAAAGAGACAGGGGAGGGAGGGATATGGGGGAGAGATCCCAAGCAGGTCCCATGTTGTCCGCACAGAGCCCAACATGGAACTCGGCCTCACAAGCTATGAAATCATGACCTGATCGGAAATCAAGAGTGAGATGCTTAACCGACTGAGTCACCCAGGCGCCCCTGCAAATGCCCTCTTAGTCTCTTGCTCTTTGAATGTGTTGCCAGAAGCAGGCAGTGGATTTGGAGTGGGAAAAGGCTCTTCCTTCCGTCCAGCACACGTATGAACTGCCTCCTTGTCTATTCCTCCGTAAGTAGGATTATTGTATTTTCTGGATCTCGTTCTTGAGAAGTTATATCTGAGAAGTATGCGTATGCTTATACACATAGAATAAATAATTGAAGGAAGGTCTATTTGGATTGATAGTTTAGAATTATATAGTTGGGTCAGTATATCCAAGGTCTGTGCTATCAGATTTCCCACTGGCTGTCAGGCCTGTTATTCTGAGTCTCATTTCTTCAAGTCTAGTTCTAACAGGTGACCTCATTCATGCTTAATTAATGAACGTAATTGGCTCATCTTAATGATTTATTCATGCAGAGTAATATATTTTCATTTTGGGAAGGATTTTAATGCTCTAAACTTAAAGGTGAACTCTCAGATTTAAAAGACAATTTGACGAGGATTTCAGCTGAGCCTGGAAGTTTTCTTCTAGTTTTGGCACTTTGTTGCGCTCTGACATGTAGTATTTTGTTTAACCGATCCTTAGTTATCTCAGGCTAGAAGTGATTGGTAGTAATAATAATGGTTTCGTGCCACCGTTTGAAAGTGTGCAATCAGGTGTGATCAAAGCACGCTTACTGCGTGAAAGAAGCTCCAGAGCCTGTGTTGAAACACAAGATTCCCGAACCCGGTACCTAGGAGAGATTCTGACTGGTCGGTGTGCGGCTGGCCCGAGAGCAGACATTTCTGAATGGTGGCTGAGATGAACCACCTTTGGAGTCCGACTGGCTCAGTCTCGAACAAGCAGTTCTCAGACTTGGCCCTGAAGCGGGATCTGATCTGGCTCAGTCACAGATTCTTAGGCTCTGGCCTGGGAGATGGGATTCTGTCCCCATGGGAGGGGCCTGAGGATCTTTGTTTTTCATAGGAAAATCTTTGTTGCTGCTGTTGTTGTTTATATCCTCCATGATACTGTTTGGTTTTCCCACTAATTAGATTTACAGAGATGTTATCTGAATCAGAGTTCCTGTGTACCCCTCATCCAGCTTCTCCTGATACTAACACTTTGCATAATCTTTTTCTTAAGATTATTTATTTATTTTGAGAGAGAGAGAGAGAGAGAGAGAGAGAGAGAGAGAGAGAATCTCAAGCAGGCTCCATGCTGTTATTGCAGAGCCCGACATGAGGCTCCATTTCACAAACCATGAGATCATGACTTGAGCCAAAACTGAATGTTGGATGCTTAACCAACTGAGCCCCCCAGGCACCCCTGTGTACTCTTAATATAATCATCAAAATGGGGAGATAGATGCTGCTACAATGCTATTAACTAAACTATCCACCCCTCGAAGAAATCCTACCCAATCCATCTGCGGTAGGCTTTGAATAATGGCCTCAGAGATGCCCACGTGCTAAGCGCCTTTCAGGGAATTGTGGAGCATGTACATGTACTAATTAGGGATTGGGACATGAATAGATTGTCCTCAATTACCTAGATGGACTTGATACAATCACAAGGTCCTTAGAATCATAAGGGACAAAAGAAGACAATAAATGGGTGGAAACAGAGGGAGAGTAGGAAGTTTGATGTAGGGTCATGAAGCAAGGAATGAGGACAGTCTTTCGAAACTGGGCAAGGCGAGGAGAAAGAAACAGCCTACCCCAGCACCTGGATTGGGGCCTGCAAGACTCACTCTGGATATCTGGCCTCCAGAGCAGTAATAAAAACAATTCTGTTGTTTCATGCCACCGAGCTTGTGGTAATTTATTATGGCGGCAATAGGAAATGAATGCATAGTATGTAGATAGTGCATGAGAATCACTGACCCTCACCAAGGCTATTGAGGGAATTAAACAAGATAACTTACATGAAAGTGACTAGCTTTGTATTTGTGTATCTCCAGTAGGGGCTCACTGCAACATGGTAGCTGAAGCACACAGTAAGATTGCTGGGGCTGTTTTTCACTGTTTGAGATAGAACATTGGCTTAATTGGGTAACAACGGAAAAGATCATTGTCCCGGGAGGTTATAGATGGACTTGCTTTAGTGTCTGTCCCCGTTGTCTCTGTACATGAAAGGCCACTCAAGAAACCAAACCTTCCTTATAAAGGCAGTGATTTGATTTGTTCTGTTTCCTTATCTTCACTGAGAAAATGGAGTTGCTTTTATTTAAAACACACACATGCATTTTGGAGCTTTGTAGCCATTGGTGTACTTTCGTATTTTTGAATTAGAGTTTTTAAAAAGAGTGCTTCCTTTTGGATTCATGTTAGCTTTTTGACCTCTATTTGTGACTTTATTTTCCTTTTCACTATTCATTTCAATCTGAACTTTTGACTTCTTATCTTTTATCAGTTCAAATCTTTTATTTTTCTTTCTCTCTAATTCAACTGTATTGATTCCCGTTTTCTTTTTAATAATAATATTTCCCCCTTCTTTTGTTCATTGTATTTTTTACCAACAATGTTAGCCTGCAATGAATTTATGATCTTTGTTTTGCTATAGCTCCTATTTATGTGTTCCTTTAATTTTATTTAATTGTGTAACTTGTTTTTATAATTGCAGCAGGAAGGCTGGCCTTTGGGAGATAGGGACTCCACTCCACCATGAATGGAGAACGTGTAGGTCTTTGGCTCCAGGCAATTCTGCAGGTACCACTTTTAATAAAAGTCATAGTTGGGGCTTGTGGGTGGCTCAGTGGGTTAAGCATCCTATTCCTGGTTACAGCTCAGGTCATGATCTCTTGGTTCATGAGTTCAAGCCTGCATCAGGCTTTGCACTGAGTGTGGAGGCCGCATGGGATTCTCTCCCTCTCCCATTCCCTCTCCATCTCTCTCTGCCCTTCCCCTGCTCATGCTCTTTCTCTCTCTCAAATAAATAAACTTAAAAAAAAAGTCCTATTCCACTCAATATTGGTTCCCAAACACACACAACTCACTAAACATATGTCAGAAATACTTTTAAAGGACACTCATGATTCCCCCTGAAGGAAAGCAATGAGAGATGAGATTGTATGCTGATGTCATTAACAACCACTCATTCTAAAGTCTTCGTGGAGGCTGTTCTCAGGAAAGGGAGCAGCAGGGATGCCCAAAGTTGCTTCAGGGAGGACTAGCCTTCTTCCCTCAGTGCCTCTTTAGGGCCAGAAGTATTATAAATTTCCAGATGTCCTTCAAACTTTCCAGCTGTTGCTCCAAATTCTATTTTCACAAGTTTGTATGGAGTCTAGACTTTTGAAGACACATTTCTTCACATTCAAGATTTTGACTCTGTGTTAGTTGGGTTTCTTGGGTATGATGAATAAAAGCAGGCTCTGGCTAACCAAAGCCAATATAGTTTTGAAATATATTGGGGGAGGGGGTAGCTCCCAGAAGCTTTTGGAAGGTCCAGGCTCAAAAACAGGCAAGACCAAGGGAGCCTGGGCTTTAGGAATTCTTAGTCAAGTTCACACCACAGACACAGTCCGGTTGGGGAGTCACCACTGGTAATAGGTTCACTGTCCTGTCAAGGCCAAGGACTCTGATATCAGTAACTTTAGTGGTGCCTTAGTACCCCTCACCCCCACTTCCCAAGATTCAAAATTCTGTGAAGGGGCATTCAACTGGCTAGGCTTCTGCCATCTTCTCTTACTCTAGTGGCCAGGATAGGAAGAGGGTAGATCTCCATTGGACTTGAATAGTGGGAGGCAGATTCCTAAAATAGGAATGGTGTTCAAATGATGGGCAGTCAAAATATTACAGATATGCACTTATAGAGGCTCCTCTACCCAAACAGGCTATAAAGGCAGTGGACCATGTTTGAGGTGGGTTCAAGTCTATGTTTCTCAAGCCGCCGCCTATCATCTGCTCTCTGCTCTCAATGTTTGTAAGCCTGGTATCTCTTTCTGAAGTCTCTTCACTATTGATCCTTAAAATCAATTTGCACTTTCTCTAGCAAGAGGACTTGCCTTGTCTCTTATTGGATCATTTGTTCTTAAAGCTGGAAGGGGTCTTAGAGACCAATGTTTTCTTTGGCTGCAAGTAATGCAATACCCAAATGCAGATGGCTGAGATAGAATGAAAATATATTGTTTAATAACTTCTATGGTTGGCAATTCAGCAGCTCAAAAGTGACGGAGCGCTGGCTCAGATACTGTATAATCCTCTCATCTCCCTCATCGTTGTGGCGTCTCGGCTACCACAGCTCCGGGCATGAGAGCTTCCGGATGCGTATAGAAGGGAAATTTATTTTCAGTAGTGAGGAACACCTTTTCCAGAAGCCCCCAGGTAGGATGATCAGTTTCCATTGGCCAGGAACGGTCAGATGCTCATGTTCTAGCTACACAGGAGGCTATAGAAGTCAGATGGTCATTTTTAGCTTCGATTGTGGGAGATGAACTCCTCCAGCAAGACTCCCGGCCACCAGCACTGTTTGATTGAGCCTCCAAGTCAGCACTTGACTTTCAAGAAAACTGAACCACAGCAGGAGTTAAACAATTTGTCCAAAGTCACAAGATTCATCAGTAACAGACCCAATAATAGAGCCAGGGAACTTGGCTGAGTACCTTTTACTCTGTTTAGCATTCCTCTGGTATTCATGGGATTCCTATTCATCAAAATGTCCTATCTGAAGGAAAGAAAAATAATGTTTACTTGGAAAGCTTTCCAGGTCATCAAATCCATCACTATTCCAGGAGGTTTGTGATGTCACCAGAGGGTAGTTGAATTTGTAGAATGGTGGAATGTTTTATAATGGGGTTTTATATCAGGGAAGATTTTATTTTCCACCTTCCATGGCATAGTTTTTCTGGCCACCATATTGTGTACAAGTGGAGAATTTGCCATCAGCAGTAAAATTTTTCTTCTTCCCCCAAGCAGCTGAGATTAGAGCTATCATATTGAGAGAAAAGAGAGGAAAACAAAGGGAGAGGGGGATTTAAGGAGACTGTGTAGGTATAAAAAAGAAACCAAATTCTATTGCTTTGCGGCAGAGTCAGTCCAATCATGTGAGCTGAAAAGAGGGTAATAGAGAGGCCCCTTTCCTCCCCTCTTGGTCCATTGTGAAGGACAGTTAGGGACATCCAGTTTTCTTTGCCCACTTGTCTCAATGGTCCTCAGTATTATGGCCACAGTGTGCTACAGCAGATGGAGATTGCCTGAGCACCCTCTACCATGAGTGCTGCAGAAGTGGGTAATCATGGTTGCTGGGCCATCCATGTGCATAGTGCTTCCTTTCAATACGAAGTAGGTCCTGAAAGTTGAGGGCCCAAAGTAAAAGTGAACAAAAGAGGTGTGGGAGGCAAGCAAACAAACATGAACTGGATTTCAACAACAACAAAAGGTCTGGAATAATTGGAAAGGAGGAGGAGAGAACAGGCTGATCATATTGTATAACAACCTACAGATATTTCATGGTAGGAATACAGGGGCTGGGTCCACTGAAGATGTTTCATTTCCTGCCCCATCCAGACTTTTTGAACATTTCACCTTGTCCAGATCCCATGTAAACAACCCTACACACTTCAGTATCTTGATACTTTCTGGGTCCAGGTAATTGGGCCAGAGATGAACCCCTTATCCCATATCTGTCTGCGCGCTGGTTAGTCAGCAAATTTTATAGCTTGGCTAGAGACGTGAGTTGGATCAGTGAGACTCTGACTCCTATATTCTCTTCTTGTTTTCCTCTTTCATTTTGGATTGAGGAACTAAGACTGATAATAGCTGGTGATGTGTAGACGGGCTGAAACTTTATAGAAGTGGGCCTGCTGGCCACACCGAGCCATGTGCAAGGTGAATTGAAGAAGCTGGTTGAGAAAGGAAGATGGACCAACCTCAGGGGAATGGGAGTTAGAAATCCTGTCATCCCTGAGAGAGAAAGAGAGGGATGGAGAACAATAACTGCCCTTGATCACTCTAGTTTTCAGTTAAAATGCCACCAAATGGCCATTAATTCTTCACTGTCTGCCTTTGGTCCATGAAATACCTATGCTCGTTAATTCTGCTTTGTACTGATGTTAGTATATTTCTACTTCTTGTAACTAGAAGAGATGAAAGACGCTAGATAGCGAGATCCCCCATAGCCAGAGAGTTCATTGCCGGAGGCTTCATAACTTGAACTAAACCTTATCCTCTCGGTCTTCTTTAGAAAGCGTTGTCCTGGAAATGCAATCCTCATATAGTACTGTATTTCTTCCATAATAGGAAAATCTCAGTCTATTGGGGAAGGTAGATTGGTGGTTTTGTCATTGTAAACAGAGGGGTGCTGATCACAGCAAGCAAGCTCTAAGACTGAGCTCTTGTCTGGAGAGTAGGAATGGTGTCAGTTTTTCCCTCAGATCCTACCAAAGTGCTTGGCCTCTAGCAAACACACCGTAGCTTAAAAAATTAATTGAAAATAGAGAAAACAACCAAGAGGGCTAGTTTTCACTGGTATATCATAAGAGTTCACTGGAAGACCTTTAAATAAACGATGACCCCAGGAGCTGTCTCACGTTTTCTTCTCCTTTTCATTCATCAGCAAAGTTTAGATAAAGCAAGGAAGATCATTATAAAATATGAAGCCACAGGTCAGAAACTTTCTACTTGAGAAAACTTTCTTTAACCATCGAAGCAAGCTGATATTAAACAAGCTTTGCTGTTCAGTTCTGCTTCTACCTTTAGTACATAGAGAGGACCAGGTGGGCCTTCAAAACAAAAGATTAATCTGGGATGTCCTGCAAATGGCATAGTAATGACTAATTTTTTTTAGAGCTTTAATGTTCTCTACTTATAAAACCTTTGATCTAGGCTTGGAAAAGATAGCAACAAGTTTTTGTAGTATTATTAGCTCCTCAGTGCAGTCTCATGTTCTAAAATTATGGCTCCAAAATTACTAGCACAGAATTTAGGACACTGATGAGATTTTAGGTCATTCCTCCCTCCCTGATTTAGAATTCTTTCTCTAAGAAATATCAGCAGCACAGATTTCTGGAAGAGGGGAGACAGTTTTGGTTGGACTTTAGGTACGGGTGTGTAAAAAGTGAACACCACTTTCTATAAAAATAAAGTTTATATTTATCTAAAAATCAGTCTTATTTATGTCTGTTTAGTGAATAGAGAGCCAGTTATTTTAGGAATGTGGGCTCAAAATTGCACCAGGGGATGGTGTAAGGAAACAAAAGAAAGCTACGATGTCTCAGCCAACCCAGGTTGGTGAGTAACAATCTACTCATGACTGCACATACTTGGATATGAGAGACTTAAAAATGTAACTTGGCAACCCAAACAGAATATATTTTATAAAATGATAGAATTTTTATTTGCTTTCCAAAGGGCTTTCAACTTCGAAAGCTGATCAGGGTTGGGGGTGGCAGATGGAAGCGGGGAAGGGAAATAAGTCATTGAAGATTAGATGAGTCAAAGCAAAGTCTTTGAAATCCCCCAATGTTAGAGACCCAACCCACAAGGTAATAGTCTTCTGGGGACTTTTTCTGGATTTTAAATTCTCTGTAATCCAAGGAGCCCACATATTTTTAGGTTACCAACTCTGTAAGGCCAGAGGAGGCTGAGTTGGTGACATACCTCAGAGCCAATGAAAAGAGGTGAAGAGAGAGGCCACGAACATCAGAGGTTCAGACTACTACAGAGGCTCTGGTGGTAGTGTGAGTGGCTTAGCTAAGATTGTTTCAGTGCATCCTGGGGAAAGGGATGGTGGAAAGAAAGAAGAAGGAGCTGATTGTAGCCTGTTCCTCCCATTTCTTCCTCTAGGAGTAAAAGCAGAATGGAAAGCATTGGTATAAAGCTGAATCACAGAAGGATGGGGGCCATCTCAGCTAAATTATAGAGAAACCTTAAGTTCTTTTGGAATGATACCATCACTAGTTTATTTTAATATGATCACTTCTGTAGCCAATAAAATAATTCAGTCTGTTTCTAGCTCGGCCACTCAGGAATTTTCCACCATGAATAACCATTGGTCAGGTAGCAGTGAACCTGCCAACGTTGAGGGATGTCTATCTGTCTTTAGGACAAAGCTCTGTCATCATCATCATTCCTAGTCGAGAACCAGTTATTTCATCTCTCACGAGTTAGCTGGGAGTCTGATTTTAGGCTGTGACGGTAGATTGAATAAACTCTCTAGACACCTAGGAAGATGCTCTTTGACATCGTTGGTTTCTGATTTCTATTTCTATGTGCAGGGACAGGGGAATCTGATTGAAGGAATGGTAGAATTTCAATACTTGGGCGGGTTCATGAATTTCTGACGCATAACTCAATAGCACCTCTGCTGACTAAGAAGCATTGGTCTACGTTGACTTGGTTTCCCTGCTGAGAACCTACTGAGTTCTAGCCCACTATCTAGAGGATTTACATGACTCATCTCCATTACTCCTCATGACAATTCTTGAAGGAGGTGGCAGTTATGCTCATTTTCAAGGTGAAGAAAATTAGAGTCTAGGGAAGTTAGGTAACTTGCTAAAGGTAACATAGCCTGGACATGGACGAGCTGGAAATGGAACCAAAGTTTGTTTTGTTCCTTTGTCCATCCATCTACTTACTACTCATTCATTCCCTCCCTCAGTCATTGACCTACCGTGTGCTGGGAACTTGCTTGAGTGGACAAGGCTTTGCCTTCATGGACTTTATATTCTGGGGAGGGGGACAGACAACATCAGCAATAGCTTACATTCAAGCTGAAATCCTTCTCACACTGCTTTTCCCACACCACCTAGAAGAGTAGCTTGTTGTGTCAGGCCCAGAGAACACGGGCGTGCGTGTCATAGATGACGCACCCACATAGATGTCTAAGTAGTCAGGAAATGCATGCTATACGTAACATACAAGCAGGATAAGGGGACAGAGAGGGACTGGGTTGAGGCACAGGGAATAATTTAGATAGGGTGGTGGGAAAGTTCTCTCTGAGGAAGTAACAGCTGAGTTGACACCTCACCAAAGCTCTCTGCAAAGTCGTGAGGTAAGGGGATACCAGGCAGGATGCACACGGTGTGAAGAGGCCCTAAAAGACTAATGAGCTCAGCGTGTTCAAGTGCAGCCAAAGCTGGAGCGCTGAAGAAGTGTGAGTGAGGGGGAAAGTGAGGGTGTCACAGCTGGGGAACCACGGGAGGGGCCACAGTACGTTGGTTTTTTAATAAACTGTGAGGAATTCAAATTTTATTCTGAGTATGATGGGAAATCAAGACCATTTGAGGCTGAGAGAGGCACAGTCTGAGGTCTGGTTTCAAAGGATCATAGTCGGCCTCTTCTGTGGAGAAGCCGAGGGAGCAGGGAACTAGTCAGGAGGTCACTGAAGCAAAACTGAGGGACGATCATGGTGTGAACTGAGTGGGTATCAGAGAAATGGTAAGTGGTGAGACTCAGGACTGATTCTTACTTCAGATTTGCTGCTTTCCTCAGTATCTTCATCCAGGAAGGGAGAGAGCTCGCTCAGCCACCCTGGGCCTTCTCTTTGTCTCTTGGGGACTCACGCTTTTCTGTCCACATGGGGAAGGGACTAAGGCAGGGACCAGAGACCAGGAGGGGAACTGGCCTTACCCCCTTGTGAGAGTGAGGCACTCACTTACCCTGTGAGTATCAGGGGCCCGGGCAGACCCTGATATTTTCGTAAATTATCATCATCTTATCCCGCATCAGACTGACTTGAGCTTTGGGGAGATAACACTTTTGAAAACATTTTGTATAGTAGTAATATCCAGATCTGTCTGCAGGCCTGCACATCTAAGCCTTTATCTGTGCTGTGACTTCAAGACAGACCAACAGAGCCCTTAGATGAGAGCTTTCCCAGCACCAGGGACTCTGAGCCAGCCATTGCTGGCCTGAGAATGAAATGTGCTCATTAACAAAGAAAATTGGAAATGAGGTGGCACTTTTCCATTAGTGCTTTTCTTTCTGAAGCATTAATGGATAGACCTTGCTCCTGCTCCAGAAGCTATTAATAATTCTCCCTTTGCTTCACAAACACGGTACTACTGACCTGGCGTCCGTGGAGCGTGAGATTAAAAAAAAAAGTTTTTAATTGTTTGGCCAGTGCTGGTGATGGATATTATAACCATCAAAGTTATTTTAGTTCTGAGCAACAGAAACCTACCTCCATTAATGTAAACCAAGATAATAAATAAATAACTCCCCAGCAGTTTGCTATACAAGCATATTTTGAGTAAATAAGGGTAGAGTTGCAGCTGGTCATCCTCCATCATTAACGTCAGAAGTTACAAAACCATCAGGAATCCGGGCGTTTTTTCTTTGTCTAAGTCCAGATTGTCCTTGCAAGTTGGCCCACTCCTTAGCAGTGGGACCAAACTCAGTGGATCAGGCTCCTGGGGGAAGAGAACTTTGTGGCCATATCATCACCAGCCTTTTCTTCAAGAAGCAATAGGTGGTGTGAGGAAAAGTCCCAACTTGCCTGGGATTATCCTAGTTTGAACATTCAAAGTCCTGTATCCAGGTATCTGGGAAGGTTCGTCACCCCATGTGGGGCAGTATGGCTTGTGGGAACAGGATGGAGTGGATGTTGAGAGTTCAGGTTCAAGATCAAAGGAATTGGGACCAGGGAAGAGACCCATTTTGAGTCTAAATAGAAACTTCACAATTAGTCTCTCAGTCTTCTCAGGTTTGAATTCAACCAGTTCTTAGATTTTCAGAGCTAATTTAGCCAGGTATGTCAGAAATATGTAGACCTGGCCGACAACTTGGATATGTTTTCACCATTATTTGTCCTCTACTCTGTAACATTTGTAGTAATCCACCAAATGAGAGAGAGAGAGTTCATTTTCAAGCAGAGTCTGGACATGAAGTGGATCCTGGTTGAAGGGAGACCTTTGAGAGTTGAGACTGTTTCCAACTGTGTAGACTTCTACAGGTTCTCTGGTCTTTGGATTTGCAAGAATGGTGCTTGCTGACTTTCAGATGCCTCTCTTATGTTCACTTAGAAATCCACTTACAAAAGCAGATGCACGTTTAAAGAACACAAGTAGCATCATTGAAAATCTGATACCTGTGAGTACTAATACCAAAAAAAGTTGCCAAAATCATTTGGAAGCCAGACACTTCCCGAGCTTGTTAGGGTAATAATATGGCAAACTCAAGAGGCAGATGGCGCCGCCACACCTTGACTACATGACCTTGTAAGCTGCTTATTCTCCAGGTGTATCAGTGTCCTCATTAGATCCAAAGCTAATGGTGTCAAAAAAAAAAAAAAAAAAAACAAGAAAAAGAGAAGAGTGTTTATTTTAGACCAAGGCAATTAAACAGTGATGGCTTTTTTCCCCCCATTTTAGCAATGGTATCTACCCCAAGCCTCAATTTCTTTCTATTCCGACATAACAAAGAGTTAAAACCCTGTACTGTGTTGAGAGATTCCTCACCCTTTTTCCACCTTCATGAACAGTTAACATAAGTGCCGGCAGCCACAGGTACTTCATTACCAAACAGGGAAGATGAGGTTGTTACTTTCTCTGGATGTAGAAGGCGGAACCAGATGGCTTTTGGTCTCTGATTTCTTAGATGCATGGTTTCTTAAAGGCACAGAAGCCCATGCTTACTATCTGAAGGCTCCTCCTCTTTTTATTCTTAGTGTTATAAATTCAAATTCTGTGAGCTTTTCCATTCTATAGACTTAGAGATCATTTACTTTTATGTGGCCCCGCAGCTAAAAGGATGGCTGAGGTATTAGCTCTCTTGCTTGTTGCCTGCATTCACTTGTACAACATCAGGAAATGCTCTGAAAGCAAAACCTTATATTGATCGTGCCCTTCCTTCAGTCTCTCCTGCACACCATGCTTCCAAACGCACAGATCGAGCATCCTGTGTCTTCTTCCATTCGATCCCAGCTATGGCAACAGCATGTTGTTGCAAAGCCCTACAATTCACACTCCAACGATCTCTAGGCTGCATAAACTATACATCTCAAACATATGTGTCAAGTACTACTATTTTTCAAGTGTTTGTACAAGTACATCTGGCAGAGTACATGTATGAGTTACGTATCCTGTATTTTCTCCATCAATGAGTACTAAAAAATGGCTCCTCTCTGGGCATCATTGTGATGTATATCAAGATTTCTGGTTTGGTTAGTTTTTTGATGCAAAGATTGGGAAACGCTGGCCAACGGCAAGACTCAGAAAAGAGCAGTGTGCCAGCCAAACCCAGCCCCGACATCATCTGTAAATAAAATTTTGTTCGAACATGGCCACATTCATCTGCTTATTGTGTGTGGCTGCTTTAATGCTACTACAGCACTGTTGACAAGTTGCAACAGGAACTTTGTGGCCTGCAAACCTACAATTTTTATCTGGCCATTACAGGAAAAATGTGCCCACTCTCAGTCTCCAGGATAAAGTGAAATAAAGCAACATTTATTGAGCATGTATTTTAGGGCACAATGTTAGGCAGTTTCACATCTTTTATAACATTTAATTTGATTTATCTCATTTACAAGGTTTTAAAATCTTGGGGCCAGACTTCAGTGGAGAGTTGACTATCATTTCCAAAATATCATCATGCACTTGCCCTATTTCCGGTCCTTTGCTTATGTTACCCTCACTGTGGGGAATGCCTTTCATGTCTGTTTTCCTTGGGAAACTCCTTGTTTTTCAATACAAATCTCAAATGTCACTTTCCTTGAGTAGTTTCCCCTGACTCTCAAAGACAGCATTGTTTCTTCATCTTGGCTTCTGGAATGTATTATGGACTCAACAAGATAAATAATCCTACAGTCATACAAGTTTACCTTATACTTCCTTCTTAGCTGGTGGGGGCGGGGAGTAGCAGGGCTTGAAATGTCAATTTAATCATGCTTATCGGATATCCACTCTCTGCAAAACACCATACTGTGGCTTTATCATTCTGGATCTGTGCAGTAGATACTGAGATGAGGACTTGAGTGCACATAGTTAATTTGAGAGTTGATCCCAGGAAGCAAAAGCGAAGAAGTGGGGTAAACTAGTCAGAGAAGAGGGAGGAGCCAATGGCGTGCATGGATTATTGAGAACAGCCAATGGCGGGCATGGATATTGAATTGTTGCTTTGGGCACCAGGGGCTTAATCCCCCTGGGGACCCTCTGAGAACTTGCCTGCTACAAACGCTTCAGAACTTTCTTGCTGCAGGATGGGAAGGCTGGGGCACCTGGCTGAGGACTTTCGTTGAGAGTTTACCCAGGGGTGTTTGCCTTTTTTCATTCTACCCCCTTTGCTGAAGTATGTGCTCCTCTGGTGCCGGAGAAGGCCGGGAAAGCAGAGTCAGGCACTTGAGGCAGGAAAGTTGTCCAGCAAACACAGCTGCAGAGTAAGCCAAGGGGAGGCACAGGAGCGTGGAAAGATCTCCAGCCACACCTGCTGTGGGTCTGTCACATAGCACATATGCAGTAATGTTCCATAAACAGATACTTACAGGACTGATTGCTTATTCCTTAAAAATAATAATCGTCTTTAAATTTTTTATTTGAATATAGTTGACACACAATGTTACATTAGTTTCAGGTGCACAACCTAGTGATTCAATATTTCTATATAGGTGTAGCTACCATCTGTCACCATATGACGGTATTACAACACCATTGACTGTATTCCTATGCTGTATCTTTTATTCCTGTGACAGATTCATTCCGTAACTGGAGGCCTTCACTCCCCTGCACCCAGTTTGTCCATACGCCGCCCCCCACCCCATTCTCCTCTCTGGAAACCACTGGTCTGTTCTCTGTATTTATATATAGGTTTGATTCTGCTTATTGTTGGTGTATTTATTCATTTGTTTTATATTTTAGACCTGCATATAAGTGAAATCCTACGGTATTTGTCCCTTTCTGCCTGACTTATTTCACTTAATACCCTCTGTGTCCAGCCATGTTGTCACAAATAGCAAGATCATTCTTTTTATGGCTGAGTAATATTCGTGTGTGTGTGTGTGTGTGTGTGTGTGTGTACACATACACATACCCCCATCTTCTTTATCCATTCATCTATCCGTGGACACCTAGGTTGTTCCCCTATCTTAACTATTTAGGTAATGCTGCAGTAAACATAGGGTGCCTATTATCTTTTTGAATTAGTGTTTTTGTTTTGGGGGGACGTCAATACTCAATAGCGAAATTATTGGATTGTATTGTGGTTCTCCTTTTAATTTTTTGAGGAACTCCACACAGTTTTCCAGAGTGGCTATACCAGTTCACATTCCCACCAGCAGTGCAAAAGGGTTCCTTCTTCTCTGCATCCTCGCCACCACTTGTTGTTTCTTATCTTTTTGATTCTGGCCATTCTGGCAGATGTAAGATGACATCTTGTGGTTTTGATTTGTGTTTCCCTGATGAAGGGTGATGTTAAGCATCTTTTCATGTGTCTGTTTGCCATCTATATGTCTCCTTTGGAGAAATATTTATTCAGCTCCTCAGCCCATTTTTAATCAGAGCATTTGTGGTTTTTTGATGTTGAGTTGTAGAAGTTCTTTATATATTTTAGATATATAATAACCTTGTATCAGATTTGTCATTTGCAAATATCTTCCCCCATTCAGTAGGTTGCCTTTTTGTTTTGTTGACGGTTTCCTCCACTGTGCAAAAGTTCTGTAAAATTGTTAGTAGGTATTTTTTCTTTATTTTTTATTTTCTAAAAGAATAGTTTCAGCAACCATATTTTTGTTTTTTAAATACAGGCAGGTATAAAGAAGGAAATGAAAATGACTGATTATCTCCATACCTAGGTAAATTAACCCTGGCTTCAAGGAAATGCACATAGGCTTTGGGCACCTGGGTGGCTCAGTCAGTTAAGCATCCAACTTTGGCTCAAGTCATGATATCACAGTTTGTGAGTTCAAGCCCCGCATCAGGTTCTGTGCTGACAGCTCAAAGCCTGAAGCCTGCTTCGGATCTCTGTCTCCCTCTCTCTGCTCATGCTCTGTCTGTCTGTCTATCTCTCTCAAAAATAAACATAAAAAAATGCACGTGGTAAAAATTCAAAAAGCACAAAAAAATAGAATGGTAACTAAATTTCTGTGCCCCCTTTTCTTTATTCCCAGAAGTAAGAATTACAGACAGCTTCCTGAATATCCATACAGCAAAATAAATCTACCTAGCAGTATATTATTGAAATATTCATTTATTTTTACAGTTTATTTATTTTGAAAGAGAGAGAGCATGAGTGAGGGAGGGCCAGAGAGAGAATCCCCAGCAGGCTCCACACCCTCAGACATGGGACTCAGAACTCGGGAACCGTGAGATCATGACCAGAGCTGAAATCAAGAGTCAGATGCTTAACCGACTGAGCCACCCAGGTGCCTCTGGAATTTTTTTTTTTTTATTTGACCCAAAAAGGCTCATCTTTGGCCACATTCACTTTGCTTGGTCATCTTTTCATATCTGCTGGGAAGGCTCCCGGATTGCTGCAAGGTTCTCTCACACTCACAAAATCCTAGGGTGTAGGTAATGTTAGGGCCATTTCGCAGGTGAGGAGTCTGAGGAACAGAGAGACTTATGGAAGACCACCACAGCCTAAATGACTCAGGCGAGGTGGGGGGTGGATCTGGCCAGTGCCCCGGGAGGATTCATACCCTACACCACCCCCTCCAACTTCCCTCCTGCAGGCACGCCAGTGGTGTTCACTACCCATCCATCTGCCCCATGCCACCTGCTGCCTTCCCCCCATCCTCCCCCAAAAGGCCACAGATGTCTACTCTTTAAATTAAAAAACAAAAAATCAAAAGGAAAAATCTATAAAACTTTAGGGTTAAATAGCCAAAATGCTGCTCTCTCTCCTTTATGTTTAAAATCTGTTTCTTGTATTTGTGACATTATTTTAGCTTCTTTTGATGATATTTTCATCCTATTCAATATGTATCTAGTTTTTATGACATCTGAAAAAGTCACTGCGTTCTGAACTTTAAATTCCACCTTCTTTACACAGAGCAAACCACCCTTCTCTTCCATCCAACAAAAGCAAGAAGAGTTGTACTAACCACTCAGAGAAAAATCCAGGGAAATCTAGGGAAGTTCCCTGAAAAATCTAGGGAAATTGTTTTGTTTCAAAGTCAAGTCTCAAATCACAGCTTCTTGTTTGAAATATAAGTTCAGTGTGTAGAAGAAGGAAATTTAGTGTATTTTACTGAGTTTAATCCAGTGTCCACATATAATACATTTTGATTACTTACAACATCCAGAAAGGATTTGTTTGAATTTGGTGGCAAGAATGTCTTAAAAGGAGGCAGGTGAGAACTATGGGTATTGATGCTCAATTGTCTTTGGTAAAAATGTTTAATTAGTTTCTTCTGAGCTACCACTTAATACTCGGGCTAGGCTCCCTGCTCTTGACATTCTTCACAATAATAAAACACTAGAAGGTGAATTTACATATATACTGTGAGGGGGACACAAAACTGAGCTCTCTTCAAAACTATGCAAGAGGAGTGTGTTAGACTAGAGTTATAATCAAAGCAAGATTAAACATCGAAGTTGCAGAAATGACACTACGTGGCCTAGAATTCTAAAGAATGTTCTTTGTTCTTCTGAGTCCATTTTGCTAAGGTAGAAGGTTAAGGCTGTAAGACGATGGAAAATATTTGGGTTGTGACAGCATCAATCCAAATCTACTTTAGTATCTGAAACATTGGAGTGTATTGGTTGCACCACTGAAAGTTTTCTTGAGTTGACTGTATTGTGTTTCATACTAAAGAAACAACAATAGCTACGATGATTGAGTTGCACTGTGTTTGATCAGTTAGCTTTGTGAGATGCCCTCATGACTACTTACTTCACAGTGCAAATTCCCATATGGAGAATACATCAAGTTCCTCAAAAGAAAGGATATGTTGGGTACCCGACTGGCTCAGTAGGTTGAGCATCACTCTTGACTTTGGCTCAGGTCACGATCTCTGAGTGGAGCCTACTTAGGATTCTCTCTCGCTCCTCCTCTGCCCCTCTCCTACTCATGTTTTCGCACTGTCTCTCTCTCTGAAAAAAATAAAAATAAAAAGGAAAGGACATGCAAGGGCTAATGTCTCCATGATCACAACAAATCCTTGGGAATCTTCCAAATCCTTGTAATATTCTAGCGATTTAAGCAGAAGTGAACTGCAGGGCTTGTAAAGGAACAAGTTCATGGCTGGAATAAACCTAGTGCTCAATTAATTAAGCCTTTTCATTTTACAAAGGAGAAAAAGATAATTGGAACTGTGACTGTTAAGACAATGTGTTTGTTGTGAAGCGAGGCAAAAGTCAGAAGCCAAGCTGTGTGTGGACCCTGGAGCCTCTAACTCTTGGGATTTTTAAATAATGAAAATTCAGCCTAGCAAACTTGAAGATCAAATTGGCTTTATTCCATGATTCATGAATGGGGCAGCATCCCATCTAGCAACAGAAAAGGGCTCCAAAGGGCTATGGAAAGGGACAGGTTTTTAAAGGCAGAACAAGGAAATCTTAAACAAACAAACAAACAAAAAGAATTATTTAGGGCAAAGTCTTGGGGTGAAAAGGGCCTTATTAGGTGGATAACCTCCCTGGAGCTGACCAGGAAATTCCAGAGTGACCCTTTAAGACTACTTTCTTGGGAAAGCTTAAAGCTGCAATTAGGGCAGGTATGAATCCCCTATTTGGTGACATAGTTTAGCACAAGTGACTCCATTTTGGTCGATGGCTTTCTCTGTAACAGAATAAAGGCTGTAGTCTGAAACCTGGCTCTCTCCCTGCCTCTCATAACCAGAGACTCCCTTCGCTGTACCCTGGATCTCATGCTACTCATTATTTTAATGTTTACTTATTTATTTTTGAGAAAGAGAGAGCACGCGAGCAGGAGCAAGTGAGGAGCAAAGATAGGGAGAGAGAGAGAGAATCCAAAACATGCTCTGTACTGTTAGCAGACAGCCTAATGCAGGGCTCAAACTCACATACTGTGAGATCATGACCTGAATGAAAATCAAGAGCTGGATGCTTAACCAAGTGAACTACTCAGGCCCTTCATGCTACTCATTTGTATTTGTTTATTCAATTCATGCCCATCATCCTCTCCACTTCCTCTCTGCCCTGAGGACTGTAAGCTCAGGAGGGGCATGGTCTGTGAATGTTTACCATCTCCATTCTGCTCCTGGCATCATGATTCCTACACAGAACATTCTCAACATGGGTTGTTGAGTAAAGGATTGCTATGGAGGGCTATAGTGTTTCCACTGAGGCAGGTTTGATGAGGTTGAAGTCTGGATCGAGGTGTAGTTACTAAGAAGACATCAGAAGAACAGATAGAAGGTGCTCTCAACTGACTTTTACTTAGGAGACAAGCTTTGTCTATTTCTTAGTTTAAAAAAAATTTTTTTTAAATACTTTATTTCTGAGAGAGAGAGAGACAGTGAGCAGGGGAGGGTCAGAGAGAGAGGGAGACACAGAATCTGAAGCAGGCTCCAGGCTGGTTATCAGCACAGAGGCCGACGCGGGGCTCAAACCCATAAACCGTGAAATCATGACCTGAGCCGAAGTTGGACGCTTAACCGACTGAGCCACCCAGGCGCCCCTGTCTATTTTTTAGTTTAACTCCAGTTCCCTGCTGACAGCTAGCCTGCACTCTCTGATAACAGGCTTCATCGCCCATTGGATCATTCTCCAGCACTTTGGCAAGAACGCATACAACTAACCAATGTAGATGCAGGAGGGCCAATATAGCCTTCGCCCAAAATAAACATTGCCCAAAATAGACTATTGAAGCTGGAAAGGACATTACAAAACCCCTGATCCACCAATCCCTCCAATCCCACCAATCTTACAGAACAGGACATAAGCCTTGCTTTCTCACTCTGCAGAGGATGAAAATAATTTTCCCTTTACCCTTCTAGGTTGTTGGCTGAGACCTCCCTATAATAAAAGGCGCATTGACAGGAGAAAAACAAACAAATTTAGTAACATGTACTTCTGTATATTGGGAGATGCCCAGGAAAATTAAGTAACTCCTCTAAATGGCCCAGGCCACCACCTTAAATACCGTCTTAAGCTAAAGACAAAAGATTTTGGAGGCAGGGGTGCGGGGGGGTGGGGCTCAGTCGGTTAAGCATCTGGCTCTTGATTTCAACCCAGGTCATGGTCTCACTGTTGTGAGATTGAGCCCCATGTTGGGCTCTGTGCTGATAGCATGGAGCCTGCTTGGGATTCTCTCTCTCCCTCTCTCTGCCTCTCCCCCACTCACGTATACTTTCTCTCTCTCTCAAAATAGATAAATAAACTCCAAAAAGGGTATTGGGGGCAAAGGAGGTTAGGAGGAAAGGCACGTTAAGCAGGCATGTGGTTGTTAGAGACTGAGGTTGCCATCTTCTCCACTGATAAGAGTTTCTAGAGATTTAGTCAACTTCCTGGCACACAGAGGGAGACACACTTACAAATGGAGATTTCCCTTATAAATGTAATTGCCTGTTACAAAGGGTAATTTTTACTTGGGTCTCAGAGTTTTTTCTATGTTAGCTCTTTCTTAAAAATAACCAATTCAAAATAATCCTTATGCCAAAGAGGCATATTTCGAGGTGCTACATTCTGCTTTCCTTCAACTCAGTACATTAAAATATTCAGAAAACGAGAGCAGGAAGGGAAGCCTCCTGGTACCCCAATGCTTGGTTTTCAGAAAGCTATTGACAGGGGCCACTCTCAGATTCTTCCGCTAATCTGGTGCTAGCTCAGTCAAGGATGCAGGTTCAGTAAGGCGCAGCCACACCTCGTCTGTACGATCTTTCTTTCTAGTGACTGTGAAGGCACCTGGTTATCTATGAATCTCTTGCAGTATTAGAGGATCTCTTTAGGGACACCTGTGAGACAGATAGCCCCTCCATTTAGGCTTGTCCTGGGACTTGGCCATGCCCATTGTTCATAAGAGTGACTGCAACTCTAGCAGGTTGAATTACCTGTGACTAACAACCCCACTTGCAGAAGAGCTTCTGATCTTTCATGTTTTATTGTTTCTTCCCTCTTTCATAGAATATTATGGATATTTGAAAAAGCTCTTAAAAATACTTCGATGTATTATTTTATTTTTTAAACGTTAAGTTTTATTTATTTCTAGGAGAGAGAGAGAGAGAGAGAGACAGCGTGAGCAGGGAAGGGTCAGAGAGAGAGGGAATCACAGACTGAAACAGGCTCCAGGCTCTGAGCTGGCAGTCAGCACAGAGCCCAACGCGGGGCTCGAACTCACGATCCGCGAGATCATGACCTAAGCGAAAGTTGGACGCTTAACCGACTAAGCCACCCAAGCGCCCCTTCGATGTATTATTTTAAATTGTTGCATAATATTTCATTGCATGAATGGTTCTTAACTAACTGTCTAGTTTTGGTCAGTTAGGGTGTTTCCAGCATGTCACTATGAGGTATTTCTGAGATGTTTTTCTTCTATATTTTTTCTTTAGGATACACTCTTAGGAGTCAAATGATCAGTCATAGGATAGGAAAAAATTTAAGGTACAGTAAAACCTTGGATTGTGGGTAACTTGTTCTGCGAGTGTTCTGCAAGACGAGCAAATGTTTCTAATACATTTTAATTTGATAAACAAGTGACGTCTTGCAGTGCGAGCAGTATGTCATGCCCAACATCACATGATCACAACTGAGCCAATGGTTTTTGAAATTCGCTTTGATAGACAAGTGCTTTGGAAGACCTGCATGTTTCAGGAATGAATTATACTCACAAACCAAGGTTTTACTGGACTTGGTACATGGTATCAATTTAGAAAAGGCTCCTTGAGTGGAGAAAACCACCCTTGTCTGTTAAGTTCCCTGACGGCAGAGACTTTGTTACATTTTTGTTTCCTAGCACCTAGTATATTTTTCTAACACTTAAAACAACTCCATATAGAGGTAGTCAGTAAATAATTTTGCCTGACTGACATATAGTTCTACTTAGAGTTGTATTGATTATTTCCAGATGAGCCAGGAGCCAAGCTATCAAAGAAACATCTACTTCCTTTGAATACAAATTTGCATCAGTGACACAGAAGCGAACAAATCTGCTATTCACCTTTATTTTTTTTTTGTTTTACTATCCTTGGAGCAAAAGTAAGTTGACTCTGGGTACATTTCTGAACAGAATCTTTGTGCAATCCTTTAAAGAAACTGATCAATTCTCAATTCTTCTAGGTGATGGTGGTAATGTAGTAGTGGTCCGTGTATCGGGAGAGTGGGGGATAGGAATGAGAGCCGAGATTCACTCTTCTCTTTTACCATTGTAAATAGTAAACACTTTGGATTTTAGATATTCCTTTATGATTTCTTCAGTTACAACTCACTTAAAAGGACATGTCTGGACGTTTCCAACTCAGACTTTGTAGTAACTAACTACATACAATCATAGCAAATCTCAGTGTCCTTTTAAAAGATGTACTTGCTGGGGTAGCTGGCAGGCTCAGTTGCGTAAGTGTCTGACTTTGGCTCTGGTCATAATCTTGCAGCCCATGAGTTCGAGCCCCATGTCGGGCTCTGTGCTGACAGCTCAGAGCCTGGAACCTGCTTTGGATTCTGTGTCTCCTCTCTCTGCCCCTTCCCTGCTCTTGCTCTGTCTGTCTGTCTGTCTGTCTCTCTCTCAAAAATAAAAGTAAACAAACATTAAAAATTTTTTTAAAGATGTACTCATTTTGCTCAAATTGCCTATAGAATTGTGAATTGGAATACTTAACAATCTTTTTGAATAGCCAGTATTTCTCAAGATGTCACAAGTTCTTAACACTAGATGGCATGATAGAGTTATTATACTGTTTGTGGCATGGGAAGTGCGCTCCAAAGCACAGAAATTTTTGGCCTTGAGAAAAGGAGATATCTGAAGTAGCAAGGTAAAATTTTGATATAGGTTCAAGTGTGACTTATCTCCATGCTTTTAAAAATTAACTGAGTGTATATTATGCCCCTTTCTCAACTTTATTATAAAAGTAATAATGCCTACATTAAAATTTAAATAGTATAGAAAGCAATAAAAGTGAAAGTCTTATAATCTCGTGATTCCCCAAATATTCACTGTTAACTTTTTGGTAAATGTTCTTGAGATTTTGAGACTTTTTAATGCACATATAAACATGTATAGACAGATCTATAGAAAATGCTGCTTTGTAATATGAATATTCCTGAATAAACCAGACACCTTTTATGTCACTAAATATACATTAACACTTAGAAAGTTATGCTTGTTGGGTTTTCCATAGAGTAGATTTACCATAATTATTTATTTAACCAATATATTATTATAACTTCAGGTCGTTTTTGGAATTTTTACTGTTGTAAACAATGCTGAATTTAGCATCTTATTCTTGATTTTTAAAATACTTTTTCTGATTGTTTTCTTGGGCTAAATTTCTAGGTTAAATGGTATACATCTTTGAAATCTTGACACATAAATTGTTAGATTGCCCATCAGAATTATTGGACTAGTTTATTGCCATTACTGCCAAGAGGCCCATTTCCCCAACACTTGGGCCAAAAAATGGGTATTTTTATTCTTTTAAAAATTTTCAGTACAAGAGATAAAAAATTAAGTACCATTGTTTTATTTTATAGATTTAAAGTTACTGTTCAGGTTATATACATCTTTTGCTTTTTGAATCGTATGCTTGTAATGAGCTGATTATTCCTTTGGATATTTGTCTTTTTCCATAAATTTTTTTAAAGACTTTGTTTTTCCCTTAGAGCAGTTTTAGATCCACAGCAAAACTGAGAGGAAGGTGTGGAGATTTTCCATGAATCTCTTATCCCCTCATATATAGTCTCCCCCATGATCAGTATCCTCCTCCAGAGCCGTACATTTGTTATAATTTATGAATGTACATTGATACATTATAATCACCCAATATCCATAGTTTACATTAGGGTTTCCTCTTGGTATTTTACATTCTATGGGTTTGGACATATGTATATATAGCATCATCATTAATTTGTAGTATCCCACAGAATACTTTTGCTGCTCCCAAATGTCTGTTCTTTGCCCATTTATCCCCCATCATCCCAACCCCTGGCAACCATTGGTCTTTTTACTCTCTTTATAGTTTGCTTTCTCCAAATTGTCGTATAGTTGGGATCATACAGAGTGTAGCCTTTTTAGAATAGCTGCTTTCACTTAGCAGTATACACTAAGGTTTCTGCATATCTTTTCATGGCATGATAGCTCATTTCTAGCTTATCAATGATTTCTTTTGTGGATCATGCCATTGGGGCTGTATCTTAACAGACCTCACCATACCCAAGGTCACCTAGATTTTTTCCTATGTTATCTTCTGGCATATTTACTGTTTTACATTTTATGTTGAGGTTTGTGATCAATTTTGAGTTAAATCTTGTGAAAGGCATAAACTCTGCCTAGATTAATTTTTTTTTTTTTTGCACGTGAATGTCCAGTTGCTCCAGCACCGTTTGTTGAAAAGACTGTCTCTGCTCCATTATATTGCCTTTACTCCTTTGTTAAAGATCAGTTGACTGTATTCATGTGGGTCTATCCCTGGGATTTTTATTCTATTCCTTTAATTTGTCTGTTCTTTGACCAATCTCACACTGTTTTGATTACTGTAGCTTTGAAATAAGTCTTGAAGTTGAGTAGTGTCAGTCCTTTAATTTTATTCTTCTCCTTCAGTTTTACGTTGGCTATTTTGGTTTTTTTGGTCCCTCCTTATGAACTTTAGAATCAGTTTGCCAATATCCACAAAATAACTTGCTGGAATTTTGATAGGAATTGCATTGAATCTGTAGATCAAGTTGGGAAGATCTGAAGTCTCAACAATATTGAGTCTTCTTATCCGTGAATATGGAATATCTCTTCATTTATATAGTTCTTTGATTTCATTCATCAGAGTTTTATATCTTTCATCATATAGACCTTGTATATGTTTTGTTAGATTTATGCCTAAATATTTCATTTTTTGGGGGGTGCTAGTGTAAATGGTAACAAGTTTTTAATTTCAAATTCCACTTATTCACTGCTGTTATTTAGGAAAGTGATTGACTTTTGTATATTAACCTTGTATCCATCCCACAACCTTGCTATAATCACTTACTAGTTCCAGAAGTTTTTGTGTTGATTCTTTTGGATTTTCTACATAGGCACTCAAGTCATCTGGAAACAAAGGCAGTTTTATTTCTTCTTTCTCAGTCTGTGTAACTTTGAATTCCTTTTCTTGTCTTATTTCATTGCTAGAAGTTTCAGTACAATGTTGCAAAGCAGTGGCAAGAGGGGATGTTTTTGCCTTGTTCCTGATCTTAGTAGGAAAGCTTTGAGTTTCTCATTATGAATATGATGTTAGTGGCAGGGCTTTTTTTTTTTTTTATAGATATTCTTTATCAAGTTGTAGAAGTTTCTATTTCTAGTTTACTGAGAGGTTTTGTCATGAGTGGATGTAAGATTTTATTAAATGCTTTCATGCATTTTTTGATGTGATTGTGTGAGTTTTCTTCCTTAGCCTGTTGATGTGATAGGCCATTTAATTGATTTTCAAATGTTTAATCAGTCTTGTACACCTAGGATAAGTTCCAGTAGATTATGGTGTATAATTCCTTTTACACATTGTTGGATTTGATTTCCTAATATTCTGTTAAGGATTTTTGCATTTATGTTTATGAAAGACATTGGTGTATAACTTTACTATAATGTCTTTGGTTTTGGTATTAAGATAATGCTGACATTATAGAATGTGTTCAGTATTCCATCTTCTTCTTTCCTCTGAGATGGATTGTAGAGAGTCGGCATTTCTTCCTTAAGTGTTTGGTAAAACTTACCAGTGGGCCAATCTGGACCTGGTGCTTTCTATTTTGGTAGATGATTCATTCTTGCTTCAATTCCTTTAATAGATGTAGACTTGTTCAGATGTCTATTTCTTCTTGTATGAATTCGGCAGTTATAACTTTGAAAGAATTGGTTCATTTCATCTACGTTATCAAATTTGTTCATAGTATTTTTTAGTTATCATTTTAATGTTCATGGGATCTCTAATGATGTCTCTTTCATTTTTGATATCAGTAATTTATGTTCTCTCTATTTTTCTTTTAACTTTGCCTGATAGAAGTTTATCAATTTTATTGATGTTTTCAAAAAATGAGTCTTGGGTTTCTTTGTTTTTTCTCTATTATTTCTTGTTTTCAGTTACACTGATTACTGTTCTAATTCTTATTCTGTTTTTCTTCTGCTTACTTTATATTTAATTTGTTCTTTTATTTCTAGTTTCCTAAAGGAGAAAACTTTGATTATTGATTTTAGGACTTTCATCTGTCCTAAAATGTGTATGAAATGCTATAAATTTACCTCTAAGCACTACTTTTGCTGTATCCTCTTATATATATTTTTAAGACTTTATAATATTTTAAAATCAAGACTTTAATCCTTCATGTTTTCTGTGTTACAAATTATTGTTCCATTTGTTATTTTCTTTTAATTGCTGATAGTATTTGTTGTTGTTTTGCTGGTATATGTTTGTATGTGACACAAAGATGCTTGATATTATTACACTGTCAAACCTATTAATCTTTTATGCTTTTTGTTTTTGGTGTTGTGATTACTTTACCACATAAAGATTCTAGAAGTTGGTCTCTGAGTAAGAGACATATGTGTTCTTCATAAAGTAAATAACTATTACAAATATTCCATGGTTATTTTTATCAGCCAATTACAGATTTTTGATATATTAATATATTTAGATCTTCCTAAGTTCATTTATATTTTTCACTATAGAACCTGCTTAGTTTTTTGTCTTTTGTATTAGAATGGGCTATTCACAACATACATACTGTACTTCCAACCTCAAGTTAAGATTGAGAATTTTAACAATCTCTTCTCTGCCACTGTCTTCAATACATGGAAACCTCTCAAAGCACAACTTAAGGTACTTCTTCTAGAAAAAGTCTTTAACTATCAACATCTTAATTGCATTTATTTTTTTAATGTTATTTATTTCTGAGAGAGAGAGAGAGAGCAGGGGAGGGGAAGAGAGAAAGGGAGACAGAGGATCCAAAGCAGACTGTGTGCTAACAATGCTGAGCCCAATGTTGGGCTCAAACCCATGAACTGCAAGATCATGATCTCAGCCAAAGTCAGACACTTAACTGACCTAGCCACCCAGGTGTCCCTTAATTGCATTTCTTATATCATGCTTCTTTCTAAACTGTTGTTCAGGGGCGTCTGGGTGGCTTAGTCGGTTAAGCGTCTGACTTTCGCTTAGGTCATGATCTCGCAGTTCGTGGGTTCGAGACCCCCGTTGGGCTCTGTGCTGACTGCCAGCTCAGAGCCTGGAGCCTATTTCAGAGTCTGTGTCTCCCTCTCTCTCTGACCCTCCCCTGCTCACGCTGTCTCTCTCTCTCCTAGAAATAAAAACAAAACAAAACTGTTGTTCAATTTTAAGCTTAGGCTGCTCCCTCCCCCCCCCCCAAGTTAATAACATTTTTTTAAATGTTTATTTTTGAGAAAGAGAGAGAGAGTGAGAGAGCGAGAGAGAGAAAGCATGAGCATGAGTAGGGGAGGGGCAGAGAAGAGAGGGAGACATAGGATCTGAAGCAGGCTCCAGGCTCTGAGCTTTCAGGATAGAGCCTGACGTGGGACTCAAAGTCACGAACTGCGAAATCATGTCCTGAGCTAAAGTTGGCTGCTTACCCAACTGAGCCACTGAGGCATCAATGACATTTTTGAATGTAGAAATCTAATTCTGTTGCTACCTAAGTAAATATACCAGTGAGTAACTCTTATATATTTTTTCTTTTTGTTTTTTAACTTATCTTGAGAGAAATCTATCATGCTGAGTGACTAACATGCTGAGAACCCCTTCAAAGAGAAACTATATCATTTCTCAAGCATTTGTATATTTAACCATCCATTCAAAATATATTCCTCAGCACTTACTAGGTTATATAATAACCAAGTATAAAATATACCTTTCAGCCCTGAAGATATAAGGGGAAATAAATATAAATATGATCTTAGCTAATATGAATATGAGAGTCTGGTGGGGGGTACTTTCAAAAAGGCTTCATTAGTGTATCATTTGTAAGGAAAAAAATAGGGGGCCTCTGGGAGTGTATAGCAAAGAATCCTGACATAGATGGGGATGAGGAAAAGTTTAGTTCTAAAGATTGTGTAGGCGTTACCCAGATGGGCAAGCGGGGTTTCATGTAAGGAATCAGCCCATTGAAAGAATTTGTTACAGGGAAGGATCCTGGCATACTAGAGGGTGTGAATGAGGTCATTGTGGTGAGGACAAAGTAACAGATTGCTAAATGAAGGTGGGGAGGCATACAGGGTATCAACTAAATATGCAGGGCCACATTAAAGATGCTGTTCTCAACTCCAAGGGCAATAGAAAGTCACCGAAGGGTTTAAAGTAGGAGGGTGACCTGGTAAGAACTAACTTCTCTAAAGCTCATGGTGGTATCAGGGATAGATTGAAAAAGAGCTGGAGTAAATGAGAGGGACCATTGTGAGGGCTCTTGCAAGGGACCAGCAGGGCAGTGACAATGGCGGGAACCAGAGTGGTGGCCATGAAGAGCATGAAGGGTGGATGGCTTTAAGAAATGTTTAGGAAGTGAGATTGACAGAACTCAGGGACAGGTTGAAAATGGACCTGAGGCAGAAAGATATGTGAAGGATGGCTCTTTGAAGTTTATGGATTTTTGCAACTGAATGGATAGTGATATATGCTGGAGAACACAGGCTTGAGACAGAGGAACATAAATTAAGTCCAAACCGTGTTGCAGTTGAGAAGCTTCTGAGATATAAAAGTGGAAATATCATGTGGGCAATTAGATCTCAAATCTGGAGTTCAAAGGAGAGACATAGGCAAGAGACATTTGGAAATCATAGGCACGTGTATGTGAACTGAAGTCATGGGCATGGTAGAGATTACATAAGGAGAAAGACAGTGGGGAAAAGAAAAAGAGCCCCAAAGTTCAACCTCAAGGGACTCCCACATTTAATGCCATAAACTTGGAAAAGAACTCAAGGAACAGCCAGAGAGGTGATGGGACATCTAGGAGAGTGTGGTATCTGAGCACGACGAGTAACCACTTCTCTTCCCTGTGATCCCATTACTCTGGTCTCAGCCATTGGACAAGGTGCAGGCATCTGACCAAAAGACAGCTGGCCTCTGGCTAACTAGAAGCATATTAGGTTTTCCGAGACAAATGCTCTTCCCAGCAGGAGCTCTCTACTGATGGTGGGCTAGTGAACAAACTGGATGCTCTGCCTTGGAGATGCTGAATGCCAGACCCACTGAAGGAGGCAGTGCTTAGAAGGAAGGGCCAATGACTTGCAGAAAAGAGCAGAGGCAGAGAGGGCTGTTGAATTTCCATCATGGTAGAGCAGGAAACAAAGAGCTACTGCTGCTCAGGGGAGCGGAGACAACCCAGGATGTAGACTTATGTTGGATTCGAAATAGTCCTCTAATTTCTGAGCTGTATGTGTTTCTCCGTGAAGCCAAGCTGCATGGCTATTTATGAGTTTATGTTAAGCCCAGGTCACTTTGTAATGGGTCTTGTCATTCTTCCACATGTATCCTATAAACAAACAAACACCCCCTCCCTACAGGGGAAACCTAAGTCTGTCCCTTACAACCGGAACTCCCCATCTCTCTGCTTCTGCGGGATCTTTTCCTACCCTTTTATTTTCTAATTCTCGTTTCTCACATGAATTTCACCCCTCCAGCCTGTACCAGCCTTGCTCTGATTGTGTCCATATGTGTTCTGTTCATTCTTTTATGTACAAACTCCAGTAAGACTCATAAATCCTGACCCGTTAGTGCAGCCTCTGGAGTGGTTTTGCATTTAAAGAAACATGGCCCAAACGGGGATTTGGGTCTTATCTCTTTAATGGGACACAAGCACTTTGTCCACACTTACTCTTATCAAAAGCTTCCTTTCTCTGCCCTCCCACCCCCTGCCAGCTTCCTGAAGCTCCAGAAAGAGTCTCTCCTCCCCCAGCAGACGGTGGCAGCACCAAGAGGTGACATGAGGGTGGGCATTCGCTGGGGTGATACAGCGCCCAGAGCCTTCTGTTTGTTGACTCTTCAGAATCAGCAATGCCCCTTTCTGCTCTCAGAAGTGAACAGCATCAGACTGATGGTGGCGCACCTGGGTGGTTTAGTCAGTTGAGTGTCCATCTTGGGCTCAGGTCATGATTTCACGGTTCCTGAGTTTGAGCCCTGCATTGGGTTCTGCACTGACAGCGTGGAGCCCGCTTGGGATTCTCCCTCTCCCTCTCTCTCTCTGTCCCTTGCCCGCTCATGCTCTCTCTCTCAAAAATAAATAAAAACAAAAACAAAAACAAAAAAGGTTAAGAATCAGACTGATGAACCATCAGCACCGTGACTTTCGTCTCATTCGGATATTCCATTCTGGAACAATGGGTCAGTGGGTCAGTGACAGGCCTTCAGTTCCTCAGTTCATAACAGTATGTGACACGAGGAGCCTATTAACCTGGTTATGAAGCATTGATTCAGGGAAAAAATGTTATAATTAGAAAGTATGTCATGAGTAATAAAGTGCATATTTTTCTTTCTTTCCTTTGAGTCTTTAAAAACCAAACAAACTGTAATAGAAAACCTCCTAAGTGCTTAGCAGAACGTATGGCACTTACCAAGCTTTAGTCTTCCTAAAGTAGTTCTGACCCAAAGTCATCCATTTAGTTTTATTTTTTGAAATGTTCTCATATACCAAAAATTAAAAATGAAAGTAGAAGGCTCACATTTATAGGTCTCTTAAATGTTATGTATGTTGTTTAAATAAATACTCATTAGCCCCCTTTTTTGCTATTGTATTAACTCATTAACTGATAAACTCATTTGCCATGGTCTTCTGGGTGAGGGTTCTCCTTTATTATAGTAATAGATGCCTTCTGTTTTCTTGGTAATATGGGTTGAGAGTGGACTCTCACTTCAAATGTCCTGAAATTGAGTCCCCCCACTGCCATTAATGACTGTGTGACTCTGAAAACTTATTTACTGACTTTAAACCTTAGCTTTTTCCTCTGGAAAATGGAGTCAGTAATAGTTCTTACCCTGTGAGGTTGTGCGTGCATTCAATGACAAGTTTCCTATGAAGCACACTGACCAGCCTACAACTTCAATGCGTATTAGGAATTCTTGTTTTTTTTATTTTTTATTTTTTTATTATACAGCAACAACAGGGTTACCAAATGTGAGAATCTATATCATTCTAAGCACTTCTGAGGGTGATTCTTTCATCATTTGATGGAAAACCACTCTAATTGTTAAAATTTTACATTCCCATAGTGGAGGAAAATATAGCAAAATGTCCCATCCCATTGATGGCATAAGAAAATTCAGACTCAAAGTTTGCCTGAAAGGAAAATGTGGCATCCCGGGGATAAAACAATGAATTCTTTTAGACCAATGGCTTTCTGGACTTGAGCTGTTCACGGAGTTGGCCCGTTAGAGGCAGATAGTTTTATTGTCACATTGCAGTGATTAAGTAATAAGGGAAGTCTTATTGCAAAATATCAGTCTTAACTTTGCATGGTTGGGCCTTGGAGACCGTGGTTGCCATAAAATATCTGAATGGAAAAGCTGTATCAGAGGAAAACATGAGCAACTTTGTCATAAAAGTTGACTCCGTCCTCTGTCTGCCTCCCTAAATTGCTTCGTTACAGAGCAATGGCTGAAAGGACCCGGTATTAGCTGCTGTCATTTTTTTTGTTTCTTCACTAGAGGAGAGAAAGTGCAAAAAAGCTGTACAAGCCTGTGGCCATGGAAAACCCATAAAAAGTAGCTGAAATTCAAGATAACAATCTTTTTCTTTTTAAACTCTTTGTCATCATTTATTTGCTCTATCCCAATTAAAAACAACTCCCTACATCTAAGCCATTTAAAATATGAGTGGCTGACTCCAAATGAACAGAGCTTTTTTGTCCCCACAATTTTTCACCCTGATGATGACATAATTACCACACACACATAATTATTATAACATGGAGGATGCTGTTGGGAAGGTCTCCACAATGAATGCGGCCTTCGTTTTGTTTGTGTGCAATTGCAAGGGAGGGTGGATAGATTCACGTGGAAAAAGTCTTGCTGGCAGTGACAGAAGTAGAAGCAGACACCTACATGAGGTGGTAAAGAATGGGTGGCTCAGTTGGTTAAGCATCTGACTTTGTCTCTGGTCATGATCTTGTGGTTCGTGAGTTCGAGCCCCATGTCAGGCTCTGCACTGACAGGGTGGAATCTGCTTGAGATTCTCAATCTCTCTCTCTCTGTCTCTCTCTCTCTGCCCCTCCCCTGCTCATGCTTTCTGTCTCTCTCTCTCTCAAGAATAAACAAACATTAAAAAAAAAACAAAACCAAATTGCCTTATAAACCAGGTGTGTTGCCTTGGACAAATCGCCTAACTCAAAGTCACAAAACTCGTAAGGATTAGAATTAAGATGAAATCCCATGTTGAAATGAGAGCATGTATGAGATTGAAGAGTTCATAGTAAATACACATATATGTCCACCATGGGACACCACAGAGACTTTAAGGGGTATTTGAAAAGACACGCAAAAAAAAATCACAGTGCCTGAAATATCTATCATTTGCATTTTTAAAACTGAAGATATTAAAAACTTGACTGATAACCACATTGTGAGTGTGCATGTCACTGTCTCTCTGCATGTTGTAACTTTAAACACTTTTCTTCTTCTCCTTGGTTCACATTTACTCTTTGACCCACTGTGATTTGTCCTTCTTTTAATCATTTTACTGAAATGTGGCTATGAAGCAGTCATGTTTTAACTGTCCAAGTTGCATCAGTGACATGTCCCCTCTTTATTTTATTTGACTTTTTCACAGTATTTGACTCTCTTTATCAGTCCTTTCTTGAAATCTTTTTGGGGTTTTTATATTACCCAGGCCTGGCTTTTCTCTTGTCTCTGAGTATCTTATCTTTGTGAACTGCCTTCCAGGACTTTCCTCATCCTTCAAATATTGGCAGTCCACACTAGTTCCTCTTGTCTTGTCTCTATAGACTTTCTCTAGATGGCTCTCAGTTCTCTCTCTGGCACACAGCATTCTGCTAAGATATAGCTCCACATCTCACCCCGCCTGCATGGACACATCCACCTCAAGGCACCACAGGCTCTTCAAAGTTTATGTGTCCTAAAGTGAAAAATCATCTCTTCCCCTACCTCAACTTTCTCATTGTCCTATATTCTCTATTATCTGTCAAATTTCTAAATCAAGAAAACCCTTCACCTCTGAATGCTACTCATCATCCTTCAAGGGGAAATGGGTCAGAAAATGTTGGTTACTATGTAAGTTATTCCTGACTTTTTCCTTGGTAAGAGAATTCTGATTTTTTTGTTTTGTTTTTTGTTTTTGGACGTGTCTGGATCAAAAGGGTGAGTTATGGGTTTCTTTAGTCTTGGATATCCCATTCGTTTTTGCTAGATACTCATTTCCACATCCTCTCATAGACTTAGGAACGGCCCCTGTGGTTCACTTTGGGCCAGTGAGAAATAATGGGAACTTATCTGGGTGACATATTGAAAAACATTTTTCCTTGCTAAAACTAGAGAAATGTACACTATGTCCTTGTCCCCTTTTTTTCTTCTTGAGATACTGTTATGTGACAAGGTGATGCTTGAACTGTGACAGCTGTCTTGCTACTGTTGGAGAAAAGCCTTAGGATGAAAGCTGGTCTGGTAAAGATGGCAGCACACAAGAATGGTATAGTGTCTGTGAGCTGTATCGTGCCCAAATGGAGGACTCCAGAAATATCCTGGCAGCATAAGTGTATCCAAAGACTGAGAAAGACTAACAAATTAAAGTATCAATGTTTTCCAGTCTTGGTAGGTATATTCAATTCTCTCCACCAAAATGTAAGGGAAACAAAAAACCTCGATGGTGAGGCATAAAGAAAATTAAATGGTTGGAAAGGAAAGCCTGCTAAGACACTGAAAGAGTAGCAAGTATTGGTTAAATAATCAAATCTTAAAGCCTTAATTATATTGTAGCTATGAAGAAGTTTATTATGGATAGGCTATTGATCAAGTCTTAATATCTGTTTTTATAAAGCCATAATATAAGCTAATGTTTTACATTTGATAGCCAGATATGTCTAATTTAAATCAGTTGTCTTTTTCTTCTTACTTCTTTTCTCAAATATGATTATGATTCAACATGCCATTGCTTAACCCATTACCCAGATGGTAAGCCTCAAAGTCACATGTAGTGATGGTCTCTCCTTATCCCAACATCTGCATTGTATACTAGTGTCACAAGTAATTCTTCTTATAAGACAAAGTTCTCTGCTTTTTAATTTTGCTAGTTTTTTTTTTTTACATTTAAAAAAAATGTTTATTTTTGAGAGAGAGAGAGAGAGACAGAGTGTGAACAGAGGGGCAGAGAGTGTGAACAGAGGGGCAGAGAGAGAGGGAGGGACAGAATCTGAAGCAGGCTCCAGGCTCTGAGCCATCAGCACAGAGCCCAACACGGGGTTCGAACCCACTAACTGTGAGATCATGACCTGATGTGAAGTCAGATATTTAACCAACTGAGCCACCCAGGTGCCCCTAATTTTGCTAATTTGTAATTGGGTATCTTCAAGTGGAGATCTTTCCTTGGCTTAAAGATCTCAGGAAGGTCGCCTGGGTGGCTTAGTTGGTTGAGCATCCGACTTTCGCTTGGGTCATGATCTTGCAGTTCGTGGGTTCGAGCCCCACGTTGGGCTCTGTGCTGACTGCCAGCTCAGAGCCTGGAGTCTGTTTCAGTCTGTGACTCCCTCTCTCTGACCCTCCCCTGCTCACGCTGTCTCTCTCTCTCTCTCTCTCTCTTTCTCCTAGACATAAAAATATTAAAAAAAAAGATCTCAGGAAAAGCCAAAGAAAGTCATAAAAATGAGAAGCCAAATCTAAAAGGCTTAAATAACAAGGAATCTAGGATTACCTACTAAGGTTATAATGTGACTTGCTACTTGGCCAGTCAGCGTCACAGCAGCCTTTTAGAGGCTCATGAAGCCAGAGGTCACACTGAGATAAGAGGATTGAAAACTCCGGATGTTATGCCTTGGCTGAGCCAGTCAGTTCTTGAGGAATCCAAGGGGACCTGTGTTATTGGCAAAATCGGCATCTATTTCAGCATTACTAGAAGGCCCTGATGGCCGGGCAGCAAGTGCTATGAGCCTAATCACTGAATATCGGTCTGTGATCTCTCAGGATCTAGAAAATTAGGCCATATTTAATGAGTATACTCTGGCGGTGTAAAATTCGTGTGTGCGGCCACACCTGCCGGGGCCCAAGAACCATCAATGGCTCCTCATTGCCAAAGCAGGAACTTGAGAGCCTGACATATGCACCATCTCTCTCCTCCCTTCTGGAATGGAGGCATTGCTGATGACTCTATGCGCAGCCCCAGACCCCACCCTTACACAGCTCCTCAGGAAGCCGCCAACCCTGGGTTGGAGTTGGCCTTCAAGGATGCCTACTCTTCACTTCTACATGTTCCTGTCTTGCAATGTCAAGCTCCATCAGTAATGAGCTACTTGGATTCTTGTTTCTTGTGCTTTTGCTTAATCCATCTGCTTTGCCTGCACTGTCCTCCCCACCTTCCCCAATCTTCACCTGGTTAACTGACATTCAAAGATTTCATTTCTTTTTTTCTTGAAGATGGAGTGCCCCGAATCATACTCTGAAAGTCTCTGGTGAAGCTTCAAAACAAATAACAAACACACAAACAAACAAACAACTCTTAGGGTGTTATTATATCAAGGTATATACCTGGTCACGGTGGCCGCAAAGTGGCACCACTTGTGTCCTAGGACTCAAAGTCTTTCAAGAATATATCATGTATTAGGGTGCCTGGGTGGCTCAGTCAGTTAAGTGTCCGACTTCAGCTCAGGTCATGATCTTGTGGTTGGTGTGTTCAAGCCCTACGTTGGGCTCTGTGCTGACAGCTCAGCTTCAGATTCTCTCTCTCTCTCTCTCTGCCCCTCTCCCAGCTCATGCTCTCTCTCTCCCAAAATTGAATAAACGTTAAAAAAAATCTTTAAAAAAGAATGTATCACACATTGAATTTACTGCAGAACTACTTTACATTTGCTTCTTCTCAAGAATCAGACCTTGTCCTGGGGCTAGCCTGGCCTAGGCACCTGCTGTCATCCCGTTTTCTCTATCAGTGCCCTTCTACCCTCAGCCATAAGCCTCTCTGCACACAAAAATCTACTTTTCTAGACTCTGTTTCCCTTTCTCAAAGGCTCTGTTCACTTTTTCCAACTTGCCCACAAAGAACGACCCTCCAGAGAGGTCAGTACAACCACAACCTCACATTTGGGCAGACCCTGAATCCCACTTAGATTCACCTGGACCCTTCGGACATACTGAAATTACCTGTCCTAAGGAATTAAATTATTTTCTCACATGTGTAGCAGGCTCCTGTCTGCCTTTAGGAACCCAAGAGGGAGTGAGTGAGAAAGACAAAGAAGTAAAGAAAATGTTTGTGCATTTGTTGTGCATGGGTTGAGGTTGAAGAATGTAACAGACTGTAAGGTAGAGAAAGGAATTTAAATACTGATGCAAAGCAAACCCCAAAAACCTTTTAAGATTCATTACTGTACATCACAATCAATTGGTACTTTCTGAATTCTCAATGCGTGTCCAGCACTGTGTCAAGTAAAGGACTAACCAGAAATAATAGATAACATGCTTCTTAAGGAACACAATGTTCTTGAGAATCAGATGTATACAGCTAAAACAAAAGAACTCACAACAACATAGGAGCCGGTATTGGCATCCTTGGCCTTGGGAACCCTATGCTTGATTGGCTTATTTTTGCTTTGTGGTGGGGATAGTAAGGAGAGTGACTTTTTCTAGCTCTGCCAGGCAGGCTTTGTATCAACTCTTCTGGCACTAATAAGAATGAAAATCTACCCAGTCATTGTAAGAATTAAGCACCATCCATGTAATTAAACCTAGTGAAAAATATTCTGTGATGTAGACAGATGTTTCTCCTCACTATCCTTGAGTTGTGAAACTAAAGGTTACCTTTGCCTCTACCGTTGAAGAAAGACTTTCAAGAACTTCTGAAAACATCTGTTCTACTCACCTTTTGAATTTTAAGAGCCTATTCTCAGTGGCATTGATAAATGATAGAGACAGACTGAGGGAGGGAGAGGAAGAGATGGGGGGAGAGGGAGAGAGGGAGACTGAAGTATTGTACTGAGTGTTGGCCCTTGTTATTCAAAGTCTACTCATCAGTGTTGATCCGGGGTGTGGACAACAATTAATGTAAAAAGCCTCAAGGTCCTAAACTGGAAGTGTCTCCAGGAATAAGAATTCAATGAATTGAAAAAAACATACTTTGCATATTTTATGAGCTGCTTTGGGTTCCTGGAAATGTCAGCTATATATAAATAGAGTGTATTATGTCATTCTTCACCATTACTTGGATGGAATACAAGTGTTTTTCTTTAGCTGTGGCACCACTGAAAGATCAGCCTAAAAACTTACAATTGCACCACAAAGTTGAACATATCCTAAACTGAACGACTTCCCTCCCTCTAAAATCTTGCTCATACCCAGTTTTCTTTTGGTGAATAATCTTCCTGTCCATCCACTTGCTCCAATGAAAAACTTGAGCCTGTCTCTTAGTCCACCCCTCCTGCTAATTTGACCACATATTATCTCTCAAACCCACCTACTCCTGCCCATCCTCACTATTACTACCCTACTTCATGCTATAGCCAGATCTTACTGGAATTAATGCAATGGCCCCCTACCATGTCTCATGTTTGTGGTGTTTGATGTGTCTGACCCATTCTTCATACTGGAGCCAGACAGATCTCTCTAAACATGCTCCCTTGCTTGAAATCCTCTAATTGGACACTCACACATGTGCACACATTAAAATTCACTTCTTAGTTGTATGGTTCTGTGGGTTTTGACAAATCCATAGCGCATTGTAGCTACCCCCACAATGGGGATTCAGGACAATTAACCTCACCTTCACAAACACTTCCCCATGCTGTTCCTGTGTAGTCAATTCCCACCCTTAACCCTTGACAACCACTGATCTGGTCTTTATCTCTGTAGCTTTGTCTCCCCAGAGAGTCATATGAAAGGGATGATACAGTATATACCCTTTTAAGTTTGCCTTCTTTCACTTGTCATAATGTATAGGAGATTCATACGCTGAGTGTAACAAGTCCCTTTTATTCCTAAGAAGCATTTTACTGCCCTGTAAAATTGGTTCGTGCTCACTTCATCTGATTAGCATGGCGGTTGTGAGGATTTAAAAAGCTTCCATTGGTGGAAACTAATTGAAAAGTAAAAAGTACCAGACTAATGTCAACACATGAGAGCACTTAGCACAGTGGTCCCACCCCGACCTTTGTTCTGTACTCGACTTGTACATCCCATTACCTGCTGAACATATCCACTGGGTGCCTCATGGCATCTCAAAAGCAACGTGTGCAAAACTCCGACTACCTCCCCAGTCTCCCTGTCTTAGTAAATGGAAGCCTGTCCACACGGTTATTCAAATTGAATCCATAGGATTGTCCTGACATCTCTCTTTCTTGGTCTTACTATCTAAATGATTATCAGTTCCTATTGATTCATCTTCTGAATTATATCCTGAGTTGGTGTTATCATTATCCTTTCTCTGGATTACTGTAGCATACAACCTCCCACGTGGTATCTGTTTTCACTCCTTCCCCTTCACGCAAACCATTCTGCATGGAACAATCAGAGGGGCTGTCGCAAAACACATAGATTTCTTTATTAAATAACGAGACATGTGTATAAGCAAGTGTTTTGCTCCTTTATCCAGAAGAAAGGCATACTGCTTCTGAGCTATCCCCAATGTTGAATTTGTCTGAAATTAGATAATATTTAATGTAGGATAAGATGTGCCAATGGGCACTTTTCCAAAATAAACATTTCTTAGAAAATATGACCAGATCTTCCCTTACATTGAATTACAACTAGTTGCCATCTAAGTTTTGGAGGTGAATAGGATTCTAGTTTCAAGAATAATAAGAATGAATATAAAAATGGAAATGTTTTACCCTTCATCAAGCAGCTATTAACCTATAACCATGAGAGTATTTTTGCCCATAAAAATGTATGAGAAAAGTTTAAATTTCAGATAGAACAGATATATCTAATTTAATACGATTTAAAATACGTGAGTGTTTCAGATGCAAAGGATTTTTTTTAAACCTCTTGATAATTCAGGATTGTGGATAGCTTATACTATACTAATGAGAACAAAAAAGAGAGGGAAGCATTTAATTTAATTTCTAGGATTTAAAGTATTATTTTAAAAATGTCCTTATACCTCCCCCCCAAAATGCCTATTAATTACAAAGGGCAAAGTAATAACATGATAGCACAGAAGAAACCTGGCAATAGCCATCTTAACCCATGTTCAAACTTAAATATTCATTATTAACGGGACAAATTGGCATCAAGTGGCTCCTGGTATGATGCACTGAGACAAACACTGTATCACCGATTCCTGCCAAAGTGGATACCTCAATCAAATCATGAAACATCACGGAAGGGCTAACTTGTCTGGTTTATGCTCTTCAAAAAACTTCGATCTCCTAAAACATAAGTACTGTTTTTAACTGTTTCCAGTTAGAAAGATGTAACTTAAGGCAATTCATGATCTGGGACCTTCTTTCCCCAAAACGGGCCTTCTTTCTTAAAAATTAATTGTGGCCAGGTACATTATTAGGAAACATACATTAATATATTTAGGACAAAGGGATGCCAGGTTCACACTCAATCTCAAACTTAGAGGGGAAAGAGAGTGTGTGTCTATGCGCATGTGGGTGGGGGGTAGGGAGAGAGGATAAAATAAATAGGGTAAAATATTTACATTTGGCCAATCTAGCTAAAGATAAAGGGATGTATAGAATTTGTATTCTTTTTGTACTATTTTACTTTAGGTCTGAAACTAGGTCAAAATAAAACTGTTAAAGGAAAAAAAGACATTACCTATTTTATTATGTTAGAGACATAGTCTCTTTAATATTTTCCCACCTGCCTGAGAATGATTCTTTTCATCAGAGAAACAGTCATCTTTCTCTTATTCCTCTGAGTTCCAATACAGTCTGTTTTTGGACACTCCTGGGATTATTTTCTTCCACCTAAACCTCAAGGGGCTGAAGGGTAGTCTCCATCATAGCCTTTATAGGACTGTGTTTATATTTGTACAGTTTAACTTAAGATCTGTACAATACTTTGTCATATAACAATTTTACATTTAACTCAATAGAATGATATTTACAGGAAATGGGCTCCCCTTGACTTTCACATAGAAACTTCGCGTTTGTTAGCAAAGGTGGTGTATTACTTGACTGACAAGGCATCAGGTCACATGCCAGAGAGGGGAGTTAGGGATGATTGAATTAGCTCCATGTTCCCAAAGGTTGTTTACAGTGTAGTTAGAGGAGACAATATGAGATCTGTGTGCAAAGTCAGATGCCCGTGTGTGAAATAGGGCAGCCCTGAGGCAGATGACTAATTTAATTTACTATTGAATTATGGGCAAAAAGTACTGGTTAGATGTTCAGATTCCAATACAGGCTAAGCAGGTTTGTGAAAACCCAAATTTCCTTGAAAGGCTGAAGATGGAGGAAAAGATCAGGGACTTTGGGGGCCGGACCAAATTGGACGTTAACTCTGCTCTTTACTGGTCTGATAATCCTGGGAATGTTCCTTCGGCTCTTCTAGTTCAGTTTCTTTATCTGTACGATGAAGAAAGTAACCCCTACTCTGAGTGTCAGTGTTGGCAAATCATTTAATGTAGACAGGGCATTTTTATACTGAGTAGTAGAGGCTCATGCTCACAGCTTCCAGACTTTCGTGGACTACCTTGAAAAAAAGCAGATGAATAAAAATGAAAAAATTCCTTTCAAAATTCAAAAGTTCATTTTAGTATGAGTTGTATATTTTAATAGGTTTGATATAATGAAGGTTTGGGCTTTCAGAAAGAAGCTTGCCTACAATTGTTTAAAAACTATGCCAATGGTATGTTAGCATCTGTCGCCATACATAGTTACAAAACATTTTTTCCCTTTCTAAGATTTACTCTTAGCAACTTTCAAATATGCAATACAGTGTTATTGACTATAATCTCAATGTTGTGTGCTGTATCCATGACTTATTTATAGCTGCAAGTCATAAATTGGCCCCCCCCAACTCTATCTCTGGCGGTAACCACCTCTAGGTGTATGAGCTTGTTTTCTTTTTTTTTTTAAGATTCTATGTGTAAGTAAGATCATATAATATTTCTGTCAGACTAATTTCACTTAGCATAATGTCCTCAAGGTCCATCCATGTTGTAAGCAAGTGACAAGATTTCATTCTTATTTATGGGTGAATCACATTCCAGTGCATGTGTGTGTGTGTGTGTGTGTGTGTGTGTGTGTGTGTGTAACATCTTTATCCATTCATCCATCAATGGACACTTGGGGTTGTTTCCATATCTTGGCTATTGTAAACAATGCTGCAATGAACATAGGGTTGCTTATAACTTCTTGAGGTAGTATTTTTGTTTTCTCCAGATAAATACCCAGAAGTGGGATGCTAGATCATATGGTAGTTCTATTTTGAATTTTTTTGTGGAAACTCTATATTATTTTCCAGAGTATCCACACCAGTTTACATTCCCACCAACAGTGCATAATGGTTTCCTTTTCTCCACATCCTCACCAACCCTTGTTATTTTCTGTTATTTTGACAATGGCTATTCTAATAGGTATAAGGTAATAGCTCCTTGTTGGTTTAAAAAAAATTTTAATGTTAATTTATTTTTCAGAGAGAGAGAGAGATGGGAGGGGGCAGGGGATCCAAATCAGGCTCTGTGATGACAGCAGAGAGCCCAAAGTGGGGCTTGAACCTGTGAACTGTGAGATCATGTCTTGAGCTGAAGTCAGATGCCTAACTGGCGGAGCCACCGAGACGACCTCTCCTTGTGGTTTCTTGTGGTTTTGATTTGCCTCTCCCTGATGATTAGTGATGTTGAGTCCCTTTTTATGTACCTGTTCGTCAACAATATGTCTTTAGAAGAATGTCTCTTTAGATCTACCCACTTTTAAATTGAGTTTTTTGCTCTTGAGTTGTAGGAGTTCTTTATATGTTGTGGATATCAAACCCATTATCAGATACATAACTTATAAATATTTTCTCCCATTCACAAGGTTCACTTTTCATTTGGTTAGTGATTTCCCTTTTTGTACAGAAGCTCTTTAGTTTGATGTCCCACTTGTTTCTTTTTGCTTTCATTGGTTTTGCTTTTGGAGTCAGATCCAAAAAATTGATGTGAAGAGCAAGGCCAAGGAGTTTTCTATGATTTCCTCCAGGAGTCTTATGGTTTCAGGTCATCTATTCAAGTTGTTAATCCCTTTTGAGTTAATTTTTGTGTATGGTCCAGTTTCATTCTTTGCATGTTGCTGTCCAGTTTTCCCAGCACCATTTATTGAAGGGACTGTCTTTCCCCCATTGTATATGCTTGGCTCCTTTGTCATAAATTAACTAACCCCCTATGCATAGGTTCATGTCTGGACTTTGTTCCATTGATCTTTGTGTCTGGTCTCATGTCACTAGCATACTGTTTTGATTATGGTAGTTTTAGAACTTAGTTTGCCAGGAGAATGATGCGGTTTTGTTCTTTCTCAAAACTGCTTCGGCTATTCAGGGTCTTTTGTGGTCCCGTACACATTTGGGGATAGTTTGTTCAATTTCTGTGAAAAATGCCATTGGAATTTTAATAAGTATTGCAAAGAGTCTGCAGACACCTTTGGGTAGTATGGACATTTAAAAATTTTTAAAGATTGTTAAATTCTGATTTTTTTTCTCTCATGGGTGACTTTGCCAGCCTGGGGCTGATTTCCTCTTAGCATCTGTAGGAATGAGACAAACAACCAGCCCCGAACTGTGGATTATGTGTGTTCAGGCACTAAAGGTAAGGGAAAGTTTTTTTTTTTTTTTTTTAATTTTTAATGTTTTCTATTTATTTCTGAGAGAGAGAGAGACAGTGTGAATAGGGGAGGGTCAGAGAGAGAGGGAGACACAGAATCTGAAACAAGCTCCAGGCTCTGAGCTGGCTGTCAGCACAGAGCCCGACGCGGGGCTCGAACCCACAAGCAGTGAGATCATGACCTGAGCCGAAGTTGGACGCTTAACCAACTGAGCCACCCAGGCGCCCCGGGAAAGGTTTTCTTTTTTTATAGAAACTCCATCTCAACTGTTCTGCCATGTCCTTCCTCCAGCTTTGAATCTGACCTTCAGTTGTCAGGCTGAAGTCAAATGCAGTAGTTTTATTTGGCTGTTGAGCCTAATTATAATGAGTGAAATGCTCTAAGACTTACCACAGATGAGGTGGTGAGCCTTTTTCAGAAATGTCGCCTTCAAATAGACTTTTGTGGCTTAATATATTTGTGGCACCTAACAGCTGTGTGCTGCTCCTAGAAACTTGAATTATCACACTGATTATGAGGCACAAAAAATAAGATGTGGGGGTAAAAACCTTAGCTTTAAACTGTGTATGTGAATATTTATGTATGTGTAAAACACTGTCAACTAATACAGCGATGCTATATTATTTACACTTCTTATGGTGGGAAATTGAAAGATTGTTTTTGATCTTACATTATGATTTCCAAAGGGAATTGTATATTTATGATTTATAAATAAACATATATTTATCCTTTAACTGTTTAATTCATAAAGTGGGTCATTATATTAGGCATTTATAATTGAATTCTCAACATCTCTTTGATAGTTGATGATTCTAAGCCATGCATGGTCATTCCAACTACCTTGCCAAGGTGAGCTGGTGGCCATGTGACTCAATTCAGCCAGTGGGACATGAGGGAGAGATTGCTCAATGGGTTATTAGAAAGGTCTCTTTTCCCATTAAGCAATTTTCTCAGAAGAGACCATCTTTCTTCTTCCTATGGGTGTTGTCTTATTTGGGTATAGACTGCAAGTGCTGCAGTCTTCTTATGGCCACAAGAAGAACCAGCGTTAGGTTGAATGTGACACTGAGGACGGCATAGCAAAGATTGAATAAGAACGTGGAGACCTGGGATAAGTAGCAAACCTGTATGGCAGCCATATTTTCAGCTTGCCCTACCCCTGAACATTAGATTGTATGAGTTAATAGTATTTCTTACTAAGATTTTTTTTGCTATTCTTTGCAGTCAAAAACATCTTGTGGACTACAGATTTCTCCATTTTATGTATGAGAAAGAGGAGGCTTAAGGAGGTTAAAGAACTTTCCCATGTTTATGTATCTAGTAACTATCTGAGCTTGTACCTGAACCTGAACCCTGGTCTATCCTGTTCCTTTGTATATTCACCACTTCCCAGACACAAACAGAAAAATAAATTAATGAAAGCCAGAAAAAGTAGTGTTGATAACTTTGTATTAATTCCCATAGGCAGACAGTTCTCTAGCGATGCCTGCTGCTCTTGTACAAAATAAGTCTCCTTTCTAAGTGAAGAACTGGCTTTGTAGCATCTTAGCTACATTAAACTGAATTTATCCTGTTTAGCTGAGATGGAAAGTATACAACAGAACCTAAACCATGCTAGGGCCTTGAATAGTGGTATTCCAGATGCCACCCACCCACAAAGACGTGTCCACCCAGAATCTATAAATGTGACTTTATTTGGACAGTGTGTTTGAAAATGTAAGTAAGCTAAGGATTTTGAGATAAGATCATCCTGAGTTGGGGTAGAGGCTAACCCAATGACAAGTGACCTTAGAAGAGAAGACACCTTCACAAAGAGGAAGACAACACAGTCATAGAGAAGACAGCCATGTAAAGCAGAAGGCAGAGATTGGAATTGTGAAGCCCCAAGCCAAGAAAGACTTAGAGCCGCCCAAAGCTGGAAGAGGCAAGGAAACACTCTCCCTAGAGAGTTCTGAGAGAATGCAGCACTGCTAACACATTGGCTTCAGTCTTCTGGGCTCCAAAATGGAGAGAGAATAAGTTTCTGTTGTTTTTGAGCCACTTAGTTCATAATAATTAGTTACAGCAGCCATAGGACTAGGATGGGAGTCTCTTGAGTTAAAGACTTTCCACCTCCTTTCCTTTCCCTTAACAAGAATTTGTCTCAGTGTTGACTAGTGTCTCAGTCAACATGGAAGACATGACTAACTGTGTGTTCCAGCTTCCAAGAAATGGAGTTGGTTCTTATAAGTGGTTGGCCAGCTAGTGACAATATTTCCTGGTGCTTTTCTCATCTTGGTCAAATGTGTATCTAGTTCTGACCCATGAGCAGAAGTGACAATTGTTACTTCTGATATGAGGTAGTTAAAAAAAAGTGCTCTTCCCCCACCTTTGTTGAATCTTCTTCATTGGCTGGATCAAAAGACTCCAAGGTCCTAGAGGATGGCAGAGCCACAAGATGGCATTGCCACCATAGTTTAGAGAAGCACATGGCAGTGTGGAGGAGAGTGGATTTTTTAAATAAAAAGTGAGGTTCTGTCCATCAGAAGAAAGGGAGGTGGGAAACACAGTGTCTACTTCAACTACTCGTTATGTTCATGTACGTTGTTACTGGAGTTGCTTTGATGGAATTCAGATATTAAAAAACATACCTTTCCATGGGATACATTCTCAGTCTCCTGAGTAATAACTATAGTATTTAACTGTGAATTATTGCTCAAATGTTAATGAAACACTTTCACTACATATCGATTTCCTTCTTACAAGAGTCCTGTCATGTAGCTCACATCAGTTGAGCTAACATTATAAATTATAAATTTGACTTCTAATCCATAGCTCTCTTTGCAGTAGCTCCCCATTTACAAACGGGAGTTCTTACTTCCATCTGGGATGCACAAACTCACCATTGGTAAACATGTGCTCTTGTTTGGCTACCCAGTATATGTTTTCCTTTCTTTTAGTTAATGCTAAGTAGTTAATACGAATCTATTGGGACCAGTATGTGTGCTATTCTAAGCCTGAGTGCTTCAACTAGAGTTGACACTTTTTCCAATTCCAGAAATGGAGAAATGACTCACACTGGGCAATCAAAAATATCATTCCTTTAACATGTGACACAATATGGGCCAGTGAGAGGTCCAGAGCTTTCATTGCATAGGGAGAAGTAGAAGAAACTGCACTCAGGTCAGCCAAGTTGCTAACCGTGTGGTGTCAGAGAGAAAAGCCTACAGTGCTCATATATCTGATGGTGGGGGAGTGTAGTGTGGATTTCCATAAAGCTCCAAGTTTGTGTTCTTACCTTATTCCTGAAATAAATCATTCATACTTCTGCAACAACTTGTGACTCAATAGTCAATAAGATAAACTATCTTTTCTGTATTGCTTTGTAATAAATTGAAACATACTTTACAGAGAATAATACCTGAATTTTAATTTGGCTAATGTGTACCTGTCTGTCTGTGTGCGTGTGTGTGTGTGCGTGTGTGTGTGTGTGCGCGCGCGTGCATGTACACACTGCTAAGGGAGGCTGTTAAAGAAATCCCTTTGGCAGGGGTGGAATTTAAAATGTAGCTCTGTTTATTTTGGTTTATTCATATTTGGTTTATTCATATTTCTCCTTCATTATAACCTTGAGTTGGGCTATTTAAGATATGGGTTATGGTTAAGGGCTGTGAATAATCTTCACTGAGTCAATTTCATTTCTTTGGTATGTATATAGCAATTTATCCATTAAAAATTAGTTGTGCTGTTTCTGAGTCCTAGCTGCTTTAGTGCTTATAGGCATTTGTGGAATTTGAGAAGTACAAGTTTCTATTCATTTCGGAAAAGTGGGTGTTTTTAGTGGCTTAGTTTGCGTGGATTCCCTACCTGTAGACTCTGGTAAAGGTAGGTCCTTTGATTTCTGCTTCCATACAAGCAAGTGGAAAGTATAAAATGAGGACAGGGATGGAAAAGTGTGTGGAGAACACTACTGAATGGAATACAGGCGCAGGAAATCCTCGCATCCATTTGCTCCTTGGTTAATGTGTTCTCATGCAGAATATAAACTCAAATCAATGGCTTTCAAACTCTTTTAATCAGAGCCTAGAGTAATTGGGCCATTTCACGTCACAACCCCGAAACACCCACCCGTGCATACCTGTGTGTATAACTGAAACAAAGATTTGCAAGATAACACTATATTGTGTGGTATGTGCTGTGATCTATTTCATTAAGAAATAATGCTGCGTGAAGCCTATTAAATTGATTTTTGAAAGTTACTCATTGATAAAAGCTCAGTTGAATAAGCAAATTATGAAAGATGTGCCTCACAGTCGAAATATTGGGTCTAAGGGTGTCTCCTGGGGTGTGTCCTGTTTAGCTTTTCTAGGATGTGCTAAGCCATTTTCAAAGTTGTCATTCTGACTGACACCTCTTGGGAATGGACAAGAGATTCTGTTGCTCTACAACCTTGCTTTCAGTCTTCCCCTCATTTTGATGGCATATGTATATCACACTCTGTGCAATTTTCTGTCTTTTTTAATGTTTTATTTCTTTTTTTGAGAGAGAGAATGTGAGCTGGGTGGGGCAGGGGGGAGAGGGGGACAGAGAATCCAAAGAGGGTCCTGCGCTGACCACCTGACAGCAGTGAGCCCGACGCGGGGCTCAAACCTCCGAACTGTGAGATCATGACCTTAGCCGAAGTCAGGTGCTCAACTGACGGAGCCACTCAGGTGCCCCAATTTTGTATCTTTTTTTAACTTAACATTAATATGAATAATTTTCCATGTTATTGCTTGGTCTTAAAACCTGAGGTTTTGATTTAGAGCATAATACTTCACTTTAAGAATATATTATTGGGGTCCCTGGGTGGCTCAGTCGGTTGAGCATCTGACTTCAGCTCAGGTCATAATCTCATGGTTTGTGTGTTCGAGGCCTGCTTCGGGCTTTGTGCTGACAGCTAGCTCAGAGCCTGGGGCCTGTCTTCAGATTCTGTAACTCCCTCTCTCTCTGACCTTCCCCTGCTCACGCTGTCTTTCTCTCTCAAAAATAAGTAAAACATAAAAAAAAAAAGAATATATTAGCATATATTTGACTTTCCCTGGGCTGTTGACATAACTATGCTTCCAAGACTTTTGATAATTCTAATAAAATCACAAATTAAACTCTTTGACTAATCAATCTCCCACTGTGTCTTCGGTCAGATGCTAATTCTGAGGATTACGGAGTCAAAGGATATGATCATATTCATGACTTCTGATATGCATGTTCAAATTGCACTCCAAAAAATGTGTACCTATTTATTTTTAGATGAATCCAGATCTTCCTGATTCTGTCTGGGCAAAATCAAGTTTAGCCGAACATATAACATTAAACAGTGGTGCTTTGTTTATGAAACATCGCTCTTAAATAGATTTGGAAATGTGTTTTTCATTCTCCATATTTAGACCTGTAAATGTAAACACAAGTAGGGAAAGAATTTCCAGCCTTCACACAGTATTAATTCATTTCACTTTAATAGTTGTTTGTCTCAGTGTGGAATAAAAATAACACCGTCCTAGCCATCAGATGTCCTGACGTTTAACTGTCCCCTCTTCAACCACGTGATCAGCAGATCATTTAAACTTTCTGAATCTTCACTCATAGACTACTGATGCTGACTTCTATCTGCTCATCTCCTACAATGTGTAAGAGTTAACTAACTCACGAGAGGGGAAACCAGTGACATTGAAACTGGTCAAAGGAAACAAATGAAATATCAAGAAATTGATGTGAATTTATCCAGGAGATTTACCACTAGGACGTTGGTCCTGAATAAATAACCAGATCTTTTATGGCTTTTACCAGCAAGACAATGCTAATGTCTTTCTCATTTTTGTTTTTATTAAAAAGATAACATCGAAGAAAGAAGTAAGCTTCCCATAATTAAAATATATCAGTGCCAGGACCACAGCACCTTAAGGTCCTGATTTAGCTGGTGTAGGATGGCGGCTGGGCTTTGGTTACTTTTAAAGCTTCTTAGGTGATTTCTCTGTGCAGCTGTGAATGAGACCAGAAATGTGCTGTTAGGATGGTAGCTGTTGGTACGTATGGCCATATCAACTTAAATTCAGACTAAGTGGCATGAAAAAGTTAGCTCCTCAGTTGCTGGAGGCACATATCATATGCTGAGCTGTCAAGTGTGGCTGGCACAAAAGACCTCTATCACTATGAAAAATTCCTTTGGCCCCCATTGCTCTTTTTTTTTTTTTTTTCAATGTATTATCTCTCTTATGTTTTTTGTAAGTGACGTAAAATCTACATAGTGAAATACACAGGTCTTATTGAACCATTAGATGCGTTTTGACAAATGTATGTGCCCATCTGTCCAAGACCCCAATCAAGAGAGAAACATTTCCAGCATTGCTGAAGGCTCCCTCATGCCCCCTCCAGTCACAGCCCATAGTCAACCACTGTTCTGATGTTTGCTGGAGATCTATTTTGCCTGTCTTGAACTTCATGTAAATTGCTTATTTTGATTGAGCAATAAACAAAAATTCATGCATTTAAAAGACATTGCATTGTTAGATTTTTAGTGAAAACGGTTGATTTAAATGTCTAATGTTGATGAAGAAAATGTTCTAAGAATTTCTTTTTTTTTTTTGATTATTTATTTATTTTGAGAGAGAGAGGATGTGAGCAGGGGAGGGGGCGGAGAGAGACAGAGAGGGAGAGAGAGAGCACAAGCCAGGGAAAGGGGCAGAGGGAGAGAGATTCCCAAGCAGGCTGCACACTCAGCATGGAGCCCGAAGTGGGCTCGAGCTCATGACTGTGAGATCATGACCTAAGCCGAAATCCCAAGTTGGAAGATGAACTGACTGATCCCCCCAGGCACCCCTGTAAGAGTTTCATAGTGTGGATAATATTGCTCTTGATGCATGTACAGCTACGAAGAAGGAAAACTTTTAATGAGAGTCATATTTTTTCCTATTTACTCATTTAATCATCAAACATTTATTGTGGGCTTACTGTATGCTTGGCAGTGTGCTAGGTTCATGTTTCCACCTACCTGTTCCTCTCCTGATATTTGTCATATCTGAGTAACACCTGATACTTACTTGTTGTTTTTCTAAATGAGATTATTTTAAGAGTAAACATTTTTGTTACAAAAAATGGAAAATTGCTATCATTTACCTTAAATATAAAGGAATGTTTTTTTTTTAATATAAGGTAGAGATTGCTGATAAGTCTGGCAAATCCCTAATTATGAAGACATTAGTTCTATGACATAGAAAATGCAAGATAAAAGGTAACCATTGTTAAAATTTCAACACATATCTATCTGAAAGCAAAATGTAGAGAACAGTGATAGAAAAGACAGAGAACCAAAGGCGGTGTGGTGAGCAGGTGGGAAATCCTGGCTGCCCACTGAGGTGTGTCCCAGGATAGCCATGGAGGCCAGAGGTCTCGTAGCCCAGACTGGATCATACAAAGGGTGGGGAGGCTTACAGTAAGACACCCTTCTCTACCACCATACAGAGAAGCATGCATACACACACACACACACACACACACACACACTCACACCAGACTCCAAGAACTTCGGCAGAAAGAGCCAGGATGCATGAAGTATGTGTCTGCATGAACAGAACATTCTGACAGGTGACCAAAACTAACTAAAAACTCTAGGCTTGCCATCATGGTTAATTTTGCGTGTTAATGTGACTTGTCATGGGGGGCCCAGACATTTGGTCAAATATTATTCTTGGTGAGGGTGCTTTGGGATAAAATTCACATTTGGGTAGGGAACCTGAATAAAGCAGACTGTCTTTCTAAATGTGGGTGGACATCACCTACTGCATTGAAAAACCCTTAGCAGAACAAAAAGACTGAGCAAGAGGGGACTTCACCTGCTTGATTCCATATACATTTACATATATGTGTACACACACACACGCACACATACACACGTATATACACATGCACAGGTACACACAAGCACACACATGTACATACCCACACACACATGTATACGCACACATGCACACACATAAAGAAATATGCGCACATACACATACACACACATGCACACATACACACCCAAATGCCCATACACATACATATACACACAAATACACATGCACACATATACACAAACACACATACACATATAGACATGCACACATACATACACAGATACACATGCACACATATACACATACACACACATACACATAGACACACATGCTTATATATGCACACAGATACACACGTATATACACATACACACATATCTACACATACATAGACCTACACATGCCTACATGTATGTACATGTATACGGAGACACACTGTTGAAGCTGAGGGGAACAGATGAACCTTGTCCTTGCTCCCTGTCGGATAGAAACTGGGAGCGTGACCTAAATCTACTCAATCAAACATTCCCACTGGGACTCAGTGGGATTGTTGAGAGACTAGGCAAAGCCGGAGCAGGCAGCGGTGATTTTGCAGTGAGCACACAGAGTCAAGAATCAGGGGTCCTGGGCATGTGGCCGAGTGACCAGGGGTGACCATGCAGGGTGACCATGCCAACCTTGATGGCATCAGAGACGTGCGCGGCGGTGGGCTCTCGGCCGCAGCCAGTCTCCCCGGACGCCGACCCCTCCGGCGGCGCTGCTGAAACGCGCCACAACTGGCCCCCCGCTTGCCAGCAGGCTTTGGGAACTCACTCAGTAATGTAAACAGGAAAATGACAAGATTAGTGCTGTGGGCTCGAGGCTCTGTGATCAAAGGAGGCCGGTCATTTCTTATGGGAACAGCCTCTCCCTCACACACACGATGGGAGGCTCTGGAAGTTTACGGGTGGATGGCATTTTCCGCCGCGCTGTTTTCCATCAGGGCCAGCTCTCTGCTGTGGGGGGGTAGGTGCCTTCCATGGTGGGGGTCAGGTGACGTGTCGGAGTGAGCCCGGCTCCACGGTGTCCACTGTTCCCAACAGCTGACGGCAGAACCTTCTCCCACTACTTTGAAATTCCAACCAAGAGTCTCCAGGTGTTAGTGATCTCTTGATGTGACTTTGGCTCTGCCTGCCCCCCCAGCCCCAGTGCGTTGTTACCAGAGGGTCGGATAGGGGGTGCCTGGGCGGCTCAGTCAGTTAAGCAGGACTTCGGCTCAGGTCATGATCTCATGGTTCCTGAGTTTGAGCCCCACATCAGGTTCTGTGCTGACAGCTCAGAGCCTGGAGCCTGCTTCAGATTCTGTCTCCCTCTCTGTCTGCTCCTCCCTCATTTGTGCTCTGTCTCTCAAAAATAACAAACAAACATTTAAAAAAAATTTTTTTAAAGCTTCAGATAGATGCTGACTTCCATCTCAGCTTTACCTGGACTAATTATGTTGCCTTTGGAAACTTAACTAGATCTAGACCCTCAGTTTTCCTTCTCAGTAAAATGGACATATGATTAGTTCTTAATTCGTGGAAGCATTGTGAGCTTAGGTCAGATATGCTTGTGAAGAATGTCTCACGGTCTTACACATACACACTGATTAGTAGACCCTTTTGAAAATCTAGTGGGTATATGGTATGTGATGGGGAGATGGAGGTATTCCTACTCAGGGCAGTCGAAAGAAGTGTTGCATATTCAAATACAGCTTCAGCCAGGTCCATTTTTTTAAATGTATTTTTTAAAGTTTATTTATTATGAGAGAGAGAAAGACAGCACACACTAGTGGGGGAGAGAGGGAGGTACAGAATCCAAAGCAGGCTCCAAGCTCTGAGCTGTCAGCACAGAGCCCGATGCAGGGCTTAAACCCACAAACTGTGAGATCATGACCTGAGCTAAAGTCAGATACTTAACCAACTGAGCCACCCTGGTGCCCCTGTTACTGACTGTTTTGAGCCAGGATCAGTAAGGCATTTGGTACATCTCTCTTTTTCTTTCATAGTAAATAATTTCCTCCCTCATGACATTGACCTTTTCAAGAATCCGGGCCCTTGGTGTTTTAGAATGCTTTTGCTCTGCCTTCGTCTGTTTCTTCACAGTATTGTGTCCCTTGGGTCTTCACCTCCTTACGTCTTGTAAACTGGTAACTGGTAGTTACATCTAGATTCTTAACTCAGTTTTGTTTCACCATGTGTGGAGGACTGTGTCTCATTGGTATTGCGACCTTCCTATGGCCTTACCCTGGGGAGCAGACTCAATTCAGACTGTCGCTGCATCCCAGCCGTAAGCTTGGCCCCTTGGTAAGTGTGGGCACCCCAGGTCTGTCCTTGTGAAAGTATAGTTTTCCCTCCTTTTCCATCCAGTACTTGTTGATCCTTGCCTGAATTATTACATTGGGGAATTACAAAAGGGTGATCATTTATTATTATACCCTCTAGTTTATTAACTGGTATTACTTCTTTTACTCTTTTCCATATAGCGTTGCTCTATAAATGTAGCAATATAAAGCCATTAAACTTAATAATAAGTGAAACTGACACAGTGTGGTATAACGGTACATTCTACATTCTTTTCCTTTGATAGAGGAATGCCACCGCATTTTCTCTCACACGGTTAGCTCCTGAAAAATTCATAGCCTCCGTGACACTGTAATGCCTAGTGGATAAAATGGCTTTGACGTGCACTTTCTCTAAGGACACAGTCCGCATTCCACAGCTTGACTTGTGTCATTCAGCACTGTACGTGGGGGCATCAGCAGGTAAGGAAAAGTTCTGTGCTCAGGGGAACTAGACTGTGTGAAATCCAAGGACCCGGGAGGTCTGTGTGGGATCGTCTGGAGGGGGAGGGGGGATGGGACACAGGAAGATCACAGACTAATCTGCTGCCTTCCCTGCTGTGACTTAGATCAAACCAACAAACATTGTATGAGTGCTTCTTCACATTTAAGACTTTGCGAGTAATCCTTGTTCTTTCCTTCCGTAAGCTTACAAGGGACCAGTCATTCAATGAGTTCTTTCTTCATTTGTTCACTTAGGACAATTGTGTGGAGCCCTAGGGAAGGCTATCTCTCCTCCAGGAGATGAGAGCCACAGCCAGACAGTCGTGGCCACACAGAAAGCACGCTCGTGTCAGCGCTTGCATAAGGGGAACCTTCTCTTCTTCCTTTTTTTTTTTTTTAATGTTTTATTTATTTCTGAGGGAGGGAGAGAGAGAGACAGTATGAGCAGAGGAGGGTCAGAGTGAGAGGGAGACACGGAATCTGAAACAGGCTCCAGGCTCTGAGCTAGCTGTCAGCACAGAGCCCGATGCGGGGCTCGAACCCACGAACTGTGAGATCATGACCTGAGCCGAAATTGGAAGCTTAACCGACTGAGCCACCCAGGTGCCCCTCTTCCTTTTTTAAAACGCATTTTTTAAGTGTATGTATTTACTTTGAGAGAGAGAGCGAAGGTGCCAGCAGAGGAGGGTAAGCCAGAGGTAGAGAGAGAATCCCAAGAAGGCTCTGTGCTTTCAGTGCAGAGCCCGACGTGGGGCTCAAGCTCAGGAACTGCAAGACCATGACCTGAGCTGAAGTCAAGGGTCAGATGCTTAACTGACTGAGCCACCCAGGAGCCCCGGAACCTTCCCTCCTTGGGTCATAATTCTCCCCAGGCTCCCTCAAATACTCTTTATTTGCTTATTTATTTTGCTAATTTGAGTGCCGGTTTTGGTTGTCATTTGCTTTCCTGGGCTATTCTTAGCAGCCTCCAGGAATGTGGACTCTTCTTAAAACTACCAGTACATTAAAGCAAAAATTTAATTCAGGATTTATGGGGCTTACTTCAGTAAAAGTGATATTTTGCCCAAATTGTTCTTCAGCAGAATTTTTCACTCTATGGTGGTTAAGAATGTGATTTAGGTTCTACACTTTACTGTACAGGTATGTGAGCTTGGGCTCTGCCTCTGGTGAGCTGTAGTGCCTTTATCTGCGAGATGGAAATAAAAGATCTGGTCTGTGTGACAATAGAAAAGACTGATTGGACAGCCTATGTCTCACTGAGCCCAGAGCCCAGGGAATGATAGCTGTGACTGTGATGTTATTAATGACAGTGTCTGGAACCGAAAACAATGTTGTGTACTCTTATTTTTATTAACAAGCTATGAAGGTAAACTCTGGGGGGATTTGCCTTGGTTTGCTTACTTCTTGTTCCTTTTTTTTTTTAAATGTTCTTTTTTGAGAGACTGAGAGAGATAGAGTGGGAGTGGGGGAGGTGCAGAGAGAGAGGGAGACACAGAATCTGAAGCAGGTTCCAGGCTCTGAGCTGGACATTAGCACAAAGCTGGACGCGGGGCTTGAACTCACGAACCGTGAGATTGTGACCTGAGCTGAAGTTGCATACTCAACCGATTGAGCTCCCAGGTGCCCCTAGGCTTTGCTGATTTCTGCTTTCTCTCCAGTGCTATATATTTGTCAAGTCCAGAGCTCCCTCGGCATTATTTTCTCCCTTAGAAATCTCCGATGATTTTCCGTAGCTGCTGGCATTGTGGAATGACCCCCACGTTCCTGAGGCTGCTGCTCAGGACCTCCCCAGTCCCCCCAGGTCACTTGGTCTTCTGCAGACTCCAGCAGCACCACTCCCCTGCACCTCTGTCTGACTGCTGCCTCCACCTTAAGGGCCTCCCTCCCCTGGTGCCACCTGTTTCTGCCTCTTCGTACACTTTTCACACTGGTTTTTTGATGCCTGGCTTCATGGCCGCCTAACTTCCCAGTTCTGTCCTTGCTTCCTTCTTCAGAAGCTCGGAGCTCCTTGTGTGCAGGGATGATTTATAGCACTTGGCCCTTTTATACTCTAGGTCATTGTCATTTCTATGAACTGAGTGTCACTGGTTCCTTTCTCCTGGCCTCCAGTGGTAGCTTCCCTCTTCCAAGTATGTCCTGGAGGTCATGAATGGGAGGAACTCACAAACGCATCTGGTCTGTTAATTGAGCTTTGGCGGTTTTGCTTCGGTCCTGACTTGGTGGGCACTGTGGAGCCCAGCTGCTGTGTCCTTCGCTGCTTCCCCCTGATAGGGACATGAGGCGCTGAGGTCCCGGCCTCCCCTCCCCCAGCTACCCCTCCCCGGCCTTCCCGACTCCAGCTCTGCTGCTGCCGAAGCACGGTGGGCTTGCACAGTGGGGTGAATGCCCCCCCCCCCCTTTCTTTTGGGTCCATTTGAGCCTTCAGCACCTGTGGTGTCAGCTCTTTTTGCCGGTCCCTTCTTTGTGGTCCTGCCTTGGACAGGCTAGGACTCTCTCCTTCCCTATCCCTGGTGATTTCTCTTCACCTTACATGTCACCTGCATAAATAATCCATTTGTGAAGCCCTCTAGGTATATTTCGTAGGCCACTCTGTTACTGATGAGGAAACTGAGGCCCACATAGGTTAAGGAATTGCTCAGGACCACTATACTAAAGTTGTTGACCTAGAGATTTGTAGCTAAGCCCACAGCTCTGGCTACCACATTGTGCACTCATGGCAGGGCTGTGTTTGAATGCTGGGGGCACTGAGGCAGAGTGGATAAGCTCATCGCTGGTGCAGTCATGAGCTCTGTACCCAAAAGCTGGCTCTGTAACCTAGTTAGGGGGTAACCTTGGGCACAGTATCCTGCCTCTTTAGCAGAAGTTCCTATGTTTGTGAAATGGGAGTTTTACCTACCTCAGAATTAGTATAAGGCTTGCAGTAATGAGCTCATTTTTCTTTCTTCCTCTCCCTTTCTTCCTTTCTTCCCTTCTATCTTTCTTTCTGTCCTTTCTTTTCTTCCTTCCTTCCTTCTTTCCTTCCTTCCTTCCATCCCTCCCTTCCTTCCTTCCTTCCTTCCTTCCTCCCTCCCTCCCTCCCTCCTTCCCTCCGTCCCTCCCTTCCTTCCTTCCTCTCTCCCTGCCTTCCTGCCTTACCTCCCTCCCTCCCTTGTTGAAGCATAACTGAAGTAATGTCACATTAGTTTCAGGTAAATGACATCGTGCTTGGACAATTCTATGCATTATGCTACACTCACCAGGAGTGTAGCTGCTGTCTGTCAGCACACAGCCCAATCACACTACCATTGGCTGTATTCCCTGCACTGTGCCTTTCATCCTGGGACTTACTCCTTCCATAACTGGAAGCCTGTATCTCCCTCTCCCCTTCACCCATTTGTTTATCCCTCCGCCTCCTCCCCTCTGGCCACCATCATGTTGTTCTCTGTATGTATGTGTCTCTTTTTGCTTTTTCTTAGTTCATTTGTTTTTTAGATTCTGTTTATAAGTGAAATATGGTATTTGTCTTTTCTCTGACTTATTTCAATTAACATAATACCTTCTCAGTCCATACCTTCTAGGTCCATCCATGTTGATGTAAATGGTAAGATCTTATTCTCTTTTATGACGGAATAATATTTCACTGTAAGTATTTGCCATATCTTCTTGATCCATCTGTCTATAGATGGACTCTTGAATCACTTCCATATCTTGACTACTGTAAATGCAATAAACATGGGGGTGCATATATTTTTTTGAATTAGTGTTTTCATTTTCTTTGGGTAAATACCCAGTATCGGAATTATTGGATCTTATGGTATTTCTGTTTTTAATTTTTTTATGAACTTCCACGTTGTTTCCCAAAGTGGCTGCACCAGTTTGCATTCCCACCAACAGAGCACAAAGATTCCACTTTCTCCACAGCCTCACCGACACCTGTTTCTTTTTTGATTCCAGCCATTGTAACAGGTGTGAGATGATAGCTCATTGTGGTTTTAATTTGTGTTTCCCTGATGATGAGTGATATTGATTATCTTTTCATATCTCTATTTGTCATTTGTACATTTTCTTTCAAAAAAATGTCTGTTTATGTTCTCCCCCTATTTTTTAATTGGATTTTATTTTGTTGTTGAGTTGTATGCCTTTTTAATGTATTTTGTATATTAATACTTTATCAGATATATCATTTGTGAATATTTTCTTCCATTCAGTAGGTTGCCTTTTTTGTTTTGGTGATGGTTTCCTTTACTGTGCAAAAGCTTTTTATTTTGGTGTAGTCCCAATAGTTTAACTTTGCTTTCATTTCATTTCATTTGCTTACCTGAGGAGACCTATCTAGAAAAATGTTTCTATGGCCAATGTCAAAGAGATTACTGCCCATGTTGTATTCTTGGAGCTATATGATTTCCGGTCTCACAGTTAGGCCTTTAATCCATTTTGAATTGATTTTATATATGGTGTAAGAAAGTGGCCCAGTCTCATTCTTTTGCATGTTTCTGTCCAGTTTTCCCATCGTGATTTGTTGAAAAGACAGTCTTTCCCTCATTGGATATTCTTGCCTGCTTTGTCGTAGATTAATTGACCATGGAAGCATGGGTTTATTTCTGGGCTCTCTATCCTGTTCCATTGATCTGTGTGATAATGAGCTAATTTATGTAAAGTGTCACCATACTATCTAGCACATAATGAAGACTCAGTAATTATCATAAAAGCTATTACTCAGGGGATTATTTGGAACTATGGGAAACATGGGGAAAGTTTCACACTAGGTACCTTATTCAAGATGCTTCTATTCCAGTGGAGTGGACAGTAAGCACATAGATTGTGAAAATAATAATGGAAAGAGTAATAGCAATAGAAAGAAAAAAGAATACTGGGTAATTAGAATAGATATTGCAAGTGAAGGTCCCCAAAGATAGGGAAGGAGCATGTGGTTCACGTTTCATTTTGTGTTTCCTCAATTTTCTCTCTCAGTGACTTTCTGGTCTCAGCACTGGCCATCTGTCAAGTATGCAAACAGCCCTCAGGCACTGTTGTCTGAGTGAACATGCTTCGTCATGAACCTTCTTCCCGGCTGTTAATTTGTGTGACAATAACCACGGCTTTCTGCAGTGGCCTGGCTGGCTGCTCTGGTGGAGAGAGATTGGTGGGGAAAGGGAAGGAAGAGCCAGGATGCTGACTGCAGAAGATCCTTGGCTGTACTCTTTAAAACAAAGTCTCTTTTCCATGAGGGAAATTATACAGTATATTTTTGTGACAGCTTCATAACCTGAACCAAAATTGTTTAAGATGGTGCCAGGAAGCGAAAGAATACGTCTTGACTGTGAGCTCGAAGCGAGACATGCAATACAACACAAATAGTGAATACCTCGTATGGACACACACGTTCTGAGTGTACATCTAAACAATGGCAAGTCTTGTGGATGTATAGCATCCACGTTCTTCCCACCCCCATCAAAACTACAGATGGTCTCAGAATCTCGAAACACGACACTGAAATTTGCCATCTTTTGTTTGATGGAAGTTAGCACACGGAATGTTAATCTTGTCTGTTATTACCATTCTGTGAAGATGAGGATTCCACCCTTCTGCATTATACCAGCATCCAGTGTTTATGACTGAGCACAAAACCACATAGGATGGGTTTCAATTTATTGGTTGAATTGATGCTGTTGTCAGTATTTTATTTGCAAGTCAGTATTTTCCTCAAGGATTGTAAATTTAGAGTATTGGCTACATTCTGAATTATGACTTTATATTCTTACTTAATGTTGCCTAAGCGGACTGTATCAGTTAACTTTTGCTGTGTAACGAACCACGCCAACATTGGTGATTTTAAAACAATAGTCATTTTATTTATTCATGATTCTATGGGTCAGCAGTTTAGGCTCAGCTCTGTGGAGTTGAGTCTCTTCCTGGTTATTCTGCCTGGGCTCACTCATGTCTGCCATCAACCAGGGGCTGCTGATCTCACACGTCTGGCCATGGGCTGGCCGTTGCTAGTGGGAGTGGAGGCCACTGGGTCATGTCCCATTTATCACCCAGTAGGTTAGGCTGGGCTCATTCTCGTGGTGGTCACAGTGTTCCCAAAAGCAACAAGAAGGCAAGTGTCAGCATAGGGGTACTTTTCAAGTTTTGGCTTTGTCACATTTGCCAAAGTGGCCAAAGCAAATCAAATGGTTAAGCTCAGAGTCATCAGGAAAGGGGGTTTTCCAAAGGCATGGATATGGGAAGGCAATCACTGTGGAGAGTTTTGCAAATAATGTACCACAGAGACACAGTTTCAAAATGATACTGTATGGTCATAAAACAGTATGCTTCTATTCACAGAACTTTTCAGAAAAGCTTACTGTACTGTAATGGTTCTGCTTAGAAATTACATGGAGACATTTAATATTAGTTAAATTAAATACTATGCTGAACTATGGTTCTTCATACTGTCACTACCACTAATAAATATTTAATTTCAGGGGCAACAGGTGGCTCAGTTGGTTAAGTGTCTGACTCTTGATTTCAGCTCAGATCATGATCTCATGGTTTTTGAGGTCGAGCCCCATGTCAGGCTCTATGTTGACAGTGTGGAGCCTGCTTGGAATTCTCCCCCCTTCTCTCTCTGCCCCTACCCCACTCATGTTATCTCTCTCTCTGTCTCTCAAAATAAATAAATAAACTTTAAAATATTAAAATTAATTTCATAATCACCAAATGATAAAGGTATTACTATTATCCCTATTTTACATGTGAGGAAATTGAAACTTGGAGAAGTTGTACAACTTGCCCAGTGTCACCACAGCTGAGGGAATAACATTTGGGGAGCATAAGGATATATTAGTTTATTTTTAAATTTAAAAAAATTTTAATGTTTTATTTATTTTTGAGAGAGGGAGAGAGAGAGAGACAGCATGAGCAGGGGAAGGTCAGAGAGAGTGGAAGTCACAGAATCCGAAGACAGTCTCCAGGCTCTGAGCTAGCTGTCAGCACAAAGCCCGACACGGGGCTTGAACCCATGAACCGTGTAATCATGACCTGAGCCGAAGTCTGACATTTAATCGACTGAGCCACATAGGTGCCCCAGGATATATTAGTTTAAAGTATACAAAGGACAGTATGGAGCCTTCCACAGTGTTCTGTGCATGTATGAACATTATGTTAATGTTGAAAACTAATAGCCTCTCATGTTCTCTTATTACTTTTTTATTTTATTTTGAAAGTTAGACCATCTATAACTATAAATCTAAGAACACACAAACATATTAAATTTGCCACTGAGGGCATCTCTATAATTGGTTCTCTATTTTGCTTTAACTGGAACTAATTGTAAATGCAACCTAAACTCCAGTTTGTGGAGAAGGCTTATAACTTCCTTTAATTTTTATTTTTTTAATGTTTTATTTATTTCTGAGAGAGAAAGAGAGAGAGACAGCATGGGAGGGGGGTGTTTGTGAGCAGAGAGAGAGGGAGACACGAAATCAGAACCAGGCTCCAGGCTCTGAGCTGTCAGCACAGAGCCTGACACGGGGCTGGAACCCACCAACCGTGAGATCATGACCTGAGCTGAAGTCGGAGGCCTAACTGACTGAGCCACCCAGGCGCCCCTAACTTTTGTTACTACTAAATAATCAAATCTTTTCAAGCACCATCCATTGAGTTATTACCTCTGAAGCTGCATTACCAAAACAGTAAATCATTGGATAGCCTGCACTTCTTATCTCTTCAATGATGACAAAAGGAAGTCTCTATCAAATCTCTGTGCATGTCAGTTGTCATTTGTTTTGATGTAAAGTAATAGGCCTTATTGGAGGGAGGAAGGTTAAGTTCTGCATACTGAATGTCTATCACTCCCACACCACTCACACATGTCACACATTGAGAGAAGAATAGGACTGGAAATCCTGTGGGAAAAAAAAGAATCTTCAAAAGGGTATGTGAAGGAAATGAGAAACGGGTTTACATCCCACTTGATAACATTCTTCTCTCTTTTCCTGAACGGCATCCGAGAAAATATTAAGTGTCACATCCAATCACTGAATGATAAATTTACGATGTAAATGCGGTGTGGTTGGCTCATTAATTCTGTGGTTGCCCTGCTCTCTTAGAATTCACTTGACATCAAAGAAAGAATAAGGCACAGTATAAGGGCTGGCACTCTCCAGTTTAGTTCCTGAAGATTCTGTTGGATGAGAGTACAGAGAAGGGGAGGAGCATTGAGCTAGCCTCTTTTTTCAGGGCCACTTTAGGTTTTATACCTAACTCTGTGTCACGATGGAGTCCCTTACATTAGTGTGGCAATATGACACCAACACTTGTGTACTCTTCCCATGTGCTTCTTAATTGGACACAAAGTAAGGTAAAAAAGTATGGATCGAAGTTTGAAATGTTTCACATGAGAATTAATTTCCATGATTAACTTTAGCATCTGTTTATACTATGGATCTCAGCTGGTGCAACTGTCTCTTGGCAATTCTGGAGGTATATTTGGTTGTTACAACTCGGGGTGAAGGGTGCTACCGGCATCTAGCACGTAGAGACCAGAGATGTCACTAACCAACCTATCATGCACAGGACAGTCCCTGAAACAAGGAATTATCTAGCTCCAAATATCAGTAGTGGTGATGTTGATAAAGGGCTGATTTATATAATATGACTGGCACGCTCATTCTAATTTCTTAAAAAAATTTTTTTAAATTTTTAATGTTTTTATTTATTTGTGTTTGAGAGAGACAGCATGAGCAGGGGAAGGTCAGAGAGAGAGGGAGACACAGAATCTGAAACAGGCTCCAGGCTCTGAGCTAGGTGTCAGCACAGATCCCGACGCGGGGCTTGAACCCACGAACTTTGACATCATAACCTGAGCCGAAGTTGGACGCTTAACTGACTGAGCCACCCAGGCACACCCCCTCAAAAAATTTTTTTTAATCTTTTATTTTTAAGAGAGAGAGAGAGAAAGATAGAGTACATGCTGGGGAAGGGGCAGAGAGAGAGGGGATGAACTGCCTGCCCATCCTCACGTGGGGCGGGGGCGGGGGTGTGAGTAGTTTGAGCTACGGGGAAGGCAAAGGAATGGAGGGCTTTTCAACCCTTTCTGGATAGTGTTTATCAGTCAGGCTTGGTCAGTTTCTTCCTGTTTGTGTATTTTAAAACTGGAACTGCAGTAATTTGTTTAGAAAGGTTAGCTCTGATCTATTATCCTAATTGAAGCGATAGTATTATGGGTGCACATACCTGTCCACATCCATCAGATGGTATAATTTCAGTAGTGCTTAATAATCACATTGTAAATGCACAGCCTCCATGGAAGGAGCTTCATCCTCAAGAGTTCAAACAATGTATAAATGTGACAGTTATTCCTCCTTCTCCTACCCAGCACCCCAAAGGTAACAACAACTGATCTAAGTTTAAATATAGGCTGGTGCTTGGATGGCTCAGTCTGTTAAGCATTCATCTCAGGTGGTGATCTCATGGTTCATGGGTTTGAGCCCTGTATTGGGCTCTGTGCTGACAGCTCAGAGCCTGGAGCCTGCTTCAGATTATGTCTCCTTCTCTCTCTGCCCCTCCACTTGCTGTGTGTGTGCCTGTCTCTCTTTCAAAAAGTAAACATTAAAAAAATACATATGCATGTGTTTTAATATAACATTAAAAATGGTCACATAAATGAAATCACAACATTTTTTGCTTGTTTGCTTTTTTTTTTCACTTTTCATCATGTTTCGGCAAACTTCCTACAGGTCTACCTCATTCTTTTTTGATAGCTACATAGCATTTCATGATGTGACTATGTCATCAATTACTTAATTATTTAGGTTAATTTTTTTTCTTTCACAAACAGCAAGGAGCAGAGAAAGAGGGAGAGACAGAGAATCCCAAGCAGGCTCTGCACTGTCAGACTCGGGGCTGGAACCCATGAACCTTGAGGTCATGACCTCAGCCGAAACCAAGAGTTGGATGCTAACTGACTGAGCCCCCAGGCGCCCCTCCTCAGCCTCCCACCCCCGCCAATCTTTGTATATGTACATGAATCATGTTATAAACTTAATTTTTAGAGGTAGGGCTGCTGAGTAAAAGCAAATGTATCTTTAAGCTTTTGGTGGCTACCATTAGATTGCCTGCTACGAAAGACTAACCATTTATGCACCCATCTGTATTCAGGAGTGCCCATTTATGACAACACTGACAATAAGGAGTGCTATCAATAACTTCAGTTTTGCCAATTTGGTAGGCAAAAATGAATCTTATTAGCAAAGATGAATGTCTTTGTTTCTGTCATTTTTGTGTTGGAATGTTGGTATTTCTATGGACTTTTAGGCAGTCTTTGCATGTTATAGACACCAGGTATTTTATATGTTTACAAAACATCCTCTGTGATGAGACAGAGGATGACCACATTGCCCAACAAGTCCACCTCTCTCTCTGACCCTCCCCTTGTAGAAATTCCAGCAAGGAATTGAAAGCAGATATGTATTTGCACCAATGTGCACAGTGGTCGTACAATAGCCAAAAGATAGAAGCCACCCACGTACCCATCAACAGGTGCACGCAGTAACAAAATGTGATGAGACACACACAATGGAATATTACAGCCTTAAGGAAGGAAGTTCTGGTACATGCCACAGCACGGATGGACCTTGAGGCCACTGCGTGAGGTGAAGTAAGCCAGTCCCAGGACAAATATTGTGTTACTGCTCTTTCACGAGGTACTCAGAAAGTCAAATGCATACATACAGAACGTAGGTTGGGGGTTCCCAGGGGCTGGGGGAAAGGAGAAGTCAGCTACTAGATAATGGGGACAGAGTTTCAGTTTGAGAAGATGGAAAAATAGTGGAGACAGATAGTGAGGACTTCTACACAACAATGTGATTGTGCTTAATGTCACCGAGCTATACGTGACATAGGGGGGCACGGTCAATTTTGTGTATGTTTTACCAGATGGAAAAGTGGGAAAAACATTATATAAATATGTTATATGTGAATAAATAGGTATACAATATATTTAAAATCTATATTATGTAAACATTTTCTTCTGATTGGTGAACGTTAGTTTTCTGTCCAATAATTTGGAATGCTACTTTTATAATAAATTATATTTCCGGGGCGCCTGGGTGGCTTAGTTGGTTAAGCGTCCGACTTTCACTTAGGTCATGATCTCGCGGTTCGTGGGTTCAAGCCCCGCGTCCGGCTCTGTGCTGACTGCCCGCTCAGAGCCTGGAGCCTGTTTCAGTCTGTGACTCCCTCTCTCTCTGACCCTCCCCTGCTCACGCTGTCTCTCTCTCTCTCTCCTAGAAATAAATAAAACATTAAAAAAATAAATAAATTATATTTCCATATAGATAAGGATCGGTTTCCAAACTATGTGTTTTCATTGGTCCATTTTTAAAACAAAAATTATCACATTGCTTTAATTATTAGAGCTTTACAGTACACTTGAGGGTTGATAGTACAGGACTATAGTTTTTGTTGTTTTTTGAATATTTTAAAGCATGGAATATTTGTTTCATATGAATTTTATTTTATTTTTTTAAATTTTAATGTTTTATTTATTTCTGAGAGAGAGAGAGAGACAGCATAAGCAGGGGAGGGTCAGAGAGAGAGGGAGACACAGAATCTGAAACAGGCTCCAGACTCTGAACTGTCTGTCAGCACAGAGCCTGACGCGGAACTTGAACCCACAAACTGCGAAATCATGACCTGAACCAAAGTCGGATGTTTAACTGACTGAGCCACCCAGCCACCCCCATTTCATATGAATTTTAAAATCAACTCATCAACCTGAAAATTGCTGGAATTGCCTCGTCAGTAGCAGCAATTAAAAACTGCCCTCACATGCTAGAAGCGAATATGCATTTCCTACTATCCTGTATATTAGCTATTTGTTAATTTTGTCTGTACTGAGAAAATGGTTTAATTTTTCTAAAGGATAAAGTGGACTTGGTTCTCCAACAAATAGAATGGTAATTCGAAGAATGTATGGAGTGCTCTTCTGTTAAACAAACACACTCCTTTGGACCAGCAGGGGTGGCTCTGTCAGGGAACGGCATTTCTGTAGTCTAATTATTTTAACCTGATTTTCCTGGTGAATGGATTTTCACACTCACAAGGAAAAAGCAGTCTTTATAGAAGCAAAAAAGGAGGCTAATTTTAAACGAACATAAAACCTCACGAGGAGGGTGTAGTATCTACCACTTTCTTGGCGCTACAGATTGGGTTGGTTGTTTTCAAATCTCACTTTGGAACTTTCCATGTCACTTACTGTACAATTTCCCTGGTGATCTTATGAAAAATCGGTGTCTCCCAGGATGAGACTCACAGTCCTTGCAGAAGCCTCCACATGGCCCTCCTCTTTTGACTAGGACATTCTGGGAGGCATGTGGCCTTCTGTCTCCCAAACCAGAAAGTCAACGACCCCGGTAATTTATGTACCAAGTTAATCCTTTGGTTTCAACACAGTGGGAATATATCACTTGGTTATGTGGTGAATTTTGGTCTCCTTAGGGCATTACATCTCTGTCCCTCTCTCACACATACATCCACATACTCACATTCACATACTCATATTCACACACTCACATTCACACACTCACACCAGGGTTTAGTGCTCCCCCCCACCCCCAGGCACTGTGATAACCTCACTATTCACTGCGGCTTTGAGATCAGTCATTTATGTCACTCAGCTGCTCTCATATTCTCGTAAGCTTCTAGAGGGTGGACGTTGTGTCCTACTCGTCGCTGTGCGTCCCCAGCATCCAGCGGCGAGCCTGGGGCCTGCAGAAAAGTGAGCAAAAATGCTTGAATGACTGAAGCCAAGTACAACTGCACAGGTAAATGCAGTCGTTGCTCTTTTCATTTGTTTCCCTTTCAAAGGAAGAATGCAGGAGTCATGGCCTCTTTCTTAATAAAATGATTTCTGACATAAATGGCCTTTCTCCTGTGTCTTTCCTAGAATGCTAATTTGACATTTGCGCAAAAGGTAAATCCGTCTGTCTGGCTGTGGAGGGGAGGGGGTTGTCACTCCTGATTGATGACCATACACTAGAGGGTGGTCTCCAGCAACTTGTGGCATTTCCCATCTGTTCTTCAGATCACTGCTCTTCACGTGGAAATGTCCAAATGTCCTGAGCAGAGAGAGCTTTAAAGGAAGAATTGGCTTTTACTGACACACCCGAGCTAGTGAAGATTATTTAGAAGAAAAGTACAGTGACTGAAACACACACACACACACACACACACACACACACACACACACACACACACACACACACACACACACACACCGACTCACTCCGGCACCACCTCATGTTACACTAAGGTATTCCTGGCAGGGTTTCTTGCTGATGATTTTAGCCACAGTCTGAGTAATGTCTGCCCGCCTGCACGCTGTTAAGTGATCTGCCTTTATTCGATGAAGTCTTGAATGAAGGGCTGTGGGTGTCGTGCCTTCTTAGTTAAATAGCCTCTGTCTTCCTGCCACCTCTCTGCTCTCTCCAGACGGTGGGTGCTGGAAAGCAAAGCTGGGGAAAGGGAAAGAGATCTGCTCAAAGCATTTGTCAACGTGACATCGTTTCATTGTAACTCAAGCAATTACTTCACAAAAAGCTGGAAGACGTCTGAGTATTTCTTGCACTCTCCCACTTTTATTAAGGCTTCTATAGCACAGGTGGGGAAGACCTAATGAACACGGCACTTGGGAGCATCAGCTGTAAATATGAGAGCTTTAATATGTTCCGGAATCCCGAAGGTTCCATGGAACTATTTTTCCCCCCCAGACATAAAAACAAGTTGTATTTTTATAATAAATGACTAGATATGTTGAGAAAACAATTTCTAAATAAATGTGTCCGCACTGAACCAGAAACAGTAAATGAACTCTTCAGCTAACTATGTGGTTTCGATTGAGAACAACAACAACAAAAAATTGTGTTATTTATAAAGGCTCAAGAGCCTGTCAAAATACAGTGCTCCTTATCCCTAGTGATGCTTGTTAGCTTTTTTTACACGGGGATCGTTGATTTGAAACAACCTGGGATAAGCACAGATGAATGTCTCCATCAACAAAAAGCAGGTGGTGAGAATGAAGACCCGTGGTAATCTGATCACATCCTTTAAAAACGTATGTCGCTGATAACGGTGGCCCTGTTCTCTGAGAGCATCAGGCCACTGTGAAGTTTTCTTTAAAAATATTTAATAAAGATGCCGAATATTTTTAAGGGTAAGAGGGATAAGTAATGTCTGTGTGAAGGAAAGGCACACTCCCTGAAGTTACTTGAGGAACTCCTTGTCACTGTTTCATCACCCAATGGGTGACAGGTGTGTCTCCTTGTATTGGATTCATGGTTCTCAGAGTCGGGAAATTAGAGCACAGAGTTGGGCAATAAGCTAACATACAGAGCAGATATTAAAACATCTATGTCAAATGTGTGTAGAAATAGGTATTTATGTATAACTATGCCTACGTATGAATGTCATGGTTAGTGAAGCATTCATGGGGAAATGGAGATAGCGAAGGGAGGGCTCCGTAAGGGGGGGTGTGGGCAGCTGGGGCACCCAAACATCCTTTTGTGTTTTTTGAATTCTATTATCATGCATATCTATTTTCTGAATCTCAGAGCACTTTACTAAAAAAAATGTTTGCAGTAGGGGCCCTTGGGTGGCCCAGTCAGTTAAGTGTCTGGCTCTTGGTTTCAGCTTGAGTCATGATCTCACGGTGTAGTGAGTTCGAGCCCCACATCGGGCTCCGTGCTGACAGTGCGAAGCCTGCTTGCAATTCTCTGACTCCCTCTCCCTCCCTGCCCCTCCCCTGCTTGCTCACTCTGTCTCTCTGAAAATAAAAAAATATAAAAAACTTAACAAAATGTTCGAAGTAGATCAGGCAGTTTCTGTCATTAAAAAAAACCCAAATAATCCAGTTAAATCAAATAAAAAACTAATCTCAAGGGATTTGTACTCTTTCCTGTCCTCTCTTCTCAAATATTTGATTCGTACATGAACCTGGAAGCTGTATGATGTAGGGGCCCTTAATTTCCATAGAGGACTATGGAGCTATCCAATTAATAAGAACCCAAGATTACTAAATGTTTTCCCAGAGCCAAAATAAATGATCAGAAACACACAATACTATGAAACAGTTATTAGTGTTTCACAGATGAGACAGCAAAGGCTCCGAGTCTGTCCACCTCAGAAGGCTATTCACACTGTCATCGGTGTTTCAAGTGGCTCATAAGGTATAACAGCTTTCTATGTCCGCAAGTGTCTATCTGAAATGTACTCAAGTGGTGTCACTAGAAATGACTCTTGTAAAGTCAGTCTTTTAAAAGCGGTAAAATATTTCTGGCTTTTTTAGTGGATGTTTTTGAAGGATGGCTGAATTCATTAGTGTTATCTTGTTGTCTCACAAAGCACCACAATCTTAGAGACTTAAAGCAACACTCCTTATCTTACTGTTCTGGAGGTGAGAAGTCTGGGCATGGCGTGGCTGGATGCCCTGTTCCAGGTCTCGTAAGGCTGAGGCCGACATGCCAACTACGCTACATTCTCCTCTGGACCCCAGGGTCCTCTTCCATGCTGTCGTGCCTAGGACAGGACTGTTTTCCTGCCACGGTAGAACTGAGGTCCCTGTTTCCTTGCTCATTGTGTGTCCGAGGTTACTCGCGGCACCTAGATTTCCACCTGCATTCCTTCTGGTTCTTCTGTCTTGAAAGGCAGCAATGGGGGAGTTTCTCGTGAATCAAAACCTTCTCATCTTGGAAACGCTGTGTGAGGGAGGAGCCCAATCCCTTTTAAAAGGCTCACCTGATTGATTTTATCTTAACATCACCAGATGATCTTATCTTAAAATTAACTGACACAGGACCTTAATCACAGCTGCAAAATCCTTTCAGAGCAATACCTTGATCAGTTGTGTTTGAATAACTGGGAAAAGGTGCAGATACACCAAGGGTGGGAATCTTGGGGGCTGTCTTTGAATTCCGCCCACCATAACTGATGAGTGGGCTGAGTGTAGTACAAATATTACCACCACACCACCACCACCAAGCCTGGAGGCTCTGCCCCCTGCTGGGGGACTTCCCTTTCAAGAATCAAAGCAGGGGTGGGAGGGCAATTACCCTTTTATTTTTGTTTATTTATATAGAGTCATATTTAATTGATAAGCATCTTACTTTCATCTGGCTTCATCTGAGCCTTATAAACCCAGGTGCAAGAGAACTTAATATCCAGACATAGTTGGGAAAACTGAGGCTCAGGGAGATATAATTATCTGCCTGAAGTCCCATAGCCTTCCCTGTCTCCATATTCCAAGAGGAATATTCCATATTTCAAGGTTCTGAATATAGCTCAGAATTTGACTTCTTTTTTTAAATTCCTTTTAAATTTATTTCTAGGAGAGAGAGACAGTGTGAGCAGGGGAGGGTCAGAGAGAGAGGGAGACACAGACTCTGAAACAGGCTCCAGGCTCTGAGCCGGCAGTCAGCACAGAGCCTGATACGGGGCTCGAACCCACGAACCGCAAGATCATGACCTAAGCGAAAGTCGGACGCCTAACCGACTAAGCCACCGAGGAGCCCCAGAATTTGACTTCTACAATACTTAAGTAGCATCATCTTTTAGTTTTATTTTTCAGAATTGCTAGAAAAAGTTATATTTTTCAAACCTGTAGAAGAGGTATCACAGAATATCGTCAATGGCCGTGGCCTCCTGTGGCACACAGCATGTGAAAAAACTCTATGTACAGCCACCAGACCACAGAGTTAAAAGCATTTATGTATGTTTTCCTGTAGGGTCATATGTTTTTAAATAAAGTAGCCTATGATTTATTAAGTAAATACAATAAATAGAAGCTAATTCTGAAGCTTAACTGAGGCAGCATTTCATTTGCTATTTTTATGTTCTATGTGATTGATGGAGATGTGGAGGTGTTTCAGGACTTCACGCTTTTCTCTTGCCTGAAGTGTGACCACACTCACGGTCACCAGAATGTGGTTTAGGCACTAATGTTGAAGCCACATCTAGTGTGATGTAGAATTAACTGAAAATGCTGCCAGCTGATGTTAACCACAAAGGACACAGCAATCTTTACAGGATCATCTAAGCTCCACTTTCACTTTCTTGCCAAACATTTACACTCTGCTGAAGTTCACGGATGCATGCTGTTTGTAAGAATAGACTGATAATTTCAAAATGTGAGTCACAGGGAAAGCAGAATTCTAGAAAATCCTCGAAGGTAGAAAGGTGCTATACGCCCTAGGTGGTAGCTGCCACAGCCAGTTTTACAAGCGAGGGAAGCGCATGTATCCCACGGAGTTTTGGGGACTTACCCAAGAGTACACAGCCTGAGGAGACATATGTATACATCTTTAGGCTCCATTCGCTAGTTGCATCCCTGGATGAGAAATGCATTGTAAGTAGGTTTCTGCAACTACTATCATTTTGTCACCAAGAGAAGTGTTTGGATATAAGGTTTTGGAAATTTCAATCTCCACCCCCACCCCCTTGGTACCCATGCCAACCATTCCAATGTCTGAGACCTCTAACCCTGTTTTCATTTCCCCCCAACCTTTCTTCTGCTGCCATTCAGGGGACCTTGCTCCAACCATCTGTACGCGACTGTTCTCTTTGCTCCGGATCCTCGTAATCTGTACTAAAGGTCAGTGTTGTTGGCAGGGGTGCGGCTCTGGGAGTGAGTGTTTCATCTGCTCAGCAGTAAATGCAGCAATTGCTTGAAGTTAGACCAATGAAATAGTTTCAGGAAGAGGAGTGTTTTACTGCTGACATTGCGGACGGCATGTGGCACACACTGATGATAAAAAGCAAATTGACTTTTAGTTCTTTAATTTTTTTTTTTTATAGACTCCCATTGCTTCATAGGACACCGACCTGGAATAAAGGACAGAAATCCCCTATGAGCTACTCACATCTATAAGGCTTCCAGTTCTTTGCAAGATGTTCCTTTTTCCTAGGGGGTAGAGAGGCAACATACCATCGTAACATTTTGAAAGCACGTGTACTTAAAAAAAAAAAAAAACCAACAACACTTGAACTTGTGTATGAAATGTAGAGTAGATCTCCAACGATCACAGGGAAAATAGTTTTGGTTAATAGACTGCTGAGGGGGCGCCTGGGTGGCTCAGTTGGTTAAGCGTCCGACTTCGGCTCAGGTCATGATCTCACAGTTCGTGGGTTCAAGCCCCACAACGGGCTCTGTGCTGACAGCCAGCTCAGAGCCTGGAGCCTATTTCAGATTCCGTATCCCTCTCTCTCTGACCCTCCTTGCTCACACCGTCTCTCTCTCTCAGAAATAAATAAAAAAATGTTAAAAAAATTAAAAAAAAATAGACTGCTGAGAAGCCAGTGCCTTAGAGATTTAGCCAGGTCCATATGGGGCATTAAATTTAGTTTGTTCCCATTATCAAAGAACTTTTAGTTTTGCTTGTCTCTGGGCTCATGGAGAAGTGGACATTTTAAGATATTTCAGGTTGAAGCAATGCCATGCAGGTGATAAGACTGTCTAGGTCAAATCTGGACCTTGTGACTTTGCTTATATTCCCTAATCTGGCTAAGCATCAGTTTCTCCATCCATAAAATGGGAATGAATAATAGTGCCGACCATATAGAGTCATCATGAGCTTTAAAATCAGTTGCATAAAGGGCATTTAAAAAGTTGCATAATACGTATATCATTATTCAGTGACCAAAAGATTGTAAATTTTTAATTCTTTTTAGTTTTTAAAAAAATTTTAATGTTTATTTTTGAGAGACAGACAAAGCGTGAGTGGGGGAGGGTCAGAGAGAAAGACACAGAATCTGAAACAGGCTCCAGGCTCTGAGCTGTTAGCACAGAGCCCGTTGCAGGGCTCAAACCCACCAACCCACCTTGATCAGGAGAGATCATGACCTGAGCTGAAGTTGGACACTCAAACGGCTGAGCTACCCAGGCTCCCCATGTAAAATTTTAATTCTTCACAGTGTTTTACTCTGATACAGAATTCAGCATAGTTTCTTTATTTCTCTCAAATAAGGAACATGGGAGCATTCTACGGGTATTTCAGGACATAACCTCACTTCACTGTGGTTGATTTTTATTTAGCAAATCTCTCCAAGGGCACTAGATGGCGACCTTCTCCTTTAAGAAAAAAGGTAACAGACTAAAACTAAGATTCATTAATACTTTTGCTTTGACAGTTGAAACTTACTGCTACAGAGTCCAAAACACACAAAACCAGGGTAAAGCCACATCTTTGCACGCCAGGTTGTCTGAATCATAGAATTTCTAGATTTTCAGGTGTCAGGCTAGGAGCGGAGTGTTAGGGGAAGCACTCCTTTTGTGGGCATTGAGAATCCCTTATCCAAACTTATTAACTTAGGTTGTGACCTTGGACCTTAGCTTTAGACATTTACTTTTTTTTCCCCTTTAGAATGTGACATGATTGGGTTAGATGATCTTCATAGTTGTTTTCAGGTATGAAATGCTATGAATTTTTTCATAATTCAGTGTTTACTCTCCTGTCAGACTATCTTTCCTCAGGTGTTTGTTCTGCTCTAAATTTAATATTTGTTAAGCCGATGGACAAGATTTAATGTCAATATTGCCTAAGTTAAAACCGATGTATTAAAAAATACAGTATATTAAATTATAATTTCGGAACATAGGGGTGAATTTAGGGTTCTGAGGAGTGTGTGTGTGAAATCTTGGTGTACATATTGCTTTTGAAAAAATAGAAGAAATATTTGAATATCTGCATTTAAGATACTGTAAAACTTGAGGGGCGTCTGGGTGGCTCAAGGTGGTTGATACACCGACTTTGGCTCAGGTCATGATCTCACAGTTAGTGGGTTCGAGCCCTGTGTAGGGCTCTGTGCTGACAGCTCAGAGCCTGGAGCCTGCTTCAGATTCTGTGTCTCCCTCTCTCTCTACCCCTCCCCCGATAGCACGCTATCTCTCAAAAACAAGTAACAGTGTTAAAAAATGTATAAAAGATCATGTAAAACTTGAAAAAAAACTGTCCAAGAGTCGTTTTAAAACTGTAGCTCTAAGTTTGAACCTCTGCTAGAATTTTGAACATGATAAAGCTTATTCTAATGTATTGTTTTTAAAATATCACTTATTTTCAGTGTTCCTAAAAGGATTCGTAAGTTTAAGTTGCTAACAACCAACAGGATTTAGAACTCCTTCTCAAAGATGAGTAGATTGGCATCTGGTGTGATTAAGAAGTTCAGCTGCCTGCTTGAAACGTGTTTAATTTAAAATAATCAGACGAGTAGAACAGTAAATAATAAGGAAATCCCCAGAATAATATATTTCAGGATTTATTTATACACCAAAGTATATTCTTAGAAACATTTTACTCTGATACAGAATTAGTTGCAGACAAGGTAGAAAGAATTTTTTAAAAAGTAAGTAGCCATGATTATACTCTGATCTTTCTTAAGGAAAGCTGTGATTTCAGAGCAAGTCCTTGGGTATCTCAGTCTGCAACAGTTTTTTCCTTTAAAAAAAAGATTTACTAATCTGTTGATCATTACCTGAAGACACACTCCTCCCACTGTGGGAGATAAACACTTAAACAGTGATTAATGTTATGAAAACGGTTCTCTGTGACACATACACAGATAAGAAATGTTAGGTATTAGCAAATAGGCTCGAACAGGTAGAAAAATGCCTTTAGCGTAGGGTGAGGGGATGCATACAAAGGTGATACAAATTACAGAAGCAATTTCTCCCTAAACCTGGCACTGGTCGCGTGTGCCAGCCGTTCGGCAGGGCCGGATGCCACTTCACAATCACGGAAGACGATGCAGCGATTTAATTCGGATGCTCGATATACACATTTTAATTGCAGCAGATGAAATAAAATCCAGGCTCCGAGAAGCGCACAATGGAATGGCCTTCCCTTCACCCCGCCAAACATTTGGCTCATTACCTCATGCATATTCATTCAACTTTCCTACCAGCAGCTGACGATTTCCAGTAAAATTTTAGGCCGGAAAAAAAAAAAGTTGGAATTGCTAGTGCCTTGCCTTTGTGAGTTGGGGTCACAACCCCAGGACTTCCCAGTAAGAGAGACACATGCGCGCGCTCACGCACCCCCGCGCCCCCCTACCTTATCCAGAGCAGAAGAGAAGGGAGAAGTGAAAAGCAAGGTGAATTAATGCAGGTTGCGGTCTCAGGGCGGTCCGGTATTTATGAAACCTCTCACCCTGTCTCTCACACACACCCCACAAAGTCTTTAGGCTCCAGTTACAAGCGCTGCGTCATCTGCCAGATCACATGGTGATTGTTGCTATTTCAAGGATCAAGTGGCATCGAGCTCCCCCCACCCCACCCCTTCCCTTTGGTACCATATAGCGTGTCGGAGCTCGCCGGGCGATGGGGTGAGAGCGCGCTCTCTGGTCCACCCAGGCTGTCGGCGGGGCGGCGCGCGCGGGGTTCTCACGGCGCGCCCGGGCGCGGGGACGGGGGAGGGGGTCTCGGGGGAGGCCCGGCGGCTCTAATTGGCTTCTCAATGAAAGATAATCACCTATTCCCCCGAGAGGCTGGGGATTAGCACTCTGCCTCTCCTCCCCGCCGCTCTAGACGTCTCGTCCCTGCCCTCGGAGCTCTCCGTCCGCTCGGCACCAGGGGCCCGCAGCCCGCGGCTCCCGCGCTCGCGCTACTCCGGGGTCCGCGCCCGCCCGGCTTCCCTCGGCGCGCCCGCCGCCCCGGCCCCCGCGGAAACTTGGGCGGAGGGGCCCGGGGGGAAGATGAGCGAGCTGGAGGAGGACTTCGCCCAGATTCTCATGCTCAAGGAGGAGCGGATCAAAGAGCTGGAGAAGCGGCTGTCGGAGAAGGAGGAGGAGATCCAGGAGCTGCGGCGGAAGCTGCACAAATGCCAGTCGGTGCTGCCCGCGCCCTCGCCGCACATCGGGCCGCGCACCACCCGGGCGCAGGGCATCTCGGCCGAGCCGCAGACCTACCGCTCCTTCCACGACCTGCGACAGGCGTTCCGGAAGTTCACCAAGTCCGAGAGGTAGGCGCGGGCCGGAGCCCAGGCCCCGCTCGGGCGGGGGGCGCGCGCGCGGAAAGGGGTGCCCCCGCGGCCCTGGGCCCGGGGAGCGTTTATTTTTATGCCTGGCCGTCACGTGCCGGGCCGGGCTGGCGGGGCTGGGAAAGGCCGGCTCCTCGGGGAGACGCGCGCGGGCGGCGCGGGGGCAGGGGGAGCGCGGAAAGTTTGCTTGCGCCGCGGAGTCGGGGCCCGCACCCGACCGCCGGGACGAAGCCCCGCGCGTCCCGGGGCCGCTGGGGCTTCCCGAGGCGACCCCAGACCCGGGCCGCGGGGCGTGCTCCGGGCGGGGGTGGGCGCTGGGGCGCCGGCGTCCCGGGGAGGGGGCGGCCGGACCGGGTCGGGTTCGGTGCAGGGACCGAATGTGCTCCGCGCCCCGCTGCAGGGGCGTGGGGAGGCGGGACGGGGGCGCGTCTCCGCAGCCCGGATCCGGCCTCCGGGGTGGGGACGGGGAGACGTTTGTTCGCAGGGTCACTCTCCAGGCAGCTGTGATGTCAGCGCGAAACTGCGAGGAAACCCCACTTTGTGGACGTTCGCGCGCCCTGTGTGTGTTCCCCGCGGCAGTGCCACACCTTGGGCTGCCCCGGGGCTCGGAGGCGGCTCGGTGACCTTGTACCTGAGGCGCGGTTGGGGCTCCGGGCCAGCCGCGTCCCAGGGCGGACCGCGCCGCCTGCCTGTTGTCTTCCTTGGGAACCTTTCCGCGGAAAAGNCGGACCGCGCCGCCTGCCTGTTGTCTTCCTTGGGAACCTTTCCGCGGAAAAGGGGGGGGGGGGGAGGGGTTGAGGCGGGAGGGGTGCCTCTCTCTGGGCGCCTCCAGGCTCCTTCCCTTCCTCTCCGGACACTTTAAGAGCCGGATCCTGCCCGTTCAGAGTTGTGTGTGGCTCGTCGGTAGCGCGCAGAGGAGGCCGGGCGACTTTGGCCACAAGTAGGAAGCTTTTGCACTCCACGCGCCGCCTGCACCGGAGAAGGCTGATCGATTGGCTCCAGCATTAAAGCGCCTCTGGACATTAGGGAGAGGAAGTGCAGACTCCCCAGCCCATTACTGGCTTTTAGTCTCTGGAAGTGCGCGGCCGAAAGTGCATTTCGCAGGATATTGAATATTCCATTAGGCGTGCCTTCATGCCCGCCCACCCCTTCCCTCTTCCTTCTTCTTAGATCACTTGGTGTCTGAGTTTGGGGCTCTCAGGGGACCCCTCAATGAGTCCCTCCCCCTTAGCGCTCTGACTTGGAGGCCAGCAGTAGTAAAGCCCGTGTTCTCTTGTCCAGTCTCTGTCCTGGCCACTTCCAGGGCTCTCAGTGGCGCCCACCTCCCCCCACCCCCCTTTGTCTCCCTCCCCTGTGCATTGACGAGTGTTCCCGTGTGGTGGGGGAGGAGAGCACAGGAGGCTGGGCAGGGGTGAGGAGCTGTTAGAAGGGGTCCAGGCGCCGCGAGCGGGCAGGGGAGAGAAACAGGAACCAGGCCGAAAGGATTCGCCTTGGGGACTTTGGGCCCCTTCCGAACCGACGTCCAAGGGGACAGCTTTCACCGTCCCGAGGGACACTCCACTTACAAAGTGACACTCTCCACATGGCACCGTTCGGCTCGGCCTGCCCTGAACCTCCCCGCCCGATGGCATTCTTCCCAGCGTCAGGCCAGGACAGCCAGAGGCCCTCGGATCTGGCCTTGCCCTCGGTGGGGAGGCGGCTGCCCGGGGGCTGAGGCTGCGGCGGGGCCGGGCGCGCATTCCGCGGCCGCTGCCCTGCCCCTCGCTCAGCAGCTGGAATCAATCTGCCCACCTCCTTAAGGAGCCACTTCATCAGCGGTCACCCGGCAGCTGCTGGCCTCCCGGGGCCGGCGGGCCGGCCGGGGCTTTATCGCATTTTTGGCGCATTTTTGGAATTTCAGATCCCCGCTTCTGGGCTGCGCCCCTCCAGGGTAACGGGCGCCCCTTCACAGCCCAGAGGCGGGCTCAGCAGCCTGTGCAGGGGCCCCGAGGAAACTCTCCCCACCGAGTCCTCCCTCATTCGGGAGCTGGCTCTCAGAGGCGCTTTTATTCTCCTGGACCCGGGGCCTCTCCAGCAGTGAGAGTACGTTTTTGTGTGCACTGGGAGGAAATGGCTGATCTTTCCTATGCGCACAGGGTCCTCCCTTTCCTCCCCACCCCCTCCTCCCCGCACTTTGGTGTTAGGGGTCGGAGCCTCCAGGCTGAGCCGGGAGCATGCTCACAGGACGTCAGCGCACGTTTGTGGCTACACGGAGTAGCTGGAAATCCCTCTTACTTCCTCTCTGCTCCGCTAAACGCTGGGATTCAGGGCAAACTTCTTGCCACTGAGCACTTAGGTTTTTATACTTTCAAATGGGGGCCTGGAGTGGATTTTCAGCAAGCTGACTCCCTAGAGTGGAAAGGATTTTGACAGGTACACCCAAGGGCGATGGTAACCCTTGGAATCAGGGTCGCAGCCTAGCACTGAGAGACCCTCACTTCATTGCTGGTGAGACACCTTAACTTGGTTCAAGAACAAGAATGATTGAAAAAGGATCTGTCTGCTACAACACGTAACAGCAAACAAGATGCTTGGAAAATAAAGCACATTATGGGGCGCCTGGGTGGCTCAGTTGGTGGAGCCTCTGACTCTTGGTTTCGGCTAGGGTCATGATCCCAGGGTCTTGGGATCAAGCCCCATGTGGGGCTCTGTGCTAAGTGTGGAGCCTGCTTACGACTCTCTCTGTCTCTGCCTCTGTCTTCCCCTCCCTCTGTCTCACTCTTGTGGGTGTGATCTCTCTGTCTAAAATAAAATCTTTAAAAACGGAATTTTCTACTTTTCCGATACTCAGATTGGGGGACTAGCTATTCCCTCACCTCGTGCAGCCTGTGTAGAAAGCGCAGCCTCCTGCTGACTAACCGGGCCTGACAGAGACTGCATTATTGCAAAGCCAGCGTTCCATTGCATTTGCTACAGGATTTGAGTGATAACTATTCAGGAGTTCATTTCAAACTTTACTAGGACACACAGTATTTAGACGAACAAGAAAGGACATATATTTTGAAATCATAAGAGTCTGGTGGGCAGAAGGAAAAAAAGAGCTTTTGCCTAAAAGCACCATTTTAGAAAATGATGGCAATCTAAAATATTTACATAATAGGTGGTGAAAATATCTCACGCATTTATTGCAGGGGAAGGAAATGGAAGAATTCACTGGCTGTTGTAATCAAGTCGGTCCAATTAGCCAGATCGGCTTCCATGTGTCCACAGAGGGTACAAGGCTCCATCTCCATTAAGAATGATCTAAGTATCCAAGGAATGCTTAGCTGAAAATTATACGAGGGAAAGGGACGGTCTGAGTACTCAGCCTAAGTATCAAGTGTACCATATGATGATCATGTTCAAAAAGAGAACATCCGACTTATTGCAGCCCTCATTTCCAGACCCCATAAAAATGCCCCAGTAGGGATCAAGTGATTATCTCTGAAAACGGGATGGTGTTTTGCATGGCGATGATGATGTCCAGAACTTATAAATCACTTTCTGCCAGTTAAGTCCAAGTATTTCACATTGTCTTCTGTGAACTCTACATTCCGTGCAAGTATATCCTCCACATCAAGGATTACCTAATATCCTTAACTCTTTTCCTTAATTTTTTACACACTGCTAAATTCCTTACTTTGGCTGCCCATTCAGCTCAGAGGACTGCACACAGTTGTTGTTGGTTTTAAATTAGCTTGAGCAGAGGCTGGAATCAATATTAATCTGTAACAGGGACAGTCGATTGTTTTCCAAAGCCATTTGAGCTATTCTTTGTACAAATCCCTTGATTCTGGACGATGTGAATTCATCATTTGGAACTTGAACCTCCTTCCCCTAGGACATGGATGCTTTGGGATGGAATGCCCCAGAAATCTCATTGCTTTTTGCATGTCTAATTCCGTTCAGGTCTGGTTTGACCTTCAGATGAAATCAAGGGATTTGGCCTAATTTTGATATAAGCAACTTCAATGAAATGCTTCAGTGGTACCAATCAAACTCTGGGTACGGCTTATTAATCGTTCATGGAGAAAAGGCACAGTGCTTTAAAATAGCAGGGATAATCATGATCTGGAGGGTGAATCTTAGCAATCTGAGTGCTGCACTCTGGTCTTTCCCTACAGTGGCTCACTCTGTGCTTAAAACAGTCCTAAGTGACCAAGGGGCTTTGCACGTCAGGAGTCTCCGTCATGAAGAAGTTGCTTGCCTGAGATCTCACAGCTAGGAAATGCAAGAGGCCAGTTTCAAGCCCAAGTCTTGAAGTTTGTAGAGTCCAACTTCTAAGCTGCTACACTCTTTCGTGTCAGAATTGGGCAATTTCCATCTTGGTGACCAGTGAGTCCTTTCAGGCAGAAAGAAACAAGCCCTTCCCCCTCCCCCCCAAATTCAAATAGGATTTCTGTGAAAAGTCTTAGAGCCAGCACTGGGATGACCTCCTGGCCAACGAACTCTTGTAACCAGCACGTAGGCTTGGACATGCTCACCAGGCTGGGATTTGCTCTGGTGTCCCTCTTGGGATCGTCAGTTTACCAGTCTTTTCTTTTGCTTCCTTCCTACCCTTCTCATGTCCTAAGCAGGGATCATAAACAGTACAGTTGTGACAGTGATCTGAGTTGCCTCCTGCGAACACCATTCATTATACTCTTTGCCTTTTGCCTTGCAAACCGCTCAGGCTAATCCCTTTGTCCCTTCCAATCCTACCAGCAAAGGGGATTTATTAGTAAGTGACAATATATCAATATGTTACCCAGTTATCTTTGCCGGATTAACATAGTAACAGTTTAACAGCTTCTGGGAGAGGACATTCATTTACTTGGCTCAGATGAGTAATCCTTAAGACAGGAGTTTAAGGGGAGGCAGGTTGAGGAGGGTAGGGAAGGATTTTTGTGCAGAAGGCTTCTCAACGTCCTGGTCACTGGGAGAGGACTTGTTCTGAGCATAGCTTTCCATCCCTCCTTTCGGTCAGAGCTTCCTGGGTATCGTAGGGGGCAGTACCCTGCCTTTAGTGACGAGAAAACTGAGCACATTATCACCAAAGTGCCTTTTACAGGATCTCAGAAATGGGACATGAAAAGTAATTCAGGTTTCTTAATTTTGCATCAGTGCCAGACTTGGTGAATTGATGTCTTCAACTTCTCATCTGTCTGGACTTCTTGTTTCAGACCTATTCACTTTGCTTTGAGATTGGCTCAGGTTCTAGAATCATGTACAATTTCCAGATGTATTTGTAACATATCAGAAATTTCTGTTGCATTGGAACCATCGATCTATGTATAGGCTGGAACTTCACATTTAATTACAGTCCTTAGAAATTGGGCCGATCCTCTTGAGAATATTTGTAACAGACCTGAAAACCCAAAAGGTGTCATATCTGGTTCCTCTTTCCTAGGTACCCTCTCACCCTACTATGGAGGAAATGCCAAGAGTGCATTAAAAATCCTTCCTTTTGGGGCACCTGGGTGGCTCAAGTCTCAGTTAAGCATCCGATTCTTGATTTCAGCTCAGCTCATGATTTTACAGTTTGTGAGTTCGAGCCCTGCACTGGGCTCTGTGCTGACAGTGCAGAGCCTGGTTGGGGTGCACTCTCTCTCTCTCTCTCTACCCCTCTCCTGCTCCTGTGCTTCTCTCTTATTTATTTATAAACAAAACTTAAAACAAAAACTTTCCTTTTGATCAGATCTTCAGGTGATTTCAGCGTGGCTCAGAATATGAGAAATTACTTTCATTTGCCTTTGAAAATTTGCTCAGCTGAGTTCAGGACCCCGTCTTATGCAGGATTCTTGTAGTTCTTGAGGTTACTGTGAGTTTGGAGATAAACCAGGAAGAGCATATCCTGTTTCACAAAAGTGAAAGCTCAGAAGTTGGGGAATTGTCCAAAGTGAGAGCTGACCTTGAGTCTGCCTTTGTTGGTGTGCCCTGCCATTGGGTCCCTGAAGAGAAGAGGCCACGTGTGCATGGTTAAGTGTAGACACGTGTGTGCATGTACATGTGTATACACACACAGGCACAAATTGCCCCTTAATTCATTTTATGATCTTTACACTTCTTGCAGTAGTTATTATTCTGACATTCTTCTATGCTGGCCCAAATCAGTTTCTTGTGGACAAGAAGATTTTCGTCTTGGGCTGTTAGCACACAACAGACAGCAGCATCTCAGAGCTTGTCGACTTGGAACTGGGCACATGTGCCGGCATCGTTTCCTGGCCCTGGGTACCGGACCCATCTCTGTAGCTTCCTTCTACTTTATACCCACTGATGGCCTTTTCATTTCCTTTTCTTTGTCCCTGGGGTCTGCCCGTGCTTGCTGGCTCTCTCTTTTGTGTCCCTGTTATTTCTCTGTTGAAGTGCAACATCTGTGACTGCTGCCAGATCGTTTGCAAAAATCTTAAAACAGCAAACATAGAACCATCTTGCTCCTAATGCTGCTCTAAGCTTTTAAAATCCATCACGTCTTCAGCATTTTGGGTATCACGCAATTGGAATGTCCTAAAGTTTAAGAAATATCTATTGTCCATATTGAAATATATAGCATGTTAACATATTTGCTCAATAAAAATGCACATTTCCAGAAAATGTGTATCTTTGAAAGAGATTTGTTTTGTAGAAAGGCAGATGGTAGAAGTAATCTCCTTATTTTACTTATTGCTCCTAAGCAACAAATTCCTTTTTAATTTTTTTAACGTTTTTTAAAAATTTACTTCTGAGGGAGAGAGAGCAAGCAAACGAGCATGAGCAGGGGAGGGTCAGAGAGAGAGGGAGATACAGAATCTGAAACAGACTCCAGGCTCTGAGCTGTCAGTCAGCACAGGGCTCTATGTGGGGCTTGAACCCACGAACCCTGAGATCATGACCTGAGCTGAAGTCGGACCCTCAACCGACTGAGCCACCCAGGCGCCCCAGCAAGTTCCTTTTTAAAAACTCTCAGCCTCACTCCTCACTAAACACTGTTGGTAGATCCCAGACTTCATTGTACGATATGTTGCTTTTATTCTAAACATTCCCATATTGTTTCTTTTATATGAATAGAGTAGAAATGAAGACTTCCTTGGAAAATAATGTGGTTTTAAATTCAATTGATATAAAGTTGATATTGACTGGAAAGTTTTAAAATACTGTCTATAATTTGCCCTGTCTCCTGTACTAGCTGCGCTTTTATAGGTTTTTTTTTTTTAAAGTGTATGTTTGTTTGACATATTTGTGCAAGTTAGTCCTAAACAGTTACTACATTGATCCTAGGAATTGATTTGGAGGTGCCTCTGTTGTACGAAGGGACATGTGGGTACCACTTGGCGTGCAGGCTGATAACCTGAACATGCTGGGTTCGTCTGAGTGTTTGTTTATTAAGGCTAATCTGATAAGATGTCTACAGGAGTTACCTTGTTGGGTTAAATTTTTAACTTGTGATCAATAACATCCCACTGTAGTTCTTAAATTAGTCTCTCAGATACGTTGCTAATTCAGACAGTTCTTCCTTTCGGGTCCAAATGAGAGAGAGTGCTTCACAGTGTGTGTTAATCCTCAAATGTGTCTTTATTTGAGCGCTCGGACCTGAAATGCTGTGTTAACGCAGCTGGGAAACCTGATGGGGAGGCTAAAAATACCCCTATGTTTGCCTCTTACAAATATTTGTATGCCTGTTTCTTCAACTATATGCTACTATGATTGTGTGAGGAGCAAATCTAAAGCCTTTGGGTAAATGTTATTATTTTTCGCGATGCCCCTTGTTGCCCATGCAGTACAGATAATGCTAATTTTGTGGGTCACATGGCCACCCCAAAAATCTCAAAATAGAAAACTCTTTTATATCTTAGGTTGTAAACTTCTGGGTAGACACCAGGTCTGTTTATAGTGAAAATTCCAACCTAGTGAAACCCTTAGCTTATCATGCTTTTCTTTTCCCGGATGCGAATTTTTGGACACTGGGTAAGAACGGCACCTATCTACAACGTATTCATAACAAGTGAGCAAAACAAACCAACAAAAGACCCCTGAACCTTCTAGAGAATAAAACCAGTTCATACTCGTTCAGCGTCCTCTCCGGAGAGTTGGATGGCGCTAACATTCAGGACAACGCCCTCTGTCTCCTCGGGCAGATCTCAGCTGTGCTGCAGCACACGCAGTGGTGTGTACTTGATTATTTTGAGGTTCAGATGACTAAGTCATAGTCTAAAAATCTGATTTCGTGACTTGCTTGGTTTCTTAGAAAATAAGAGTGAGGGCACTCACAGACCTCTCCTGGGAGAGCCATTCACTCGCATTCTGACCGGCTTCCTAGACCGCGGTGACAAAGAGATGGCAGGAAATTGCACATCATCCACGGGCGGTCTCGTCTCTTCACTAGAGTGTGTCGCACACGGGGACGTCACCCATGTGGTGAGTCACTGCAGGAAAAATGTCTGAGAACGTCTGATCTGAATGATGGCTCTAAGAAAATGAAAATCTCGAGCCTGTGACACTCAAAGCTACTTGCTTATAAGTCACGGTTGTTAGACTTACTGCACCCTGTTAGTTGCATCTACGTCAGACCTGTCCTGTTTGGGGAGATTCTCGCTGCCCTCCTTAGCTTTGTGCTCCTCTTCGGTGACTCTTTGGAGGGCGACCAGTATCACCACCAGTGTTAGAGTGGGGACAGAGAGCGAGGCAAGAATGGTGGCTTTTATAAAAGACGTGCTTGCACGGGCGATAAAGCAGTGATTTAGTAAAGAATGATTCACTTTAATATATCATCTGAAAAACATCTGATCTGCACCCCCACCAGGTTTATGAATTTCCTCGGCGCACCACAGCAGGGGCCCCTGTGAGCAGGACAGCAGGAAAACAATATGGGACGCAGGCCCCACTGCAGTCTCCGTCTAGCCAGGGCCCTGGGGAGCTCCCTCCCGGAGCCTCTGCAGTGCAGTGTGGCTTCCCTCCTTCCACGGGGGGCTTCCTGGGATCCGGAGAGTCAGCAGCTAAGTCTGTGGCCATGAATGGTAGCATTGTGGCAATTTATACCAGGAAAGACATGATTTGTTTTCTCATTTCTTTGTAAAGAAATGCAATTTGGAAAAAGTTGGGAAGGGAGCATCTGCTATGAACTGACAAATTTATTTTCCTGTAACCTGTATTTCATTGACGTGTAGGAAACCAAATTCATGTAAATGAGGAGAAGGGCTTTCTAAAAGTTTTTATTGTTAGAATGGCTTTTTGGAAAAATGAGAAAAATGTGAGAAGGGAGGGAAAGAATATACAGGCAGGAAGAGGAGTTAGCAACAATCCAGTCTTCTTCCAGAGCATAGTGCAGGCTGTCTTCCCGTCCTACTTAAGAAAGGGGATCCCTAAGATCTGGGTGTAAGTACCCTGCATGAGATAGAAAAAGCAGGTGGAGGGAGAGAGGGAAAGAGAGGGGTTGCGAGTTCAAAATTGACCACAAGATGGCAGCAGAAGCACAGTATTCAGCAGTTGGACAAATAGTTGGCAATGGCCTTTGGTTGACGGTGGACGGTGAAGATATATTCCTAAACATACAACTTTCTCTCTCTCTCTCTCTCTCTCTCTCTCTCTCTCTCTCTCTCTCTCTGTGTCTCTCTCACTATCTCTCTCTCTCACTGTCTCTCTCTCTGTTTCTCTTATAAGGTTTATTTATTTATTTTGGGAGACAGAATGTAACCATGGAAGGGACAGAGAGAAGGAGCGACAGAATACCAAACAGTCTCCCCGCCTTCAGTGCAGACCTTGATGTGGGGCTCAGACTCCCCAACCATGATTGAGATCATGACCTGAGCCAAGATCAAGAGTCCAATGTGTAACCGACTGAGTTCCCACCCCCACTCACTGCCCCTACCTACATACAGCCTTCTTAATGTCAGCATTCAAGTATTTGGAAAGCGTATCATTTTTTTTTAGTGTTTTTATTTATTTCTAGGAGAGAGAGAGAGACAGTGTGAGCAGGGGAGGGTCAGAGAGAGAGGGAGTCACAGACTGAAACAGGCTCCAGGCTCTGAGCTGGCAGTCAGCACAGAGCCCGATGCGGGGCTCGAACCCATGAACTGCGAGATCATGACTTAAGCAAATGTTGGATGCTTAACCGACTAAGCCACACAGGCGCCCCTGGAAAGCATATCATTGAATCCGTGTCATATTGTCATTTTCCAATTAGTAGTGATTTGGCAGAAAGTATTTAAAAAGCCAAAGTTCAAGGTTCTTCTGTAGCATTTTTGCCTTTAACAAAAGGGAGGCAAATAGCACACTTGGCGTGGAGAGGTCTTTGAACATTAATGTCAATCTGAGGGAAATTCCTATCCCCCTGTGAGGTCTCTGTGCTCCTATTTGCCCAAGAGAAGACAGCTGAGAGAAAAATAACGGGAAATTAATAGTAGTAAAAAACATATGTGGGGCGCCTGGGTGTCTCAGTCGGTGGAGCGTCCGACTTCGGCTTTGGTCATGATCTCACGATTCGTGGGTTCGAGCCCCGCGTCGGGCTCTGTGCTGACAGCTCACAGCCTGGAGCCTGCTTCAGATTCTGTGTCTCCTTCTCTCTGACCCTCCCCTGCTCACGCTGTGTCTCTCTCAGAAATAAATAAGAAACATTAAAAAAAAACATATGTGTGAGGAGATGGAATTGAGGTTTCCTACATAGCCCTGACCTCCATAAAAAACAAAAAGACAATTATAAGAAAAAGTTAGATCAGCTATCAGATGAAACTTCCCATAGCTTCTAATAGGTTGTTCGATCTTCTTGGTAATCCTGTGATTCTAGAATATAATTAAGTACATCTGAATATGGCCCGTGACAGGTTGAGGTCCTTCTTAGAAAAACGTTTTAATAATTGAGTGAATGATTGTTTATATACATCTAAATATTTGGAAGAGAAAAACAGAGTTTTTTGTTTTTTTCTTGGATGCCCTGAATACAAATTGTCTTTCAATAATTTCAGATTAAAGAGGAGCAAGTGTGGCCTGACCTACCACAGAGGGGTAAATTGTGGGTCACATCTAATGGACTCTGAGGTTTTGGGTCAGTCATCCCTGGAGAAGTGCCATTCAGTCTTCCTTGAAAAGGCTGTTTCACAGAGTGTGTGACTCCCTCTCGTGCGACAGCCCCAGGGGACTAGAGGTGAAGAAGCCTTGCTGATGGCCTCATTTGTGATTTAACACTGAGGAGACATGTGCTGATTTTGGTCTGTCTCAGTAACCAAGGGTGAATGCCACACTCAAGTTGTACTTTGGGTAAAAAGAAGTCAGTTTTGAATTAATGCGATTCCTTGGCCCTCTTTAAATTTTTTTCCTTTAATGTTTATTTTGGGGACAGGGAGAGACAGCGTGAGCGGGGGAGGGGCAGAGAGCGAGGGAGACACAGAACCCAAAGCAGGCTCCAGGTTCTGAGCTGTCAGCACAGAGCCTGATGCGGGGCTCGAACTCACAAACCGTGAGATCGTGACCTGAGCCGAAGTTGGATGCTTAACTGACTGAGCCCCCCTAGGCGCCCCTACTTGGCCCTCTTTAATTGATTTTTGCTCAGATGTAAGGTCAGGTTGTATTCAGATAAGCTTATAAGATGGGAAATAGAGAAAACTTAAAACAGGACATGTACCAATATCCTATCTGACGATAAATTGTCGTTGCAAAATGTGTTTTGAAAGTCTGTAATACATTTATTTAGTGCTGTCAGCATATAAAAATGCTCTTGGGGCAATAATTTATGTAGTTTTTCTAGGCAAGGGAGAAAACGTTGTAGTGTATGACCGTGAGAGAGACTGAAGGGTAGATAGAATGGAAGGTCTTTTCTCTGTCGTGTTCTGGGCCAGGAAAGCAAATCTCACTGTTAGACACGGTCATGCAAGAGATAAGTAGTATCACCTTCATTTTTCTCGGATCTTTCTGGTTTGTTATCAAGGCAAAGCAAATTCCTGCAGCAGAGAGCTACGTTGTTTTGTCTCCCCATGGGGCCCCGGCATCACACGGATGCCCCCACCCCAGCCGGGATACGCTGTGTGCTCTCTGGGCTTTTTGGATCTCAGAGCAGTCCGACACAGAATTTTCTTCGGTGTGGTCCACACTCACCATGTTAAAATCAGGATGTGCTTTTTGATACTTAAGGACATGCGTCACATCTCCGCTTTGCTGATTTCCATCTTTTCTTGGGCTGTGTCTACTTCCTTGATTGTTTTAATTGCCAAAGCAATGCCTGCTGGCTGTCAGACAGTAAAAAGCAGCATTTAATGCCCCCCCCCCCCCCGCCCCGTCTTCCAGCAGACAGCGGTGCTAGGCTTTCTGCATGTGTATGCAAACCTTGTAGAGGGAGAACTTCCCTGTCCATTTGGAGTTTTTTGCTTATTGCTTGTTTTTCTAACTAAAGTGGAATTGTTCTATGACCATCCTCAGTAACCTGCTGATTTTTGGTTTTTGTTTTTGCTTACTAATAGCTCCTAGGGTTCTTTCCTGATGAGTCCATATTGGTTTTTCTCACCATTCTATAGCGTCCAAGTCCTTCTGCTCACTGATAGTGATGGTCATTGGTTTTGTCTGTTTGTGAGCATAAATGCTGCCAGGAATATTCTCGCACATGTTTTCTTGTCTTTTATTTATATATGGGATACATTGCAAAAGGTGAGAGAGCTAGGTCAAAAAACGTTCCTAATTTTCAGTGTGATGTTTTCAGTGTATGTGATGATGTGTAAACTTTCTGCGTCAGATACGTCGATCTCCAGCCCTTTCCGTTACACATAAAAGGTGTGCCAGTGGCATCAACAGGGTTAATTTTCTACATTATGCAAGCAATCATTAAAAATCAGGCATATAACTATAGTAGTACCGTGTGTGTTTCTTTTCTTTCTTTCTTTTTTTTTTTTTTAAATACTTGAGCTGCCTTCATGAGAACTCTTTTTGAAGCAATGTTTCCATGCCTTTTAATTTTCAGATTTATAAAGTCCATATTGTGCTTCCGACTTGATTTTTTTTCCCCCTTCCTTAAAGTTGAATAAAATCTCTCAATTCCTACAACGTCATGGTTTTGAAAATAGGAATAAAATTGTGTATATGCTGCTCTTAAGTAACCAGTGATTTTCTTTAAGGGTTGAAACGATTTGTTTTTCTTTCATCAAAATACATTTTTGATACTGGAAGGACTCTGAGGATCTTGCTCCCACTGGGGAAAATAACAAATTCCAAATCACTCAGCTACATTTGTTTTTAAAAAGGCTGGTGGGAAGATTTCGACATATATGGTATTGGAACTGGGCCTTTCTTTTTATAGGATGGTGACTTCTGGGAGCTTTCTTTCCTTTCCTTTTTTTTGATGATGGTTCTGATATTGGAGTAGATTTCCCAAAAGATAACTTCGCAGACATTTATTTGGATCAGAATTCAGTCATATTAGAAGTAATCAAATGTACAAAGTGAAACTCTTTTTGGAGATTAGGAAGAGCAGCCTTAGGAATTTTAGCTTTGTCTTACAGATAAATGATCTCATGACACGTTGTGATCGTTGAACACGGGGGCTTTTGGGGTGCCTGGGTGGCTAAGTCAGTTGAACGCTGACTTTAGCTCAGGTCATGATCTCACAGTTCGTAAGTTTGAGCCCCACTTCAGGTTCTGTGCTGAGAGCTCAGAGCCTGGAGTGACTTTGGATTCTGTGTCTCCCTCTCTCTCTGCCCCTCCCCTGCTTGCACTCTGTCTCTGTCTTTCTCAAAAATAAAATAATGTAAAAAAATTTAAAAAAAACCAGGGGACTTTGGAGTCATGGACCTGAGTTTGAACTCTGGCTCTTCCTGGACACATTGGCCTTGTGATTTTCGATGAATTGCTTCTCTCTCTGAGCCTTATTTCCTCCATCTATAAAATAGGGATAATGATACTTGTCGCCATAGGCTTTCTATACAGGAGATACTCCCTACCTGTTCATGGAGTAACAGAAGACGAGTGCAAAGTGCTAGGTAAAATTGCCAGCCAGCGTGCACCAGGGTAAGGCTAAAGATTTTTAGAGAGTTTCGGGGCATCTGAGTGGCTCAGTCAGTTAAGTGTCCAACTCTTGATTTCTGCTCAGGTCACCATCTCACAGTTCATGAGATCGAGCCCTGTGTCAGACTCTGTGCTGACAGTGCAGAGCCTGCTTGGGGTTCTCTCTGTCTCTCTCTCTCTGTAAATAAAGTTAAAAACATTGTTGAAAAATAAAATTTAAAAAATAAAAAATTTTAGAGGGTTTTAAAAACTTTAGTTCTGGGATTAAATTATAGATCCTCGTGGCCAGAAAGGATTTTAAGAGACAACTTTGTTCATCCCCTTTGATTAACAAAACATTAACGGCAAAAAATCAAGCAACATCTAGAGATTCAGAAAAGCGATTTGCCGCAAACAAGATGGACAGACTGGTCAGTGATGAGGCTGGGGCTCCCCCCGACTCCTGCCCTCATGGCTGGTTGCCTCCCCAGCTCTCCTTACCCCTGTCTGAAACATCCACAGTGATGAGTGAGAGGAGGGCAACTAGATGTTTGTAAACTGGAAGCAAGACACAGATGGGAAGCACATGCTGTTTCCATTTGTTTCACGAATGTGAAATGTGCACGTGAGATCGGGCCGAGCGGAGGCCACATACCATGTGCCCCGTGCAGCATGCCCCGGCTCCAGGACGCCATCAGTGTAAGTTTCTTGCACGTGGGGTGGCCGTGAACGGCTGCATGGCCTACAAACCCCGGCGGAGGCAGGGACACAGGGCTCCAGCTTGTCCTGCACGGCCTGAGCACCCCCATGCCGGGGGCCTGTGACAGCTGCCATATCTGTTTCTGCTCTTTGGCTTGTTATGGTACAGTGCCCGTAAACGGAGATAACTTCCAAATCCAGGGAGATGCAGGTCTGGGGACTTGGGTGGAGGCTCTTCGTAGATGTTCTAGAAGCTCACAGACTTCCCCCTACCACCCTGAAAGCTGGAGGGTAAAAGTGCTTTCGCCAAACCATGCTGTGTGTGTCCCTCTCCGTAAGTCCACTTTAAGCTTCTATGTTGGTGCGTTCTCGGTGGCTGTTTGCAGGCTACAGACGGATGTGCACTGCATCTGACCTTTCCAACTTGGGCAAGTGCTATCCCAGAGTTTATTTCTCCAAAGTCTTTCAACTAATATGTGGGTAGATGCCTGAGGAATTCGGGAGACCCAGAGCCAGTTCTGTCCTTACTCGCCTGGCGATGTTGTGTGGTGTGCATCCAAGTCCTAGCTGCTGCTGCTGCTTTTTTTTTTTTTTCTTAAATGTTTAAAGTTTATTTATTTTGGGAGAGAGCACAAACAGGGGAGGGGCAGAGAGAGAGGGAGAGAGAGAATCCCAAGCAGGCTCTGAGCTGTCAGCACAGACCCTGACTCCAGAGTCAGTCCCACAAAGCATGAGATCATGACCTGAGCCAAAATCAAGAGTTGGACATTTAACCAATGGGGCCACCCAGGCGCCCCTCCCCCAAGCTTCTTCTGTTGCTACAAATCTCAGGTTGTCGACAGGATTAAATAAGCTCATGCATATAGTGATGATTTCATAAGTGCCTTGTATAGTCATTCAATAAATGTTAGCTCTCATGGTTATTATTTACTTTTTCTGACCTTATTCACCAATCGTACGATGAGTTTTAACTCTAGATCCATTCATATTCTTCCCTTATTTCTAACTCCAGACTTCATTCTAATTGTGCTCATTACAGTAGCTCTGACCCAGTTTTAAGAGTCATTTCCTGAATCGCAGTTGGCATCTGACGTTGGTTATATTTAGGACTTATTTCTCATTCATAGTATAGTATGAATTCTCTCTCTACAAGTGTCACACCCCTCCATCCCCACCCCATCATATTAGAAACAGAATATCCTGCCACTAGATTTGGCGGTGGTAAGGCCCCCTCTGCGGTTATCTGGTCCCTGAGTTGAATAAACCCAGGGGGTCTTAGGTTCTAAACTGCATAGTCTAACCTGGGAATCTAAATAAAACATGCTTTCTTTTAAAAACAATTTTTTTAATGTTTTATTTATTCCTGAGAGAGAAACAGCATGAACAGGGGAGGGTCAGAGAGAGAGGGAGATACAGAATCGGAAGCAGGCTCCAGGCTCTGGGCTAGCACAGAAGAAGCTCTGTCAGCACAGAGCCGGATGCAGGGCTCGAACCCATGAACCATGAGATCATGACCTGAGCCGAAGTTGGATGCTTAACCAACTGAGCCACCCCGGTGCCCCTAAAATGTGCTTTCTGATTCAGTAGGTTTAGGGAGGCACCAGAGATGGTGTATCTGTAGTCAGCACTCACGTGTTGCTGATGCTACTAGCCCCCAGATCCTTATGCGGTGAAGGACTGGCCAAAGGTTTTCTCTGTCTCCTTCTTCTTCTCCTTTTTCTTCCCCCCTCATTTTTTTTTTTAAGTCCAAGTTAAAGTTTTTGTATAAATAAAGTAATCAGACACACAAATGCAAGCTAATGGTAATATCTTAATCCTGTTGCTTGGCCTCTTTGAACCTCAGTTTCCCATCTGGAAGACAGAGATAAGAAGGCCAACTCAAGTTGACGCCATGCAGAAGACTGGCCATAAGCATGCAGTGAGTGACAACCATTGCTTCTGTAGTTTTAATGCTAGTGTTCCGGAGACACAGTCAGATTTGTTCCCTGATGACAAATGTGGTCTGGAAAGAACTTTAATTCAGGTAAGATGGGAAAGTAAAAACCCTGATTCAAAATGGGGAAATGAGAAACCCCGATCCAGCATCGGGGAGAGCTGACTGTATGTGACACACTTTATTGGCACACCCTCATGTGTTCTCAGCCACGCCATGTTTCCTCATGGCACCTCCACGCAGGACCTACTCCATGGGCTCTACATCCATGAGGACACTCGTCTAAACACGTGGCATGGCTTATTCAGAGGCAGGCTAGCCCAGGACTGTCTGACTCCGGGACTCTAGCAGTGTATTACAGATACCCACAGCAGGTGCATGGGCAGTATGACTAGTAGAAGGAAAATGGCACTGTGAAGACCTCCAACCATCCCACTGCCCAGGGTCCTTTAAACTAGAGTGCATGGAAATGCCCATGGAGCTCATAGTTACAAGAGATTTCTGGGCTCCATCCCAACAGATTCTGACTGAATAGTCTTGGGAAATTAGGGACCAGGACATTTCCTGGACCATCCAGGAGAGACATCACCGTAGGCGTATCCTGTAAGGAGAGGCATCGGTTTCTGTGGGCTGCTGTGACACATCACCACAGATCCAGGGGCTTAGCATAACAGGAATCGGTTCTCTTGCAGTTCTGGACACTGGAAGTGGGATTCAAGGGTTGGTAGGCTATGCTGCCTCTGAAGATGCGAAGGCAAGATGGTTCCTTGTCTCTTCATAACTTGGGGCTGGTGCCTGCGGTCTTTGCATTCCTTGGCACGCGGGCATGTCACCCCAGTCTCTCTGCATCTGTTCACATTGCTGCTTCCCTCTGTGTATGTCTACGTCCAATTTCCCTCTTCTTTTAGGGACCATAGTTGTGGAGGGTAGGGACTACCCTCACCCAGGAAGACCTCATCCTGATGACATTTGCCAAGACCCTTATAAGGTCATGTTCAGAGATCCTGGATGGACATTAATTTTGAGGGGCCAGTATTCAACTCAGTACGCTGTGCCATCTGTTTTTTGTTTTTTTTTTTAAATTTTCCTTCGAGCCCAAGATATAACGCTGTGGCTTTTGAAGTCTGCTGAGCCCTGTGGAAAAGAAGTTTCAGAGGAGTCAAGGTGTATAGGCATACCTAGGTGATGATGCTGGGTTTCACAGAGGTTTTATCACCTGCCATTTCCATCTGCCTCCCCTCCCCCTGCTCCTTCTCCTATTTCTCAAAAGATACAGGGTTGATTGATAGTCCTTTAGTTCAGAGGAAAGTATCAGTCTCTTGTGGTTCCAGGAAATGTCATAGATCTCTGGGTGGTTTATGGTTCTCTTGTTTTCATGGTATGGGTTTTATAAAGATTTACAGGGAACCAAAATTGGGCTTAAAAACAAGAGACAACCGGTGATTTTCATTTCTGTAGACTGTAGTTTTCCTACCTGTAATTTTAGGGGGAAAGAAAATTTTATGCTATAATTTTGACACTTTACTTCTCTGTAATTTTGGTAAATTGTTTCCTTAGGGTTCCAAAGAACAAGTGGAATAAACCTCAAATAGACATATTACGGTAAAGACAAATTTGCTTTGGCACCTTTATCGAAGCAATGTCAAAATACAAACCAATTTAGAAAAGCTTTAAATGGTTCAATCAAAATTATACATTTTAAAACTACAGGGTTATGTTTTGGAAAAGACTGTTTTTATGTTTACCTTCTTTTATATATTTAAAAGTAGAATTTAAATTGTTTTGGGATACCTGGGTGGCTGAGTCAGTTAAGTGTCCGACCTCGGCTCAGGTCATCATCTCACGGTTCGTGGGTTCACGTCCCACATTGGGCTCTGTGCTGGCAGCTCGGAGCCTGGAATCAGCTTCAGATTCTGTGTCTCCCTCTCTCTCTGCTCCTGCCCTACTCATGCTCTTTCTCCCTCTGTCTCTCAAAAATAAATGAACATTAAAAATTTTTAAATTGTTTTATCCCAAGCTGAAGTGGGTGCACGTATACTTTGTAACCTAACTAAAGAGTTTTTGTTTAACATGTCCAATAATAGAAATTGTATTTCCACCACTAAGAATCTATACTTCTTCTTAAACATTGAAGAAAAGTTCAAGAGACCGTGGGAATTAGTTCAGTTAGTCTGATGGGTTATTTGGTTTTATATCAAATAAATTATATAATAAAAGACGTTCAGGTCTCCTTTGAAAACATAATTTTAAAAATTATCATATGGATATTTTTTTGTTGGAATATATTTAGTTCTCAAACACCCTTCCTTCAAGATGCTTCAAAGAATCCAGGTTTCTGGGAATGGCTCTGAGGTTCTTGATAATTTTGAAACTTTAGTGATGTTCATTATGGATTCACTGAGGACTTTTTGAAAGAAAAATCTATCTGTACACTCATGCTATGCAGAAAGAAGTCTGTGTTCCCCATTCTCCTCAAGATTGTATCTGCCATTGTTGTGTTTGCTTCCTGTCCACCTACTATCTGATTTCTTTTTAAAGCAAGTTTGTCTTCTCATTGCTGGATGAGATCAATAATTTGTACGACCATTTCATTTCTTGGAAACTTTACTGGAAATATCCAAGTGCCTTCAGTAGTGGGAAGAGGGGTAAACCAAGGGTCCCACTCATTGGAGAGGTGATTGGCCCCTATTTTGTGGCAATTTCCCAAGGCTCTCTTTTGTACTAGGTTGTATAGTTGGGTGAGGGTATCAATGACATCTCAATCAAATTTGCAGAGGGCAAGATCCTGTAGGGGGTGGTAATTTTATTGGAAAACAGAAGCAAGATCCCAAAGCCCTTGCTTTGAAGGGCAAGAAGAGTGGTGTATAATCCTGATATACCCAAGGCTCTCCTTTTATGCCACATGTTTTCCTAATGCTCCCAGATATTCTGAAATGAAATGCAGAGATAATATAGCCCATAAGCACACATAATGTGTGTGGATGTGTACCTAGTCTCTTAGTGATGATCCAAAGAAAAAACAACAGAAAATAATGCATAGTCAAATAATACGTGGTTTAACAGTTGCTTGGATTGTCCAAGTTGGAAATGACCCCAGGAAGAGGACGTTGTGGTAAGTTGAACTGAAAGTGGCAAGGGCTTGCGCCTCTTCCTAAAATCATTTCATATGACAACTGAAAACATATATGGGTCCTGATGTATTTTCTTGGTCACTCTAATACGTGATTTGAAAAGAGGCCAAACCAAGCAATTCATTTACATGTCAAACAGATTTGGGTTCTAGGCTTAGATGATTATATATGGGTTTTTCTTCTGCATGAATGGTGGGTGAGAGATTTTGAAGTGGCTTGGGATGTGGAATAATTCTTCAGTGTGTGGTGTTCCATAGACTGAAGGACTTGGTGATGACCCAAAAGCACCCCACAGATTCCCAGAGTTCCCACAAGGGGGCAGTACGGAGAATCCCTGGACTAAGTGTTTTCACCTTGGAAATGTGGACATTTTGGGTGGGGTAATGCCTTGTCTTGTGCATAGGCGTGCGGGGCATGGGAGACGGTGGTCTTGTGTGTTGTAGAATATTTGGTGGCACTTAGTCTTCCATGAGATGACAATAGTCCCCCATCCCCAGCTCCAGTTAGGACAACCACAGGTGTCTGCAGACACCACCTGTTGCCTCCTGGGGGCCATAGTCACTCTTCATTGAGAACACTGAGCTGAACAAAACGATGTTTAAGGGGGAATTGAGGGAAAAGCTTTTTTCCTGAAGGAACCATGAAATAAATTTCATAATTAGAAGTGACTTCATGGGAACATTTGTGAAAAGTTTAGGGACTATCTATGTGGCATCTGTGGCACAATAATATATGAGCATCTTATTTAAAATTTTTCCTGATTTTCTTTTATTTTTATCCTGTTTTACTCAGTAAACAAACTTGTGGCCACGTAAGAGGAAGGGTAGGATCACTCAGAGGAGATGTGCTATCCTGTTGCTGTTTATACCCGCTGGGGGTATTGTGTCCCACCCTGGGTGCGTTAGCAGGGACAGCTATGTATGCATTGGAACAAAGGTATTTCATGGATTCTGTGTTGTTTCAGCAGAGTAGGATGAAGACAAATGATTGCAAGTGATAGGGTGGCAATTTCCCGCTCAGGGTAAGGAGGGTCTTCCTAACAGAACTTTCTGGATTGAGTTACTTCAGAAATAGTATGGGAGTCAGTGGTGATATTTAAGGAGAGGTTTGCTCACAACTGGCCTTGAAAAAGTAGAATCGTTTTTAAGGTTGCAAATTATTCTAGGAGTGACAGGTGTTTATTTATCCATTCCATTCCTCCTACATCCTTCCTGTATCCCTACATCTGTCATTCTAAGTCGTCGTTAGCTCCGTAATTCAACACTTACTTCCACGACCAGGCAATATGCCACTTCCTTTCCAAGACCATCCATGTGTGCGTGATCATGAGAGGCTGAGAAAGCACCACTCATATTTAGAATTCACACATTTGAGAACCTCATTCTTTCCTTTATTCATTCAGCAAGTAGTTATTTATTGAGTGCCTACTTTGTTGCCAGTCGTTGTTCTTGGTGTTGAGAGCACAGCAGCCCCAATCCAATGTAGCCTCTAGTCTAGAAACAAAAGCAAGCAATAAATCACAGAACCAACTAAGAAGTAAAATTTCAGGGTGCCTGGGTAGGTCAGTCAGTTGAGTGTCCAACTCTTGGTTTTGGCTCAGGTCATGGTCTCACGGTTTTGTGGGTTCAAGCCCTGCATCGGGCTCTGTGCTGATAGTGTGGAGCCTGCTTGGGATTCTGTCTCCAATCTCTCTGCCCCTCCCCCACTCACACTTTGTCCCTCTCAAAATAAATAAATTTTAAAAAAGTAAACTTTCAAATGGTGATGAATGCTAGGAAGGTACCAAAGGTGCTGTGGCACAAAATAAAGAAGAGAAGAGAGGGTTCTATTTTAGATGGGAAGGTCAAAGATGAGACTCCTATGAGGTGGCATTAAAATGGGGATGGAAAAGATGAAGAGACCGTTGTTTTAACAGTGGGAAGACTGTCTTAGATAGAAGGAAGGACATGTGTGAAGGACCGAAGCCCAGAAAGAAGAACCATATAGCTAGAATAAAGTAGGCATCAGGGAGCCTGACATGCCGTGAGCTTCCAGAAAGAAAGAGGGTCCAGCTGCTGTCAGGAGGCATACGGCTTAGAGGTGAGAGCATAGACCAGCGGCCAGAGAGCCTATGTTCAGGATACATCACTTTCCTTGTTCCTGCTGCAAAATGAGTGAGCACACGTCTGTACATAATTGTGAGGGTTGGACCTTGTGGACCATGTTATCCTAAGAAGGTAAAGTCCCTGAAGAGCTTTTCAGTTCGGGCCCTGGTGTAAAACTTTGAAACCAGACCTGATACAGTGAACGTAGTAAGAAAACAGGTGTGATTGCTTTAGTAAAGCTTTGAATGTATCATCCACAACACAATATGTTAAGTCATCAAAGGGCAGAGTTTTGTTTTGTCCGAGTTCTCTCTCTAGACGATTTGAGCCACTTGGCAACAATGTGGAAAGGTTACTCACCAGTGGTGTTTTTCTTAAATCATCTTGGTCAGCGGCTCTCATGTGTTTTCTAGGTTAAAGACACTCCGTAATGTGTAGGAAGAGATACTTGAATAATCTTATTTTTAGGAACAAAGTATCCAGGTCCTTTGGGAATAAAATGGAAATTTGAGACATTTTTAAAAGCTATGGGACTCAGACCCTCCCCTGCTCACGTTGTCTCTCTCTCTCCTAGAAATAAATAAAACATTTAAAAAAAATAAAAAAATAAAAAATAAAAGCTATGGGAGAATGAAAGCCCTGATATCGTTTGACTGTGAACATGGCTAATAGCTAACAGGGTTTCCGTAGGGCTATATCTCAGCTGTGTCCCATCTTCTGCTGCTGTTGCTTCTGGTTCTGCTTTTAAACCCTTAAAGCCTCTGTTAGTAGCACAAGGCCCGGGCGTTAAGCTAATTGATGGCTGTTGATGGAAGAAGGTGTCGTTGCCTTATGGGAGCCACAGCTGGGTACACTCTCTTTTTTTTTTTAATGTTTTATTTATTTCTGAGAGAGAGAGAGAGAGCGCGAGTGAGCAGGGGAGGGTCAGAGAGAGAGGGAGATACAGAATCCAAAACAGGCTCCAGGCTCTGAGCTGGCTGTCAGCACAGAGCCCGATGTGGGGCTCAAACCCACAAACCATGAGATCTGAGCTGAAGCCGGACGCTTAACTGACTGAGCCACCCAGGCGCCCCTCTTCTTCCATTTTTGAGATACCCCAAAGGGCACTCTCCATTTCTTATAGGAGCCAATGTGAGATGGTGCTCTCTTTATTTCTGCAAAGCACCAGTGTCTTCCATTGCGGTGGGCATTGAGTAGTGATGGTAATCAGATCCCAGCTGTAACAAATTATGGGAAAAAATTTTTTCAGAAAAAATTATCTTGAAAACATTTTTTTAAAGACATCAAAGTCTTGGTGCCCTGTCTGTGGTGAGGCTGTGCGAGCAGGAGATGGTCCTTTGGTGGTCCAAGGGCTTGGAGATGAGGTGAGGGGCGAAGACCCTCACACTTGCTTGTCCCCACCTGCTGCTCCGAGATGGGCAGAAAATAAAGTACAGGGACTGGCGTGACATGGTTGACTCCTATTCTTCCTGGTTTTCAAGTGACGTGGGGTGAGGCTGATGTTTTTACTCCTCACGGCAGAAGCGTCTTGATTATTGCATGGTAGGAACTCGGATGCTTTCCCAGCGTGTATGTCTACCATTTTAAAAATTATTTCCAAGTGATCCAGCAGAAAGGCCACACCCGTATTGCCGTGGGACAGTCTCTGGCTAGATGAAACTTCCTTCTAAATGAGCAAGCATTTTCATTGCGATGCTCATTGAAAAAGTTTCCAAGTACGATAATGACTTTACCTAATTGTGAAAGAATGTCGAGATTGCAGTTAAACAGCTTTCCCAGACTTGCAACATCCCAAATTACAATCACTGAGCACTGTTTCTCACTGTATCTGCATCACATATTTATGTAATACCCACTATGTTCCAGATACTGTGTTCTTTTTTAAGCGTGTGTGTATCGAGCATTTCATTTTGTCACTAGATTTTCCATTCCATTTGTGGGTTAGGAAAACAGGACTCTGCCAACCCCCCATACTCACCACCCCCCAAGACAAACAGTTAATTCCTGAAGACCCCAGTCTGAATTCTATTTTGGGTTAGTGTCGCTCAGTAAATATTTATATGTTCCAGGTGCTGTGTTAAGTCTCGGGGAAAATAATATTCATCCAGATACAGCAGGTGAGGGGCTCACAGAAATGGGTGGAGGAAGACCACTAAAGAGAGTTGTGATCGGCTATGTGAGGGCGCTGGGGAGGAGGTCAGAGGTCTAGCGGGAAAGAGTGCATTTGCCCTAGCAGCCAAGGGGCGTCGGTAGAGCTCTCTGTGGGAGTCCTCATCTGGGTCATAGGTGTTTGGTATTTTCCCATAGTGTGTGCAGGACAGCAAACTTCCAAAAATAATTAGTTGCGATTCAACAAACATGTAATATACATCTTTCATTGCATGGGTTGTATTTGGCAAGGGGACGGGGATATAGGTTTAGAAATGAATGGACTGGGGTCCTTCTCTTTCATTTTTCAGTCAAGCATTAACAGCTTCTACTGTATTAAATGCTTTGCCATCTCTGTGGTTTACCTGTAAGTTTTGAGTCTTAGATTCCCTGTTCTTCTTCCCAGCCAGTGCCCCTGTATCTTTTGTTTATGTCACTGTTACTAAATCTTTGTTATTATGATTGAGTAAAATGACTACTTCTGCTGGCAGAAATGCACTGCCTGGCATAGACTAGAATGCTTGACTCCAGCAAGATTCATTTCAGGCTTCTAGGATAAGGAGGAAATGTGGTGTTACTTCTCTACTTTTTCTGAATATCATTTATTCCCTAAAGCCGTTCAAAGGCTACTGGGTACCCGTCTCTGTGCATTACCCTGTGTGGGCTTTAAGGCAGTTTTCTATACCTTCAGGTCATTCATTCCAACCACAAGTCGGTGAAGAAGATATTATTATCTCTCTTTTAATACTGAGAAACTGAGGCTTAGATTGATCACATGACTTGCTCAAGCTCCTATAACAAAGCCTCTTCTAACTCCCTGAGCCTCTAATCAGTCCCGACTAATCCCCTGTTTTCATTGGTTAGGACACCATTTAAGCTCATTGCCTCAAAAAAGACTTCCTTGGTGCCCAGTTGCTGGGTTGGCTGTCCGTGCTCTGTGCCCGCATGGCATCCTACACTTACTTACCCGTATCGTAACGTTTGGGCTTTGATACTGTATCTGTCTGTTTGCAAGTCAGTCTCCTGCACTCTATCCTCCAAGCAACCTGAGAAGCAGCACCACTGATTGAATGAGAACACTAAATACTTAAGACCTTGTTACAGCATGTGAAAGTGCTTTATAAGTGACTTAGAGTAGGAGATACTCTTAGACCGTTGAGCACAGGACATTATGCTAAGATGGAATTTCACACTTTCAGAGCATTTACCTTCTAGTTGAACAGGCTTGATCATGGCCGTCTGTAGCCCAGAAGGGGGCTCTTAACACATCCCAACCATGCTGGTGTTCTGATCTAGGCTGCCAGGGTCCAGGACTCTGGAGAAATAAATACATTCCTACTTGTAAGCTGCATAGTCTATGGTACTTTGTTGTTTGTAGCCTAAATTGACTAAGAAAGGCATATTATTGGTATGATCTACTTATAAAACAAACAATGGACTTAACCTCTCATTCTTCCTGAGGGGATCTATTAATCTCATGCTGTCTTTTCATTGGGAAAAAGTTCATTAAATTTTTTTTTTAACATTTATTCCTTTTTTGAGAGACAGAGAGAGACAATGTGAGCAGGGGAAGGACAGAGAGAGAGGGAGACACAGAATCCAAAGAAGGCTCCAGGCTCTGAGCTAGCTGTCAGCACAGAGCCCGACACGGGGCTCAAACCCACGAACTGTGAGATGATGACCTGAATCGAAGTCGGAAGCTTAACCGACTGAGCCACCCAGGTGCCCCAGGAAATACTTCGCTTTAAATCCCCACTACTATATTAGAGGAAACAAAAGAAAAAGCCTCAGCTGCTTACTTTAGTATTAATTTTATATCTAATATATAACTGTAATGCTCCTTATCTGCCAGGCACTGTCTAGAGTATTTTGCCATATTAAATAACTTAGTATTCATAACAGCTCTAGGAGGCAGCTGCTATTATTATTAACCTTTTCAAATGAGAAACATGTCTTTGTCCTTCATTTTGAAGGATATTTTTGCTGGATATAGCATCTAGGCTGGTTTTTTTCTTTTAATGCTTTGAAGGTGGTATTACATTGTCTTCTGGGTTGCATCGTTTTTTGGACACAAAATCTATGGTAATTTTTATACTTGTTCCTTTGTATGCAGTATGTCCTCTTTTTCTGTGTCTGCTCTTATGGTTTCTTAGGAAAAATTTGATTATGATGGCCTTGAGGAGGTTAAGTAATTTTGTGGAGTTCGGATTCAAATTCAGGATTTTTTTCTCTGGTGGCCGTGCCCTTATGTGATACAGTATGCTGCTTTAAGGTTAGCCATCAGTTTCTTGGTAAGGACATTGAAGCAGAGAGGGGAATTGGGTCTCCTGGTTACTAGTCCGGGGTGCTCAATTCCTGTAAGCACTGAGAATGTGATTGTACTTGACTTTTTCTATACATATGGTTTTTATAGGTTTTGGAAACATTCAGGGCAATTGTTTCCAATCTGGTGTTCCTTTGGTCTGTGGGAAATAGGGATCTACTAGAAAGTTTTAATGTTTAAAATTTGTAAATCATAAATTGACTCAAACAGAGGCTTTCTTGGACATTTGACTGGGATTCAAACCAACTCCCTGTGTTCAGCTGGTTTTCCCTGGTGCATCAGAGACTCTGGTAGTGACGTGTTTATTGGAAATACAGAAATAAGAAAACAACTTTTTACTTAAGACATGCATTTTGTAGGACAGAACACTCAGTGATGGGCTCCTGAGTGAATATTACAAAAGGGAAACTTCATGGGAAAATACCACAAATTAGTAACCTGGCATCTCACACGACTTGTCATTATAAACTCTACAACAGGTAAAAGGTTATGTAATTCTAACCTTGTATTATTTTCCTTTTTATGCTTCTAACAGGAAGTCAGAATTAAATCCAGACTATAAATTTCCACTCATTGTTTCTTTCATGTTAGAACACTGTGATTATGACCAAAAAAACAAAAAACAAAACTAAACTAAAAAAAAGTTTTAGCCCATTTACAGCTCCTTCTCCAAATATTCCCCCTTTCTGGTGGGTAAAGAATAGAATGCTGCGAAGGAATTGGAAAAGGATAAAATTAGATGTTGCAGTATATGCTTGTAGTCATGGTTTTATGTAATAAAAATGGGCTAAAAAATAACTCTTATATTTTGTTAAAACGTATTTTGTTAAAACTGGTATTTTATATGGCAGATCATTTCGCCAGCATAAATCCATAGGCTGCTCATCAACAATGAGGTGTAGTGGCCATTAAAACTGATTGGGCGCATTGAGTGATAAGCATTTTTGTACGTTGGTGACAGCAATAGGGCTAAAGGTGATCCACATTTGAAAGACATTTCCTACATGTCTTAGAAATTAATACTTGAAAATTATGGCTCAGTGTCTAGCCATGGTGGTGTATAGGCATCATTGCAGGGTTAATAGAACAACCATCACAAATGAAATTGACAGTGAGCAACCATCACAAATGAGATTGACAGTGGTGATATAGAACAGTAAAACACAGCAAAGTCAAGGCAGCCTTTGCAGCTCTATCTTGCAGGAAATCATAGACATTCCAAGAATCGGCCTGTCGTGTATGCACTTGAACTTTCCAAAGTGGCAAGGCACTGAATGGAATATTTCCTAGTAAATGCAGACTGAGAAAAGTTGCTAGGCTCTTGTAATGCACTAATTTTGGTTCATCAATACTTAGTCACCTTAATAATTCATTTGATAAGTTTTAAGTAAATAACCTTTACTCATGTCACATATTAAACATGTCTATGAAGTTGGTCACTTGCCTGTAAAACCAAAGATGGACTGGCTTTAAGAAAACTAGATTGCGAGATACCGAGGAGCCTCATGGGGCTGTGGACCACACTTACGAAACATGTAATTATCAATAATTTGTCTGACGCTTCTTACTAAATCGAGGAAAACTAATAGATCTCTAGATGCCTCAATGCCCATTATGTTATTTCTCTGCCCTAAGGCAATGTAAACTCTTTATTCTCCAACCGGCTATGAAGTCTGAAGAGTTTTCTCACAATGATATCACTGATTTCTTCTTTTTATCTTAGTTCATCGGCTTTCTGTCCTCCGTCTATGCTCATTCTGCATTCATTATTGCCTTTTTCCCCATCTCCTTCTATCAATGAAAGAAGATGTGCCCTTCAACTGCAAAAATCTAGCCATGTTTCCTACCCCATCAAGAATCAGGGACCATTATTACTCTCTAAAATTATAATTTCAAGATTAACTGTCGATAGCTCATAATCTGTACTTGGGTTTAGAGTACATTATCCAAAATGTGCTTGGCAAAACCTAGTTCTACAGGATGATCCTTGAAAAGAGAAAGTAGTTACAGTTGGGAACTCTATGTGTCATACTCCCTTCTTGGAAATATGCAATGTGTGTTGGGATATTAAGGATTCTGAGAAATCCTACTCTCAAAAGACTTTTAAGATTCTATTAAAACCAGCATTTCCCATATTTTTGCCATGGATCTTGTCCCCTGCTTAAATTTCTTTTCCCATGCAAAACAGTTAATATCACACAAGATTGTTGTCTTCTGAGAAAATCCCCTGGGAAAAATGATCTAAGAGGAAATTTAGGGTGGAAGTGATTTCCCAGAGTCACATCTCCGTGTTCCTGCAGAGTTTTTCCATCTGCCATCTCCTACCCAGCTCCAGCACCCTGTTTTCCATTGAAGTCCCCTTATTCAGGCCACTGAGTTTTCTGTTACATATAGTTATCACAGTCTGGCAAGATGCCTCTACATTTTACTCCTAATTCTATGTAGTTGGAAGAATGAATAGTATCTTACATTTAGTCGTGTTTTATGTTTGATATCTTCAACAGTGCCTTCAACCTTGTCTATAGGTTGGACTCTCCCTCTCTCTTCCTTAGCAGTCATTTCAAAGGATTATAGCTGGGATTTTGTTCTTCAGAGTTTTCTAGGGACAAAAAATAATAACTTATCACAGGCAAGGTAAATTTAAGCTTTGTGTCTATTTGTACCGTGTGTGTGTATAAAATATATACATTTGTCAATAAACCTATCTGTTCAATAATTTTTCTAGCAGTTACTATGCATCAGGCGCTGTTCTTGATACCCAAAAGCATAAGTAGGCCTCCACTGCATAGCAGTTTTCTGAAAGATTCTGTAATCTGGAAGCCTCTAGAAGTGCTTCAGAAGTGCATCTCAATCTCAGTCCCCTTCTGTCAGTGGGATTTTCAGCAGCCTTTTCCAAAAAAGCAGGCTTCTCACATGAGTACAGTGTGGGGGGCTATGGAATTATAGACAGGGGCCGGGTAGAGAAAGTTCTCTGGTGAACAATGAACAAAAGTGATATGTTCATTGAGTTTAACCAAACTGTTTTGAATACTAAATTTCATGAGGAGCCATTCAAACCAGTGCTGTTATAGGAATACAAGATGGCGGAGCATTCATGGAACTGAGCAGTACCAGGTATCGCTACATAGTTTTAAAGTATAAAACTGAAGTGAAGGAAAACAACTTATTTGCACAGGTGGGGTTTTCCATTTAGAGTTGTCTTTTCATTGCTATTTACTGGATGGTATGCTCTGGACCAGCCTTTCCTACAAGGACTCTTCAAAGAATTATAGAACACGATGGTGATAAAGAAGGTGAAGAAGTCCATCTTAAGGATTTCAAATGTAAAGCATAACTAATTGTTAAGAGGTAGTTCATTCTTCCAACCATCGTCGGGATGGCCAACTGGAATTATGAGTCAAATGTAGAGGATCATACATGATGCTAAAATGTTTATAAAACACCCCAGGGTCTAGGACATAAACCAAGGCAGTCTGCTTCAAGCAAGAAATTACTTGGGCGATCCTTGTTTTGTTTAAGATAATCTCATTCATTTTGTTTTCTGACCCATAACATGTTGATATTAATTTTAGTGTAAAAGTGTTTTATTTCTCTGCTCCCATATGCAAGAAATGTGCCACCATGGTTATCCTATGGCCCTGTGTATCCAGGCAATGGGCCATTCACTTTAAGGGCCCAGAGAACTCCCACTTAAGAAGTCGTGTTAGGAAGTGATTTTTCTATCTTAACAACAGTCTCTTAATCAGTACTTCTTTCCCCAAGGCATAATTTCTTAGCATGCCACATTTCCCCTTAATATTAAAAAGCTATCAGTGTCAGGTGTACTTAATATACATACAGCTTTAGGGGTAGTGACATTTATGTTCACCAGTTAGTTTTCATTCTCAAATCTGAACAACCCTGTCTTCTGGAAGGAAGCTTTCATCTTCTCCTGATGCCTAACAGAAGCAACTATGAGATCCAGCAAATAAACCAGAAGTGAATGTTAAGAGAGTTACATTATTTCCTTTTGTAAAAAAAATTTTTAATGTTTTATTTATTTCTGAAAGAGAGAGAGAGACAGCATGAACAGCGGAGGGTCAAAAGAGAGAGGGAGACACAGAATCTGAAGCAGGCTCCTGGCTCTGAGCTGTCAGCACAGAGCCCAACACAGGGCTCGAACCCACGAACCGCAAGATCATGACCTGAGCTGAAGCCGGGCATTTAACTGACTGAGCCACCCAGGCGCCCCAAGATAGTTACATCATTTCCAAACCTTCTCCAATGTTTATTCTTTAAAATGCTTAAATGTAAGAAAGCCAAAGAGATAGCAAATTGGATAATCACTCATGGATTGAGGTTTGATGGTGTGGTGGTTGATGGCTGCCTTATTGAAAAAAAAAAAAAAAACCCACTCATTCTGTGACTTAAAATAACCACAGCATTTGTTTGGTCACAAACCTGCATTATGGCTCATCTCTACCCCTTTTTTGTAAGCCAGGGGCTAAAAGCATCTGAGGGCTTGCTAACTCACATGTCTGGCAGTAAATCACAGATGTTGGCTGGTTCCTCAGCTGTGGCAGATGTTGGAATGACTAGATGTGGCCCTTCCATGTGGCTGTTTCACTTCCTCCCAGCCTTGTGGCTGGGTCCCAAAGGTACCCTTCTATCTCTTGATAGAGGAATGTCAGTGAAAGAGAGAGCATGAGAGGTGGGGTATGTTGGTGAGACCACCACTGAAATTTGGAGACCATATGTGTAGTTTAATAAAGTGTTTCTTGTGTTCCAAAGCTTTGTTCTGTTGAAATTCTTACTAAGTGTGTGTGTGTGTGTGTGTGTATGTGTGTGTCAAAATAGTGACGATCTCTATAAAAATGTACATTTTACTGAGTTTAATCTGTTAAATGAAGACTGGAGATTACAAATATAATTCATCGTTGATTCAGATTATTTCATAGGGTCCTGGAAGAATAGGCAAATGCTGATCTAGAAGGAAGAAAAACAAGGTCCAAAGCAATCTTATGGAGACAGCATCACTAAAGTCCTAGTGGTTCTGATGACAATTAAGAAGGGTGGCAGGGTCCCTGGTGACAAACTATACCTCCTTCCCGATTTTACCAAAGGCCAGCCCAGCCTCTTGGCTCCCAGGGAATTTCTCAGCAAATACTACTTTTATTAGAACTTGTTACCAAACTTAGGAGACTGTCCTATTTGTTTATTCAGTGCGCCTCTCTACCCCAATTCTATCTTCAATTTATAATTCTGACTCATTTTCCAAAAAAGAAAAATGTTGCTGCCTTAGTCAGATGCCTTGGTTGAAAGTCTTTCATCTCTACGATATTTGGCAGTCGGCGAGGAGTAGATAAAACAACAAGTGGCTTCTTTTTCTTCTTATCTAACAGCCTGCAGATCTGCTATCAACTAGAAATAAAAGCCTGGGTCATGCATTGAGTATGTGTCATTCCGTAAGCTCAGCTGTGCAAGAGATGCATATCTTTATTTTATTAAACAAATACATGTCTGACCTTAAGCCTCTGCTGGGATGTTGGATCCTGTCATGGGGGCTCTCTTCTGTTGGACTACGCAGTGGTCCTCGGATGCTGGGCATCCCCCAAAACACTGGAGAGGTCCTTCTGGTTATCAGCGATCAGAATACACTGGTCGCTGCTGAGATACTCACCATAATTTGGGGATGTCAGGCCTTGGGGTTCTGCTGTTTCGGGACCACTCTTAGGGCTTGCGTTTTCCTCCCCAGGTGGTCCTCAGTGGTCCATGTCCCCTCTTCGGGGTGTGGCTCTTCTCCTTTGTGCCTGTCCCTCTCCCCTTTGAGACCTGCTTCCTGAGACTTCCCTTCAGAAGGGTCTAGAAATGGCTCCTTTCCTCTGGCTGCCTCTCCAAGGTCCTCCCTTCTCTGCATACTTCCTTCTGGGCGCTTAGAGTGATGGGATTTTACCAAAGATAGAAAGGGGGTATCTGGCTGCACTCTGCAACCCTTTTATATAAGCCACCTCTGAGCCTAGGTGAGCCGCCTGACGTTTGGGAGGTGAGCACAATATAGGAAGAACAAACACCCCTGGGCAATGGAATTAATTTTTTTTGGCCCCAAAAGTAAATCGATTAGGAAAAAAAAACGTTCACTTTGTCTCTGATAACAACTATTGGGGCGGTATAAATTTACCCCAAATAGAACCTGGAGTCTAACATACATGTTAAAATAAATTCAGATATGTTAAGACTTAAAAGACAAGTGCCCAGCAGCATAAAGGGTGTTTGGCACAAGACACATGATCTGGTTTCTAACACTGATGCACCACGAAGCTGTGTGCAACCTAGAGGGTGGAGGGAAGATGTGAATGTGCTAGACCTCAGCTGCCTTTTGGTCCAACTCCAGAGTAAGACTAGATCACCTGTAATGCCCTAATAGTTCAAGCATTTGATGATTTTAACGGCCCTCTCCCACTGCAAAACATCGTATGCTAAATAAAGGTCAGTTGTCTAAATTTGTCATGTGAAAAATTCAGCCTGGACACTGTGCTTTTCGTATGTGCTATGTGACTGTTGCATCAGGGCATGGGTAAAGCTGTGGCCCTCTTCACGGGAACCTTTCCAGTGGGATATGTCCATAAGGCATTGGGAAGCTCGGTACAATCATTGTGGCAAGGTCAGGCTTATGAAAGCAGAGATGCAACTCTGAAAACAAGAGGAAATCCTGACCTGTGCACGAGTATCATCTTGCATGGACGTTTCTCTTGTTACTGGGTAAAAGTCTCAGACATGGTTTCCAGTAAATCGAATCATCCAGAGTTGTTTTGATAGCCTGAAAAAAGCAGATTAGAAAGGAAAATAATGCACAACTTGGGCATTTTCTCTGGGCTCTCAAGATTCACTGCTTTTCATAATTCACTTCCCATTTGAATTTCAGCCAAGGTTTTCCTCTGGTACTCACCAAAATCTCTTTAGAGTTTGGATACCCCTGGTTGTATTCTGAGGCAAACAAAAAGCTGCTTAGCACAAAAACAATTTTCATTTTAAAATTTAGCCAAGAACAGAACTGGCAGGGATCTTGTTAGTCCAAAGATTTCCAGGCAAATATTACATGTCTTAAGCGCTATATTTTGAATGGTAAAAACTATTTGCTGTTTGAATGGACTGTGTCATTTTCAACATATTCAGATAATAGATGGTACTCGAATGTTAACATCTCTGATGCTTAAACACAGCCTCTATATCAGAACTCCAGATGTCCAAGTAGCCTTAACTGCTGACATGTGTGCTGGGTATGGCTTGGTGTGGATTTTCATTTATCCACAAAGGAAGTGCTTCTAATTAAAGTCAGGATCTTAGTGTTGGTCAGAATTCTGTGCTTATAATAACTTGCACCTAAAAAAATTATTTTAACGTTTATATATTTTTGAAAGAGGGAGACACACACACACACACACACACACACACACACACACACACACACAGTGTAAGCAGAGGAGGGGTGGAGAAAGAGGGAGACACAGAATCTGAAGCAGGCTCCAGGCTCTGAGCTGTCAGCACAGAGCCCAACACAGGGCTTGAACTCATGAACCATGAGATCATGACTTGAGCCAACATCAGACACTTAATCAACTGAGCCACCCAGGCATTTATACTTTGTACTTTTTAAATACATCTTTAACTCTGTGAGTAATCATGTAAGTATTCTTGTTGGAGCCCCAATAACATATGCTTAATTATGTTGGAGGTCAGTGTTAAATAGAGCAGACCTTTATTTCCTCTTTCTTGCCCTGGGTCACAGGCAAGATACGTACTTGTCCCATGTAGGGGGTGAAACTGGCTCATGTTTATTAAGCCCATTGTATGTTCTACATACTTCATTTAGATTCTATTTACCTTTTTAAGTAACCCTTATGATGTGGATACTGTTTACATGAGAAGCTGAGGCCGAGTGATGAAGTAATTTGAAAGCTATATGTGTATTTCTGTAACTGTCTATTCTGCGCTCCTACTGGACACGCCGCCCCACGTTGGGCACCGTGAAGCCAGGTGCCCTGTGGTTTGAACCTGCTGGGCAGGTAGGATGCAGCCTTAAAAGCTACCCCTGCTTTGGGCACCTGGGTGGCTCAGTCACTTAAGCGTCTGACTCTTGGTTTCTGCTCAGGTCATGATCTCAGTATTCGTGAGTTTGAGCTCCGTGTTGGACTCTTCACTAATAGCACGGAGTCTGCTTGGGATTCTCTCTGCCCCTCTCTCACTTGCTCTTTATATCTCTGTCTCAAAAATAAAAGCATACTTTAATAGTAATAAAAAAAAAAAACAACCTATACCTCTCTCCTCCACCACTCACTTCAACACTTGCACTATGGACCTTTCGTTCCTCTGTCCTGGGTGAGATCTTACACGGGTACCATTCCTTTCAAGTCTCTTTATGACAGAGACTGCCCCACCTTAGTCAATCAGAAATTTCCATCTGATGAAACATCAGAATTCCAGACTCATTCAAGGTTTGAAATTTCCTCACCCTGACTTTCTCTTCTGTGCTCAGATGATGCACTGAGAAAAGGCGGCAGGTTCGACTTCTTTCCTCCTGCCCCCTCCCCCCTCCCTGCCCTCAGCAGCTCTGCCCTGTGCGATCAGGAGAAAGCATTTGCCTTAACTGGCTCGTGCTGGTGCCCCGGGACATTGGCGCCTCCTAATTAAGGCAGGTGACCAAAGCCGACTCTTTTCAGTTTTGGATGTGGTTTCAGATTCCTTAAGGACACTCTGGCTAGGTACTTCCTTGAGTAGGGCATGAGGGCACGTGTCTCCTTTGGTTGGCTGCTCAGACCTGTTGCTGACATCCCCTTGCAGATGATCTTCAGATGGCCTTCTCCGCTAGCTCCAAGTCTGGTCCCCTGGAAGCCTTTGTCTCACTGCCAGCGGAAGGGCAGCTGGATCCCAGGGCCACTCTACTGTGTCATTGGGCTGAATCTGCTTCAGGTACAGCCTTATACTTCACAGGTACTCTGAGTCCCTCAGGCGACACAGGACAAGGGCCGAATCCTTTGAGCCCCACAGAACAGACCTTTTCTCTTGGCTAGAGAGCAGATGTTATGGGTTGAATGTTACCCTGCAAATTCATATGTGGTAACTCTAACCCTGATACCTGAGAATATGACCGTATTTGGAAGTTGTATCACTGGGGAGGCGGTTAGTTCCGTTAAGATGAGGACGTGCTGGAGTAGGGTGGGGTCTGACTTCTGTATGAGTCCTTATAAAAAGAGAAATTTGGACAGAGATATGTACGCAGAAGTCAGCGTGATTTATCTACAAGCCACAGAATGGCAGATTGCCCCCACACCACCAGAATGAAGGCAGAGACATGTAGCAAAGTTTCTGTCCCATCCCTCAGGAGGAATCAGCCCTGCCAACCCCTTCATACTAGATTTGTAGCCTCCAGAACGGAGAGATAAGAGAACAGTTGTTTGAACCACCCAGTGTGGCGTTTTGTTATAGAAACTCTAGGAAACTAGTAAAGGGGGAAATAAACATCCCATGCCCCTTCTCCTGCCCTCAAGGATAGGGAATGTCAAAGAAATTCTCTTTCAGTCTCCAAATTCAGCCCTTATATTGGCTGGAAGAGGGCGGCCAGCTAAAGTCAACGGAAGCGATTCTAAACCGCTGCTTTCACAAGCAACCCCCCGCCCCCCCCAACAGTTTAGAAGCTCAGGCTGGAACACATCAAGGAGCAGCCACTGACTCCCGCTGTCTTTCTTCCAGGCTCTGTGCTGACATGTGGCCTCAATCTGACCTGCTTGCATTACCCTCGCAAGTGTGGCCGGCCTGCCGGGGGTAACTTTAGAGTGCTGAGCTGAAGGTGCAGCCTGTCCTCACAGTAACATCTCTGAGTAGTCATCTCTGAGGGCGAGGGATTAAATAGGGTGGAAAGAAGGCAGGGAACTGACATGTATTAAGCACTTATGTGCGGGAGGGGCCTTGCTGCACATTGCAGATATGTTTTCTTCCTTAATTACCGAAACTCTGGCAGTGGGTACTAATGCTTTTCAAAGAGGAAATGGCTCTGAGATATTGCACAAACTAATCATATTTCACGAAGGTAGCCCTAGACCGGGATCAACTCCATGTCTGTCTGAATGCAAATCCCTGACTCAGGACAGACTACATAAATCATGGGACCCACTGTGAAATGAAAAGTTAGGGCTCCTTGTTAAAAAATTAGTAAGAGTTTAAAGGTGGCAGAGCATGAAGCCTGTGGGTCCTGGAAGGCTGCTGGGGTGGCCCGGCCATGCTCGGATGCTTCTGCAACACCGCTGGCCAAATAGGCGAGCAATTGGAATGTTCTGCAGATTCTTCTCATCAGGTTTAGCATCTCACTGATCCTGCATGTTGGAAGGGAGAAATAAGGTGCTGTCTGTATCACGACAGTTCTCAAAGGTGTGTGGACTTACTGTTCTTTTTATTTTAATTGCCGTCCAGTTAATGTACGGCGTTATAGTAGTTTCAGATTTACAAAGTGATGATTCAGTACTTCTATTCATTTCTCAGTGCTCATCATGAAAAATGGACTCTTCACCCCTTCACCTATTTTGCTCATGTCCCCACCTACCTCCCCTCCACCTTCCCATCAGTTCTCTGTACTTAAGGGTCTGTTTTTTGGTTTGTCTTTTTTCTTTATTTGTTTCTTAAATCCCACATATAGGTGAAATCATATGGTATTTGTCTTTCTCTGACTGACTTATTTCACTTAGCGTTATATCCTCTAGATCCATCTATGTTGTTGGAAATGACGAGATTTCATCCTTTTGATGGCTGAGTAATATTCCATCATGTTACGTACCAAGGCTTCTTTATCCATTTGTCTGTCAATGCATGCTTGGGCTGCTTCCACACTTTGCTTATTATACATAAGCATAGGAGTTCATACATCTTTCTGAATTAGTGTTTGGATAAACAACCACTAATGAAATTAATGGATCACATGGTAATTATATTTTTAATTTTTTGATGGCATTTCATACTGTTTCTCACAGTGGCTACACCAGTTTACATTCCTCCCAATAGTACACAAAGGTTCCTTTTTCTTTATATCTTCGCCAATACCTGTTTGCTCTCTTTTTTTTTTTTTTTTATTTTAACCATTCTGACAGCTCTGGGGTGATATCTCATTGTAGTTTTGATTTGCATTTCCCTGATGATGAGTAATGTTGAGATTGTTTCATGACTCTGTTGGCCATCTGGATGTCTTCTTTGGAAAAAATGTCTGTTTATGTCTTCCCTTTTTTAAATTGGATTTTTGGGTTTTTTTTGTTGTTGTTTGTTTTCTGTTTTTTTTTTTTTTTGGTGTTGTATAGATTCTTTATATAATTTGGACACTAACCCTTTCTTGGAGATGCCATTTACATATAACTTCACCCATTTCATAGATTGTCTTTTAGTTTTGTTACTTATTTCTTTTAATGTGCAGAAGTTTTTGATGTAGTTTTGATGTAGTCCCAATAGTTCATTTTTGCCTTTGTTTCCCTTGCCCTAGGAGACATATCTAGAAAAAAGTTGCCACGGGAGAACAGAGAAACTACTGCTTGTGCTCTCTTTTAGGATTTTTATGGTTTTAGGTCTCACATTTGGGTCTTTAATTCACTTTGAGCTTATTTTTGTGTTTGGTATAAGAAAATGATCCAGTTTCATTCTTTTGCTTGTAGCTGCCCAGCTTTCCTAATAACATTTCTTGAGGAGACTTTTTCCTCATTGCATTTTCTTACCTCTTTAGTCACAGATTAATTGGCCATATAATTATAGGTTTATCTCTGCACTCTGTATTCTGTTCTAATGATCTATATGTCTATTTTTGTGCCAGTACTGTACGGCTTTGATTACTACAGCTCTCAAGATTATTATATCTTGAAATCTGCTACTGTGATACCTCTAGTTTTGGTTTTGTGTTTCAAGATTGCTTTGGCTATTGGGGTCTTTTGTGTTTCCATAAAAATTTTAGGATTATTTGTTTTAGTTCTATGAAAATTGCTGTTAGTATTATGATAGGATTTGCATTAAATCTGTAAATTGCTTTGGGTGGCATGGACATTTTAAGTATAGTGGTCCTACTAGCCCATGAGCATGGGATATCTTTCCATTTATTTTTGTCATCTTCAGTTTCTTTCATCAGTGTCTGTCACATCCTTGTTTAAGTTTATGCCTAGGTATCTTCTTTTTTGGTGCAGTTGTAAATGGGATTGTTTTCTTACTTTTTTCCCTACTGCTTCACTATTAGTATATAGAAATGCAATGGATTTCTGTATATTTTGTATCCTGTGAACTTACTGAATTCATTTTTTGGTTCTAACTTCTTGTGGAGTCTTTAGGGTTTTCTTTATATAGTATCATATCATCTGATGAGAGTAAAAGTTTTACTTCTTCCTTACCAACCTAGATGCCTTTTACTATTTTTTTTTTTTTTGGTTCCCTGATTGCTGTCACTAGGACTTCCAGTACAGTGTTGAATAAAAGTGATGAGAATGGACATCTCTGTCTTGTTCCTGACCACAGAGGAAAAGCTCTCAGTTTTTCCCCAGTAAGGACGATGTTGGCTGCATAGCTGTGGGTTTTTCATATATGGCCTTTATCAGGAGGTACATTTCTCTCTAACCCTACTTTGCTGAGGGTTTATATCATGAATAGATGTTGTATTTTGTCAACTGCTTTTTCTGCATTTATGATAGTAATCATACAGTTTTTATTCTTCCTCTTGTTGATAAGATGTATCACATTGATCGATTTGTGAATATTGAAAGACCCTTGCATCCAGGAATAAATCTCACTTGATTGCGGTGAATGATTTTTTTTTAATGTATTGTTGGGTTCTGTTTGCTAGAATTTTGTTGAGGATTTTTAATCTCTATTCATCAAGGATATTGGTCTGTATTTCTGATATTTAGTGGTTCCTGTATCTGGTTTTAATGGCAGAGTAATGCTGGCCTTGTAGAATGAATTTGGAAGCTTTCCTTCCTCTTCTGTTTTTTGGAATAGTTTGAGAATAGGTATTAACTATTTTATAAATGTTTGGTAGAATTCCCCTGTGAAGTCATCTGATCCTGGACTTTTGTTTTTTGGCAATTTTTTAAATTACTGATTCAATTTCATTGCTGGTAATTGGTCTGTTTAAAATTTCTATTTCTTCCTGCTTCAGTTTTGGGAGGTTACATGTTTCTAGGAATTTCTCCATTTCTTTTAGGCATTTAACTTGGTGTATAATTTTTCATAATATTCTCTTACAATCCTTTGTACTTTTGTGATGTATGTCATTATTTCTCCTATTTCATTTCCGATTTTGTTTATTTAACCCCCACCCCCTCTTTTTGAGGAGTTTGACTAAAACTTTTATCAGTTTGTTGACTTTTTTCAAAGAACCAGCTCCTGATTTCACTGATCTGTTCTATTGGGTTTTTTGTTAGTTTCTATTTCATTTATTTTTGCTCCTATTTTTATGATTTTCTTCCTTCTGCCTGGTTTAGCTTTTGTTTACTCTTTTTCTAGCTCCTTCAGGTGTAGGGTTAGGTTGACTATTTGAGATTTTTCTTACTTCTTGAGGTAGAACTGTATTGCTGTAAACTTCTTTCTTAGAACACCTTTGCTGCATCCCAAACATTTTGGACCATTGTATTTTCATTTTCATTTGTCTACGTGTATTTACTGATTTTCTCTTTGATTTCTTCATTGAACAATTTATTGTATAGAAGCATGTCATTTAACCTCCATGTGTTTGTGTGCTTTCCAGATTTTTTTCTTATGATTGATTTCTAGTTTTATAGTGTTGTGATTGGAAAAGTTTGAATTTGTTGAGACTTGTTTTGTGGCGTAACAGGTGATCAAATCTGGAGAATGTTCCAAGTGCACTTGGAAAGAATATATTCCACAGTTTAGGATGAAACGTTCTGAATGTATCTGTTAGGTTCATTTGATCCAGTGTGTCATCCAAAGCCATTGTTTCCTTTATTTTCTGTTTAGATGATCTATCTATTGACAGATGAATTGTCTATTTTAAGTGGGGTGTTAAATTCCCCAACAGTTATTGCATTACTATTGATTACTCCCTTTATGTTTGTTATTAGCTGCTTGGTGAATTTGGGTGCCTCCGTGTAGCGTGCATAAGTATTTATAATTGTTATATCTTCTTGTTGGATTGTTCCTTTTATGATTATGTGGTGGCCTTCTTTGTCTCTTGTTACAGTCTTTGCTTTAAGGTCATTATTGTCTGATATAAGTGTTGCTACCCTGGCTTTTTTTTTTTTTTATGTGCATTTGCATAACAGATGCTTTTCCATCCCTTTGCTTTGAATCCACAAGTGTCTATTGGTCTGAAATGAATGTTTTGTAAGCAGCATATAGATAGGTCTTGCTTTTTTATCCGTTCTGTCACCTTATGTCTTTTGATTGGGGAATTTAGTGCATTTACATTCAAAGTAATTACTGATAGGTATGTACTTATTGCCATTTTGTTAGTTGTTTTATGTTTCTTTTTGTGGTTGCTCTCCATTCGTTTCTTTTGCTCTCTTTCATGGTTTGCTGACTTTCTTTAGTAATACACTTGCATCCCTTTCTTTTGTTTTGTTTTGTTTTGTTTTGTTTTGTGTTATTTGCACATCTGTTACTGGTTTTTGGTTTGTGGTTACCATTAAGTTTGTACATAACATCTTCTGCATATAGCAGTGTGTTGATGGTCACTTAAGGTTGAAACCATTCTTCACTCCTTTTCTCCCCACATTTAGGTATATGGTGTCACACTTTACATCTTTTCTTTTGTGAACCCCTTGACTGAGTTTTTACAGATTTACTTAATTTTACTGCTTTGTGTTTCCTACCTTTTTAAAACTCTGCTTATGGTCTTTTCTTTCTGCTCAGAGTCCCCTGTAACATTTCTTTTAGGGTTGCTTTAGTGGTAATGAGTTCCTTTAGTTTTTGTTTATCTGGAAAACTCTTTATCTCTCCCACTATTCTGAATGATAACCTTGCTGGTTAGAGTATTCTTGGCTGCAGGCTTCTTTCTTTCAGCACTTGAGTAGATCATGTGCCTCCCCTCTCACTTGCAAAATTTCTGCTGAAAAATCTGCCGAGAGATTTATGGGGTTTCCCTTGGATGTAACTGTTTTATTTGATCTTGCTCCTTTTAAAATTCTCTCTTTATTGCCACTTTTTGCCATTTTGATTAATATGTGACTTGGTATAAACTTCCTTGGTTGATTTTTGGGGGGCTCTTTGTGTCTCCTGGATCTGGATTTCTGTTTCCTTCATCATATTCAGGATGGTTTCACCTATTATTTCTTCAAATAAATTTTCTCCTCCCTTTTCTCTCTCTTCTCCTGGGATCCCTGTAATGCACATGTTATTATGCTTACTGTGTTGCTGAGTTCCTTAAGTCTATTTTCCCCTTTTATTTTTATTTTTTCTTTCTTCTGTTCAGCTTGGTTGCTTTCAGTTACTATGTTCTCCACATTGCCAATCCATTCTTCTGCTTCCTCTAGTCTCCTGTGTATTCCCTCTTGTGTACTTTTAATTTCAGTTATTGAGTCCTTCATCTCTGCTTCTTTTTTATGTATTCTCTTTGTCTAGTAAAGGTCTGAATTCTCTTTCAGTCATATTCCTTGCCTCCATTTTGCTTAGGTCTCTTCCTGTTCTTTATTTGGGACATATTCCTCTGTCTCCTCATTTTGTCTAACTCTCTGTATCTGTTTCCATGTGTTAGGAAAGTCAGCTACGTCTCCTGCTCTTGAAGGAATTGACCTTATGAAGAAGAGGTCCTGTAGTGCCCTGTAAAGCAGTATCCCCTGTTCACTAGAACCTGGCACTTCTGGGGTGTCTCCTGTGTGTGTTGCTGTATTATATGGGCCCTGTTGTGACTGAGCCACTTTGCCTTCAGTCCGGTCATCTGCAGTGGCTCTCTTTATCTGCTGTTGGCAGGGTTTGGTCCCTGTCTTGTTAGTAGGCCAGTCTGGGGCTACCTTGGACTTGAGTTGAGTCAGACCAGGCATGTGTGAAAGATGCAGTAGCATGGGGGCGCCTGGGTGGCTCAGTCAGTTAAGCATGCGACTTCAGCTCAGGTCATGATCTCACAGTCTGTGGGTTCAAGCCTCACATCAGGCTCTGTGCTGATGGCTCAGAGCCTGTTTCAGATTCTGTGTCTCCCTCTCTCTCTGCCCCTTCCCCACTCATTCTCTGTCTCTCAAAACTGAATAAATGCTAAAAAAAAAAAAAAAAAAAAAAAAAGATGCAGTAGCATGGACCCACATAGTCCTTCTTCTATGTTATCCCCTGAGAAGCTTGCATTGGTGGGTGGAACCTACAGTCAGACTAGATGTCTGCCCCTAGCTCACTGGGGGTCACAGTCTAACTGGTGTGTGTGACTGACTTCTGTCCCTCATACAGAAGTCACTTTGGAGTGGTGCTGACCTCTGTCAGGGCTCCTTGCCCCTTGCAAGGCCTGTGACACTGCTTGGATGGGCTCTCACCAAGGGTCTATTGGAGGGGGCAGAGTTTGTGGTGTCAGCCAGGTTTGTGCAGTACTGTTGTGGGAGAAGACCTGGAGTCACTACAGGAAATTACTGCCACAGGGCTGTAGGGGCCAATTCTTAAGAGAGTGTGGGGGCAAGGTACACTGTTAGCAAGTCAAATGATGAGTATTGGTGCTCTGCTAGTTCCCACAGAGGTCAGTGTGTCAGGGCTGCAGGGCCGGAATCAGAAATGGTGCCTGCCAGCTCCTTTATTCTTGGAGAACTCCCCCAGTGGTCCCTGCCCCTCTGAAACAAGCTCTGACATGAGTGGACACATTTCCTGTCAAGGCATTTTTCAAATGGTCACATCTGTGCTGTATCTCTGCAGGGCTTTTGTGCTGTCTCTTTAAATACAGAGACTGTGTTTCCCTCCTGGCTCTCCCAGAGCTAAGCCCACTAATTTTTAAAGTTCCAAGTATTAAGCCCCACTTATTATAAGAGCTCACATCATTATGCCCCTTTGGTTTTCAAAGTCAAGTGTTATGGGGATTTGTCCTCCCCGTGCAGAGCCCCGTGCCTAGGGTGCCTGGTATGAGGGTATGCTCCTACCCCCAGGCCCCTCCCTCCAGTGGGCAGACCCATAGATCTTTTTAGCCACCAACCACATCTTTTCCCTTCCTACCCTCTTTAGTGTGGCTCCTGCTCTACATTTAGCTGCGGAGAATCTGTTCGTCCAGACTTTGAGTTGTTTTCTGAGTTATTTACACTGATATGGGTGTTATCTAGTTGTATCCCTGGGAGGCGGTGACCTTAGGATCCTCCCACTCCACCATCTTCCTCAGAAGTCACCTACTGTTCTTTTTGAAAGGTTAGCGTTCCACGGATTTTTCAGTGGATGGGCCATTGATCTAGCTTGCTTATAAGCTATCAGGTAGTTTTCTGAATAAGATGATGACATAATTAAGTTTACTCCTTACTCTTATTCATGCTCCTTTGGCAGATCCTTATGATATTGTTAATATTAACTGTTTTCTTTGTTGAGATCTATTTAAATTCCAGCAGTACCTTCTAATAGAAAGTAAAATGGTCACATCAAGATCATTTAATTAAATCTTGGTATTTTCAATGTTTTCCCAAGATTAAAGCAAGGAGAGCTTTAAAAAACACGTGGAATAGAATCTTAATCTTTGCTAGATCTTCTTAGGGTTACCTTAGGATTGGAAAATAATCTCCCAATTTTCAAAGCCATTAAGGCACCCAGACTAAAATGGCATCGTGCCAAGTGGAAAGGGATTATTTGTTACCAGCATATTTTGCTTGGCTGTTAGGTTCTTGTATTCAACCCAGCAACCAAACTCCTTAATTGTTTTCTGTGTCAGCTCATTTTGACAGCCATTTATTTTTTTTAAATATCAAACTGAAAAGAAATGATTATATCCAGTTGATTTCTCTCTGGTAGGTAATGCTAGACAAAGACAGGGCATTTATCACAGATGAAGACACTAAGGCAGAGCTGAGGCGCTCAAAGTGAAAGATGCTTTTTCTTGTGAAGTTGCTTTATTTCAGTGACCTTATTTCTGTTACTCAAAATGACAAAGGGGAAACTGATGAATATTTGAGAAAGACAAATAGTTCTTGTGCCCCATGTTACTTCTAAAAAAATCCTGGCTTTAAAATCAGAGACTCTTGAATGCTTAGAACAAACTGAGAGCTGATGGGAGTAGGGGAGAGGGGAAGGGGGGTGATGGGCATGAGGGAGGGCACTTGTTGGGATGAGCACTGGGTGTTATATGGAAACCAACTTGACAATAAACTATTTAAGAAAATAAAAATTAAAAAATGTGAACATTTGCATTAAAAAATCAGATAGTCTTTTTTATTCAAGTGTAAGAGTTTTACATGTGAAATGTCTTTAAGGAATGCCCAAGTTTTTCTTCCTTCTGGCTTTCAGGAATGAAATCAAATAATTAAATATCAAAGAGCATAAAGGTACTTTTTCTAATTTTTAATTCAGTGATTTCTCAGGTGGAAAGGCAGGGCCACAACGAAGATGGGCTGCCCTATTTCCATATGTGCCTACATGTCCATCAGCCAGTAACTATGTTGATTGAATTTGGCTGAATTCTCAATGAAAGCCTAGGGCTTGAGACAAGAATGGGTTTTGTAGGACAGCGTGGAAACAACAACATTATAATAATCTGTTTAATCTTATTGCTAAGAGAAGAGAGGAAGAGAAAGCAGAAAAAAAATTCAGATAGGTGAACTGGGGAGGCAAAGAAATCAGAGAAAAATGTAGCAAATGGTCAGGCAAAAAGGGTGAGTAAAACACCAGATCATACCAAGGATGGATTTAAACTTCTTGGTTCTCACTCTAATAAGTGAGAAACTCTTACCCTGGAAGACAGGAAAACAACAGGTGGGGCATTTTCCCTTGAGAAATGTTTGATTTCTTTGTTATTCTCGCAGCTGTCTTGTGTTAGATGCTCGAGCATTCTAGAATATAAACTCATAGTTTAATAAGTGACTTAAACTAATTTGTGATATCACATTTAATTCTGTTTCAAAGCCCATAAGAAGAATTCTATCTGTGCTTATCAGAATCAAGATTTTACATAAAAACATTCAATATGCTATTAGCAGGTGTCCATTCAAAAACTACAAGATAACTTCCTTTTTTCCCTACTTCTTTTGTCCACAGACAACTGTGTGACCATACAACCATACTATTATTCCAGTCCTGGTGTGAGATAGGAGATTTGAGGTGCAAGGTTACATAGAGGCTAAAGCTGATATTGCAGTTTGGGTGGATTTGCTTCAAAATAATGGCTAAGAAGACGGAAACTCAACCTTTATGGCAACAATTCAATAACGGGGAGGTGACCAAGGTCACTCGCCTGCACCAAGAACCATCACACAGCATGATCGCACAGGTATTATTCATTTGGTATCACGGACATGAAGTCATTATAACCAAGGGCGGTGTCAACAGATCAATGTCTGCTGCTCTGGAAAGAAGCTGCTTGTCTTTGCCTAATGGTTTATATTTGAGAAAGGTCTCAGCACCCACAAATTAACAGTCCACATCATTAGCCTGTAACTATTTTTTTTTTAAAGCCGGCTCTTCTCTTTCCTTTAGTGCCATATTTTTTTGATGTCAGAATGTCAGAAGTCCTAAACCTTGTGAGATTTTAGAGGATGTATTTTAAAAGATGTGTCAGAATGTGCTCATTGGATTCAGCTGTAGGAGACCCTATTACAATCACAGCGGAGCACAAGGGCAGGATTTCAATCCCATCTGTGACATGTAAACAAGTTGTGACCATGGATGCCTTCTCTAAATTTGTTCTTGGCTTGTTTGCTTGAAGACCAATAGACTCCTTTTGCATTTAATAAACATCTTGAGGGGATCACATAAAATCATGTCTTTGATGGGAGTGTAAAATGTTATGCAAACGTCGGAGTGCGAGCTCAAGTTCACCTGCTTGGTTCAAACCAAGGCTCCACTGTTTGCTGGCTGGGAAACCTAGGGCAAGTAATTGAAATTTTCATATGTGCGAAGGGCTTCAGGAGGATTGTGATGAAAATATTAATAAAAAATATCTATCTCTTAGAACTGTTTTTGTTAAGTTTATTTATTACAATTTTTAAATGTTTATTTTTTTGAGAGAGAGAGAGAGAGAGAGAGCACAAGCAGAGGGAGACACAGAATCTGAAGTAGGCTCCAGACTCTGAGCTGTCAGCACAGTACCTGATGCGGGGCTCAAACCCACAAACTGTGAGATCATGACCTGAGCTGAAGTCGGACACTTAGCTGACTGAGCCACCTAGGCGCCCCTAAGTTTATTTATTATTTTGAGAGAGAGAATGAGCAGAGGAGGGTCAGAGAGAGAGATGGAGAGAGAGAATCCCTAGTAGGCTCTCGCTGTCAGCACAGAGCCCAATGTGGGACTTGATCCCATGAACTATGAGATCATGACCTGAGCTGAAACCAAGAGTTGGATGCTTAACTGACTGAAGCACTCAAGTGTGCCTCTTAGAACTGTTTTGATGAAACAGATAATTAGGATTCTACCCCTCAAGTGATTAACACTCTCCGGATGGAGAGAGCAGCCAATGAATGTTAATCTTTGTTGATGTTGTTAGAATGAAACACAAGCCATTCAGTGCATTTGGTACACTTCTCCCTATGGTGTCCTGCTCAAAGTAGATGTTCAGTAACTAGATATTGGGTAAACAGGGGCTTGAACACTCTGTTTATCTTTGGCATCACATGAACATGAATGACAATATTCATGATTAAAAAACAATTTTTTTAACATTTATTTATTTTTGAGAGAGAGTGACAGAGAATGAGCAGAGGAGGGGCAGAGAGAGAGGGAGACACAGACTCTGAAGCAGGCTCCAAGCTCTGAGCTGTCAGCACAGAGCCTGACACGAGGCTCGAACTCACCAACAGTGAGATCATGACCTGAGCCAAAGTCAGATGCTCAACCGACTGAGCCACCCAGGTGGCCCTCATGATTTTTTTTTAATAGGGAACTTTGGGATCAGTTATCCATCAATGACATCTGTTAAAGAAAGATTTTCCTCTTGCAAATTATAGCAGTGCTTTCTGTTATTTAGATCAAGATGTGCACGTAAACCCTTGTCTCTTGCTGTTGCCGACCCTCTGCTCCATGGAACTGCTTCCCTTGTTCCATGATGTTCCCAAATCAGAGAAGGAGCTGGCTCAAAGAATCCAAATTTTTCCTAGATATCGCTTTTTCTTTAAAATTTGCTTGAATTCTTTATGATAGAAAGTGCTTCCTCATGCAACCCACTCTGTAACCAGAGAAGGAAACTGGGTGCGGGTTTTTCAGGTGCACTTCCCTTCAGTTTCAGAAGGTGCCACCTGACCCCTGAATTTCATCTCTTTCCAGTTACAGACCCCGATGGGAAAGGACTCAAGAGGTCACCCAGTTTCCAGACTGTCTCTCCCAGTCAAGGGTTATGTCTTCTAAGATTGCTCAGTCTTGACTCTGTTTCCGTTTTTGGAAGCCCTGATGAACCTTCTAAATCTTTCCTTCAGAATTAAGTCCGTATCTTCCAGACTCCTGGCTGGTGGATTGGAATTTGTAAGTGGGGGATAAAAGGTTATTAGAATTTATTTGCTGAGTCGTACTTATCTGGAGTCATATTTATCCTGTTTGTGAAATAGGTCAGCTATAAATCTTAAGTTTGTATGAATGTCAGTTTCCTCAATTCAGCTGAGAGTTTCTTGCACATAAACTCCTTTTCGTAAACCTTGGCCATAAACCAGAGATACTGGCAGAAAGACCAAGGGATGCACATTTTCCATAAATGTTTTGGAATGACCATAAAACAAGAACGTCTTCGTATATATAATTTTCTGGGCACAAGGGTTGAAGTGAAGGGCAGGGAATGGATGAGAAAGACTAGAAAAGAAGGAAACTAATGTTTATTACATAGCTATTACCCATCAAACATGTGGCTCTTTTCTAGCTACATGCAGTATCTCATTTTATCAGCTTTGCAAAGGAGGTACTGTGGCCTGATTTTGTAAGGCTCAGAGAAATTAAGTTATTCATTTAAGATCACACAGCCAGTATGTGGCAAAGTAAGACGGAAATCAAAACACAGGTCTGTCTGATACCTTCCTATCTTCTTTTCCTGTTAACACAAGATTATACCCCATAAACATTCGTTGTACATCTCATCCTATGAATATAAAAGTTTACTGGAAATGTTAAGGAGGAAAAGGTACACTGTTAGATCTTGACCTAGGAAGTCACTTAACCCTGAAATTTTAGGTGTTTTGTTCAATGGACCCAGAAAGCCTAAAGAAACATGGGGGCTCTAATAAAAAGGTTGGAAAGCTTTATGGACTATTATTTATTTGAAGCAAATTTATTTCAAAGCTGGCCAGAGGCTCTGTGTGGGAAGAGCATGAAAACTGGTGGGCTTGACACTAGTGAAGTCGAGTGGAGGAACTGAATGTGGTTGGAAAACCATTCAGCTGTTCAGTGGGTGCCCAGAAGAACCTTCTAGTCTTCTGGAGCAGCTGCCCATGTTCCTGGAGCTCAGCAGAGGGGCAGTGGGCTGCAGGGACTGTGCCTGCCTGTAGTGTGAGTTTCTGCCCCCTGGTGTTCTTACTCGCTGCCCTGCTGCCCCTTAGCTCCACTCTCTGCCCATGTCTGGTGTTTGCAGTCTCAGCTCTGCGTTCCCTCCGCTTCTCCCAAAGCTCCGCTGCAGCTCTTACCTGCTAGTATTTCCTCTCTGTCTTCTCTGTCCTTGCTGATGTTATAAAATTTCTGCACTTTTAGTTTAACAGATTTTATTTCCAGAGGCAGTAGAGATAAATGCATGTGTTTGATGTCTCACACACACACAAGAATATACGAACATGTGTTTGCTTATTCTGAGGTGACTTATTTCCATTACGATTCCACTCACTTGCCTAAATACTCTTTGTTTTTTTTTCCTCCTCCCATGGCTTCCAAGCCTTTCTGTATTCCTTGTCTTAAAAAGCTCATTGTTCCCAGAGCCTATGGTCTTGCCTCTCCAAACTCACTCTCGTTCTCGCCTCTGAGGCTGAGCCCCCTGTGTTCATTGTTATCTTCACAAAAGTGCACCCCATTTCTATTTCTTATGTTGGTGCTCCTCCTCAATAGTAATAAGTGACAAACATGTATTCAAAGTTCACTGTGCTCAGTTTCAAAAGAAGCATGCCAGTATGTTATCACTGAGGGAACCAGAATTTGAAGTCAGTCTGACCACATGACACACGTCCTTACCCATGCTGCCTTGCTTTATCTTTGTCACTGAACGAGGGAAGTGAGTCTCACCTCCCTGTATCGGGGGAGGCCTTCAGGTTGGCTAATTTAGGCACTACTTTGCCCATGGGAGATAAGTGGCAAACATGTGCTGCTGTGTCTACCGCACAATCCTCTCGACACATTTCAGAGGGAAGAATTGTTTTCATCCACATGCCTCATGCAGGTAGTGTTTCCAAACAGTAACGAAAATTGCTTAAATATCTGTCATACAGAGAGCCAGGCGAGGAAGGCGAGAAAGCAAATCCCCCAACTTAATGTATTTGAGCATTCTGTACTGTTACATGCTTTAAGATTTGTTCTTATGTCAAGTTTGTTCATTCATTCTTACATACCTTTTAAAGTTTAAATTAACGGGACCTCTTCTCTTGACCTCATTTTGAATGTTACGTAGAGCACAGCACTGCCTCATGCTGGGCCAACGAGATGCCTCTAGGCAACGATTAGAATTCAAAGACAGGAAAAGAGATGCAATTATCAATAAGTTAAGTATGTGAAAAATCCCATGTTGAAATTAAAGGTCTTAATTTACTTTAAATATTTTTATTATGTAGCAGTCACTCTTCATGGACCTAGGCAGGAACAGCCAGAATATATTTCTCTATACTTTAATTACTTTTCCATGCGGGTTTGACAATGTGATGCTTTCTCAGTTTCTGAGAAGTTGTTAAGTTGAAGAGTGCATTTTGGACAGGAACGAATGAGAGTGACTTGATATCTTTATTCTACAGGCAATGAATAATGAGGAGTTTGTTGGTGATTTATGTTAATCTAAATGTGCTACAGGATATTATCATGTGCTGTACAGTCTGTACCAGCAATTCCATCCTCTCTAGAAATATACAATTATCCATGTCTTTTTATAGATGTTTCGTTATATTGAGAGAGAAAGAGAGAGTGTGTGTGTGTTCATGTGTGAATGAGGGAGGGGTAGAGAGAGAAAGAGGGAGACAGAGAGTCCCATGCAGGCTCTGTGTCAGTGTGGAGCCCCTTATGGGACTCGATCTCAGGAACTATGAGATCGTGACCTGAGTCGAAATCAAGAGTAAGATGCTCAACCAGCTGAGCCACTCAGGCTTCCCTCCATAAGACTTTTTTATGACAACCTTAATTTGTACAGTCATTTGATGGTGTTTTAGTTTTGCCCACGATCATAAAGTTGATTTGTCATAATGCAGTAAGAAACATTACATATATATGTAAAAATGTTATTATATATTTAACTTTTGGATTACTATAAAATTGCTTTATAAAATTCAAGAGATAAAGATTGAAATCTCTAGGTAAACAGATCTTTCCCCATTCTATACTTGTTGTTGAGAAAAAAGAGGAAAGTATTTAAAAAAAAAAGTGCTGTATGGACCAGGAAGCTTCAGAAATGAACCTGCTTTCTGGCTCATTCAAACAGCCGGTTATTTATTGAGCCTCTGTGTGTCTTCAAGTCCATGCTGGGCACTAAAACCACCAACCCTGCCCTCAGACAAGTCTGTCCAACCTTTTCTCTCTGACATCAGCTGCATGGGACGGTTTGTTTTATTGGGGATTCTGAAAAGAGGTATGTGGCAGAAAAGGGACAGAGATGATCCGGATGGTCATAAATGGGAGACAGCAAAGTGTAACCGTCACGGGTCTGGTCTTTCGGTTCAGACTGCCTGTGTTCAAATCTTGGCTCCCTCGTTTCCCAGCCATGCAACCTTGACTTTGACCTCTCTGTGCCTCAGTTCCACATTTGTAAAATAGGAATAATGATGGTAGTTAATTCATAGGATTGTTAATGATTACGGAAAATAATGCTCAACAAAATTTGGTTACCATGGTGTAATTAACAGTATCATCAGTTTCCTGGTAATTTCCTGAGGGCAGGAGACAGCAGAAAGGTCTTCTCAACATCTGGCTGTTTCCTAATTTGTTGGTCACAAGAGACAAAGACAGCAGTAAATCTTCCTGTTGGCAGGGCTGAAGTAGTACATGTCTGCATTACAATTCTGGGACCAGCTCTATGGGGGCAGTTCTTATTTAGCACTATGGCGTTAGTATGTCTAATAGGCATTGATAAGTGAGTTTCTCAGATAAACTCTTACAAAATATTTTTTTTCTTTAAAATTTTTAAACATTTCTTTATTATTGAGAGACAGCAAGAGACACATCATGAGCATGAGAGGGGTAGAGACAGGGGGAGACAAGAATCTGAAGCAGGCTCCAGGCTCTAAGCTGTCAGCACAGAGCCCAACGCGAGGCACAAACCCACAAACTGTGGGATCATGACCTGAGCTGAAGTTGCACACTTAACTAACAGCCACCCAGGCGTGCCCCCACCCCCTATAAAATATTTTAAATGAAAATGTGTATCTTTACTAAATCAGACAATTACTGTGTGTTCTTTGTGGACTTTTAGAAACTACAGAGAAGTTTAAAGTCACATCTAGTCCTGTGGCCCAGAGATAAACACTAACTCTCCACTATGTTTCTCTGCATGCACACTTCCGTGTTGAACAAAAAATGGAATAGACCAGCAAGTGCTTTTGGTGGACTGCTCCTTCATGAAGTAATACACTATTGCTACTTACCTTGAAATCAGACATATTCTTCCAAAATGTCATTTTTTTACTTAAAATATTTTTTAAATGTTTATTTTATTTTTGAGAGAGAGAGAGAGAGTGAATGTGAGCAGGGGAGGGGCAGAGAGAGAGAGGGAGACACAGAATCCGGTGCAGGCTCCAGGCTCCGAGCTGTCAGCACAGAGCCTGATATGGGGATTGAACCCATGAACCATGAAATCATGACCTGAGCTAAAGTCGGATGCTTGACAGACTGAGCCACCCAGGTACCCTCATTAAAAAAAAAAAAAAGTAATGAAATGTTTTTAATGTGATGCAAGTTATGTAATGTATTCTTTAATATTTACATTATATCCAATTTTATGCATTTATATTAAAATTACCATTGTTGGAGTGCCTGGGTGGCTCAGTCTGCTTAAGTGTCTGACTCTTCATTTTGGCCCAGGTCACCATCTCACCGTCGGGAGACTGAGCCCTGCATTGGGCTCTGTGCTGGGCATGGAGGCTGTTTGAGATTCTCTCTCTCTCTCTGCCCCTCTCCCCACCCCCATCCCCACCACACTCACAGGCTCACCCTCTCCCAATAAATAAATAGCCATTGTTAAATATTGTCAACCATGTTCCTTCCTGTCCCCTGACGGTGTGCTCTCCTAGTGCTGTGTACTTTGCTGATCAGTCCTTATTACACCTGCAGAGTCCCCCTGGATCATTACCTCAGGCTCCGTGCTTCATTCCTCCAGTGCGCTATACGTGCCATGAGAGCCTAGCCTCCATCTGGTTTCACTGGCATAACCATAGTCTCTGGTGTACCGCTTGGCCACAGGCAGGGGTCTCAGTGTATATTTGTTGAACAAATACATGATAAGTATCATCTTCATCTGATAATCATTCTAAAATGTAAATGGTTCTAAAAGTTCATATGGCCTGTTGTTTAGAGCTGAGTATATATGGGATGTGATTCTGGAGGGAGGGCATGGAGCTTGTGGGGGTCGGGGTCAGCAGGGCAAGTTGGGGAACAGCTGGTTGGGAGATGAGGGACAGGGGAGTGAAAAATGTTCTCTTGACTCCTCTTTTCCCTCATACTTCACATCAAGAGCTCAGTTCTTTCTACTGTCCTTCAGAATAAAATTCGTGGATGCAATGGGATGAGAAACAGAACCTTCGTTTATTTATGGGGGGATTAAGTAAATGTACTCTTATCTGGGACTGCCTGAATTACATTCAAGGAATCCGATTCCAAGCCTGTGACTTCCCTGGAAAAAATTCCAGTTCTGTGTCTGGCACATGGTAGTAGGTAAAGGAAGGGGCAGTATTTATGGAGGGCCTATCAGTGACTTTCCTACATCATTGCCTTCTGTCTGATCAGCAGCCTGGAGGAGAGAGGGACTATTCAGGGGCCTGATTGCAACCCTGGTCTAGTTGACTCCTGTGTCTACTTTCCCAGGTCAAAATAAAAACATGAGAGAGGATAGGGATGCCTGGGTGGTTCAGTCAGTGAAGCATCTGGCTTCGGCTCAGGTCACGATCTCATGGACTGTGAGTTTGAGCCTCGCGTTGGGCTCTGTGCTGATAGCTCATAGCCTGGAGCCTGCTTCAGAGTCTGTGTCTTCCTCTCTCTCTGGCCTTCCTCTGCTCACTCTTTGTCTCTCTCTGTCTTAAAAAAATAGATGTTAAAAATTAAAAAAAAATTAGAATGAATTCTCAGATTAGATGGGGAAATGCTTATAGCTAATGTAAACAAATTCTAAATAGTAACAGGGAAGCTATTTCAGTTTATTTAGGTACATCTTGGATGATTCTCACTTATGAATTAGTTTAGAAGCTGGAAGTAAAAAGCACTACTGCAGAAGATCTTGGTGGCTCAGTCTGCTTAGCGTCTGATTCTTGATTTTGGCTCAGGTCATGATCTCATGGTTTGTGAGACTGAGCCCCACATTGGGTTCTGTGCTGACACGGAGCCTGGTTGGAATTCATTCTCTCTCTCTCTCTCTCCCTCCCTCTCTCTTTTTCTCTCCCCCTCCCTCCCCCCTCTCTCTCAAAAAATAAACTAAAAAAAACCCTGCACTAATATAGAGAAACAAACCCATTTAAAATCTCATGTCTAAGAAGATAGAGCCTTTTACCCACACTTGAAGGAGATGCATAAAACATTAAAAGAATTTCTAGACCCAAAATATTTTATTATAAAGTGTTCATTCAAAGGCAGTTGATTAAATGGCCTCACACCATAAAAATTCAGCAAGTGTGCCTTTTTAACATTAACTTTATTTTACTTCAGTTACAAGTTCATGAACCTAACAGGAGTTCTAAAAATCTGGCTTTCTTGTTTTTAAATTCAGTAAGTGACTGTATTTCTTAGTTCTTAATTTCAGGCCAGAACCAGGGCTTTCCCCTATTCTTTGTTAGGAAGTCACCAGCTGCCAGGGTGGAGATGTTGAGGCTGCTTCTGCTTCTAGGCTTTAATAAAATCCTGTTTCTTTGCTGGGTTCTTGCTCTTACACACTGTGCTCAGTTTAGAGATGTGGTAGAGGAACACGTGTACACCTGTTTCAAGTCTCACTTCGCATATGGTCATGATGACCGTTGAGAGGGTATGGAAAGGATCAGGGCACTCAGGAGCTCGCACAAATCCTGCTGGCCCCGGAGGGTCTGCTTTGCACATCCTTCTGGCATCTCTTTCGTAACTGGCGATGAAAGTCATTAGCAGTGCTATTTCCATTTGTGCTTTTAGCCAGAAGGTTTCTATTAACACAGGGGGTTGGGTGGCCCAGTCGGTTAAGCATCCGACTTCGGCTCAGGTCATGATCTCACGGTTTGTGGGTTTGAGCCCTGTCTCAGGCTCTGTGCTGACAGCTCAGAGCCTGGAGCCTGTTTCGGATTCTGTGTCTCCCTCTATCTGCTCCTCTCCTGCTCACGCTATCTCTTTCTCTCTCAGAAATAAATAAAAACATTCAAAAAAAATTTTTTTTAAAGTCACATGACCCATCGAATACGTGGTCTTGATGTTTTCCATTCGTTTTGGTCTCAGACTCCCCACCCCCCATATTTTTGGAGACATTTTTGGGTGCAGCCTAAAGCACAATTTCAAAAATCACCTTTTCGTCTTACAATTAGTCTGAAAGTAGTCGTAAGTGCCGACCCAATTTTCATAATCCTTTGAAACAGTATCCTGGCATGTTAGGTAGCTGGAAGAATTACATGGGGCATGTGAAACATAGTGTACTCACATTGGACTTCATATAGGGTAACCCATATTTCAGGTGTTTTTTCTTTTCCTTTACAGTTTATTGTTTCTTTAATTCCCAGGCAGAAATAACGAGTTTATTCTCTGTGACTTGGTCTTGAAGTTTTCATCATTCATGTTGGTTCCAGCAAAGCATGTAGTAGCAGATCAGTAAATATTTTCTGTATAAACAGTGAAGAATCCATTGGGATTGTGGGTTCTTACCCTGAAATCCTTGGCTAGGTTACAGGGGGTCTTTGAACTAACTGAAATATATGTGTGATCCAGATGTCGGTGTCCTGGGTGTCTCCAAACCTAATCTTCTCTCAGAGGCTGCTTTGTCCTTGGATGTTTCCGGAAGCTTGGCTGGAACCTCCACACCTAGCATGCTTGTTATTTGCTAATCACTTCTCTCTTTTTTTTTTTTAATTAATGTTTTTTTATTTATTTCTAGGGGAGAAAGAGAGAGAGAGAGAGAGAGAGAGACAGCATGAGCATGGGAGGGTCAGAGAGAGAGGGAGATACAGAGTCTGAAACAGGCTCCAGGCTCTGAGCTGGCAGTCAGCACAGAGCCCGACGTGGGGCTTGAACCCACGAACTGTGAGATCATGACCTAAGCGAAAGTCGTACGCTTAACCGACTAAGCCATCCAGGCGCCCCCTTGCTAATCACTTCTAACTCTGAGTCCACCACGGCTCCACCGCTTCACTTGCTGTTCCATTTCTATAGCGCATCATCATGGACACTATTCAGGTTTTAAAATTTTCTTCATTCAGGGGCACCTGGGTGGCTCAGGCGGTTAAGCATCAGACTTTGGCTCAGGTCATGATCTTGTAGTTCCTGAATTCGAGCCCCGCGTCAGGCTCTGTGCTGACAGCTTGGAGCCTGGAGCCTGCTTCAGATTCTCTGTCTCCCTCTCTCTCTCTGCCTCTCCCCTGTTCATGCTCTGTCTCTCTGTCTCTCAAAAATAAATAAACCTAAAAAAATTTTTTCTTCAGTTAAAAAAAAATTTGTTCAGCATATCATCAACACATGGCTGTGTAAGCAGTTCAGTTTTATTAACAATTTTGGATCGTTTAAAACCACATACTCTGTGTATTGCTGTCATGTGCAGTTTACAAACTCTTGTTATTCAATTTATTGGATGTTTCTTATCGGCTCTGGTACCTGGAGTCCCTGACTCATGCAATCTTACTGGGGAACTCACTTTCCATCCCATTTCGCCCCCCACCCTTTCCCTTTCTCCTCACATACCTGAACAAGTAATCTTTTTTTCTTTACCTTTTCTGCTTTATTTTATTTCTTTCATTATTTTCTTTTAATCTGCCCTATGCACTCCATTAAAAAAAATAATGGTTTTGCTAAGCGAAGAATCTTGATGTCCCTAAGAAGAATTCTGTCTCCAGCTTAAAAAAATTAAAATTATTCTTGAAGTAGGTGCAAAGTTCTGTGCATACAAATGTTCATCAGGGAAAAGTACTATTAATGCGAATCATATTCTCAAAGGTATGTAGGACCTTCTAAAAGGTGAAAAGCCATTGCATTAGTTAGGATTTTTCTGATACTTGACCATGACGTGCTTTCCTTTAACTTAACGCTTCTGGTCAGCCAAGCGATGGCTGCAAAGTGTGTAGCTTATAGCACGCTGTGATTAGATCACACGCTAAAGTTGGCTGTCGTTCACCCCCTTTCCTTCCTCAGCAATATTAATCCCACGGAAGCAGTTATCACATGATATGGCCATTTCCCATCTTTGCCTGTTTCCCCATCAGACTTCAGGGGGCAGGAACCACATGTCTTTGAACTCTTTTCATTTACTAAAAGCATCTCTTCCACTATTTTGGGTGGTGCTTAACTGTCTCTCTGACCATTTATAGTGTATACTCCACAGCCATAGGGTCAGCATCTGCTTTGTGGAATATTTTGTCCCATAGCACAGGGCTGGGAAGGTGGACTGATAAACATTTTACTGGATGGATGGATAGATGGATGCATGCATGCATGGATGCATGGATGCATGGATGCATGGGTGTTGGAATTCCCCCGGGGGAAGGGCAGCGGGGACAATGGCATGCAGTAAGGAAGGTATCCAGAGGCCCAGAGATGCCTGAGGGCAGCCAGTCCCAGAGATTTGAGCTCCCCAAGTAGGACCAGCCACTACTCACGGTACAAAGCCTACAGCCACCTGTACCTATAGCAGCTGTTTGCCAGAGCACTTTAAATGTAGCCATGCATTCAGTCCCCAGGACAGCCGTGTGACGGAAAGACTATTCCGTGCTCAGTTTGCACGTGATGAATCTGAGGTATGGAGAGGCTAAACGCCTTCCCTGGGTACCACGGCTGGAACAGTGTGGGGGACAGACTGCCGTCCTCCCAAATGGCAAGACCCACAGGCTCCCTCCTCTTCCTTCACTAGGACCTTGTTGTGGGGCTGGGTCCCTGCCCTTGCTAGACTCTGTGTGCATAAATGTGCCCAAGCCGGGTTGTGTGAAGGCCGTGTGCATCAGTTCACTGCAGACCTTTGACTTCACAGAGGTTCAATAAATATATTCATGGGGATGCTAGAGATGGTGGATGTGGGCTCAGTCCTCTGATTAAGTGGGGGGAGGCATCCCTGGGAGGGTCAGGGAGTCAGGAGCTGGAGCAGCCCATGCTCTGCAGGGGTCTTCCTCCTGCCTTCTGTGGGTGTCCCCTTGGAAAAGTTGTGGGAGATTCCTGCATCCAATGCCAAACCTTAAACTTTATGAGTTGGAGCTCAATGCACAAAGGGGACAGTGTGTTTTGCTGAAGGAGACAGAGCAGAAGGCTTTATTTTCCACGACAGATGGACTGGAGACCCCCCTTAAGTCAGGCTGGGGGGCCCTGAGCCAGTTAGTGACAGATGTGAACCTTTCTCAGTACCCTGAGGAGTATTGGATGGGGTGGCAATTGTCAGGGAGCCTTTCAATGGCCATTTGTAAGTGTCCTGTTCTTCTCCAAACGGACAACCCTTAAGAAAATCCTAAATCCTTTTACTTCAAGGATAGATTTGGAAAACTGAATTGAGTTTGAGTGCTTGGTTATTATGCCATTAAAAATAAAAAAGGGAGTCTTGGAAGCCAAATGTCTGGGGATGGATTTAGCTGATGTGCTTCCAGAGAAACACTTAAGGAAGTTATTAGGGCCGCGCGATGATATTTTAGTGCATTTATTTGGTTGCTCTTGTCGTAGAGAGGGACGTATGTTATTTTAAAAAAGACATTTTTATTCTTGGAAGAAAATTGTCTCTTAAAACACTTTTAATAGGTTTACTTTTACTTTTATTGCTTGGTGAAACAGTAAAATTCACAGCAGTGATAAAAAAAATCCTCCTAGGTCATGCTTAGAACCTGCTAGAAATCTGAATCTGAACACTTAGAGGGAACACTATCATTTGGTCTTTTATTTAAATTATATATGTATATTTCAAAAGCTGTAATTTTGGAATCACTGTAGAGTAAATATTAAAAAAAATTTTTTAATGTTTATTTTTGAGAGAGAGAGAGAGAGAGAATGAATGCAAAAGGGGAGGAGCAGAGAGTGAGAGAGAGACACAGAATCTGAAGCTGGCTCTAGGCTCTGAGCTGTCAGCACAGAGCCTGACATGGGACTCGAGCTCAGGAACCACAAGATCATGACCTGAGCTAGGTCAGACGCTTAACCGCCTGAGCCACCCAGGCGCCCCTGTAGAGGAAATATTTTAAGGTTATACGTGCTACCATTATAAAGGAGTGGTTTTTTCTCCATGTTTTTCTCCTGCCCTTGTTCATATGCACACATACATTTCCACAGTTGTGCTCATGGCCTTTTATAAAACTTGGTGGTTACAGGTTTTAAACCACGTATCTCATCATAAAATCTTTTCTATGTTATTGTAATCTTTATAATTAAACATTTAAAAAATAGTGTAAAGCCTATCTGTTTATTACTTTGAGAGAGTTGAGAGAGAGAGAGAGAGAGTGGGGGAGGAACAGAGAGAGAGGGAAGGAGAATCCCAAGCAGGCTCTGCATTGTAAGCACAGAGCCTGACTCAGGGCTGAAACCCATGAACTTTGAGATCATGACCTGATATGAAGTCGGAGGCTGATCCAACCGAGCCACCCAGGTGCCCCTATAATTAAACATTTTATTAAAAAGATTTTTTTAATGTTTATTTTTTGAAAAAGAGAGAGAGAATATGAATGTGAACGGGGGAGGGGCAGAGACAGAGAGGGAGACACAGAATCTGAAGCAGGTTCCAGGCTCTGAGCTGTCAGCACAAAGCCTGACGTGGGACTCGAACCCACGAACCGTGAGATCATGACCTGAGCTGAAGTCGGATGCTTAACTGACTCAGCCACCCAGGTGCCCCTCTAATTAAACATTATAAAGGAGTCATAATTTTCATAAATCAATTATGCCAGAAGTGACTTAGCCATTATCTTGTGGGCTAATTTATTTATAATTTAAATACATATTTCTAGCTTAAATTTTTTCCGCATTCGAGACTTGAAAGGGTAGTTCTAATGTTGGCCACATACACACTGATGCTACCCTTTGGCTAAGCGGTGTCATTAGGGGCAGCACTAAGCTTTTCTGAGGGTTGTTGCACCGGGATATAAACCCAGAGTGACACATACAATCACCAATGCTGACAAATGGGCAGAATAGAAGAGCACGTGAAAGTATATTCCTGTAGGGCCCAGTCGTTTACAGAGGAACCTAGTTGAATTAGGCTCTAAAGATTGTGTTCCGTCTTCCCCCACTGTGGGTTTAATAATCTTAACAAACCAAATAATCGTATTCCAGATACTTGACTACGTCCCTTTGTTGGGGGGCAGGGTGGTCTGGACATAGCCTCATTCAGAATGCGGAATCTGACGAGCAAAATTCTGAATCTGAGCTACCAGAGTGCCCTGCAGTGTTTCACTTGGTCTAAGAGAGAAATTCTGGAAGGAATTCAGGAGGGAAGGAAGGGTTGGGCCCATGATAGGGCATTTTGTTGATAAATGAGGTCCAGCATAAGTCTTGATTTGACTCTGAAGAAAGCCCAGGGTCGTATCAGAATGGGAAATCAGGTTGTCATTAAAGAACTTGGGCTAAATCTTTCCTGGGAAAGAAAAATGGTTTTTACTTTGGTCACATATCTTCAGTTGCTCAGAGTTCAGCTGTCCCTTCTGCAGAAGGAGGAGTGGTCTTAGGAGGATATTTCTGGAAATGAGAAAGGTCCCAGTTTCCACCTGCAGGTGTAGAGCAGTCAGAGCTGACTGGTGCAGTACATGTTAGCCCTGCCACACAGCACACATGGCGATTAGGCTTGACGGGGTCTTTACAGAATGCCAGAAGATTCTGGAAATATTAAATGCTCTGGTTGGCAGTTCCCATGCTGGAGCTCGCCCACAATGTGTTTCTGTCGGAAATGTCAGGCTCTCGGATGGAGCTCGTGCTCATGGGATGAGTCGGTGCTCAGAGCTCTGCTAGAAATATCCATGCTCTTTTTCTGGTGTTTTTGATAAAATGGGATAACAATGTGATAGTCTTTCTGGAAAGCCAGGCCACAGTATTTAAGTAAAGAAAATGGTCAAAAGGGAAAAACAAGGCCTTTCTTACATGGAAGGTAAGGTATTTCCTTTGTGGTAGGAATTTTCAGTCTTTCAGTGGATCCTGTCTGGAGGTGGTAGTTCAAGGCCCATTGTTTGGAATGTGCATCACACAATGTTAGAGTGTTTGGGGCCTGGGTTACATCTGGGATTAGATCCCAACTCTGGCCCCTTACTTGACCTTAAAGCAATCTTGAATTCTGTGTTCTTTGTTTCCTTGTCCGGAATCATGGGATCGTGGGGGCGGGGCGGGGGGGGGGAGCAAATCAGATAGTTTCTGCAAAGCACTTAGCCCACTGCAGGGGACATCATGTGACATCCCTGGTGTTAGTTGATTGGACTTGATCTGTAGATGAGTAACCTGTGTTGGTTTTCTAGAAAGGTGGCCAGAAGTAGTGGAGTATCTGGCTCATGACCTCGTGGATTTATGTTTTGTTTTTAATTTCTTAGAAGTAGGAGAATGCATTTCCTTCCATTGCTGTCTTATGGCTGACATATTTCATATTAGTTAAAATGCTCTTTTACAGGAGATTAAGAGTCCAGTTATCATGAATACTGAGTATAGAATTGTTGCATCACTGTATTATATGCCTGAAATTAATATAATGCTGTATATTAATTATCTTGGAATAAAAACTAAAAATAATAGCAAAGAATAAAAAGATTTTATATAAAAGAGAAAATGCTCTTGTATATTTCAGCACCGTCCAATAAAGTAACACTTTGAAGTCAAAAGATCTCACTTTATCCATTAGTTTTCTCCCCCAATGTGGGAGATGTGACATAGCCAGACCTCAGGCTTCCGTGACAGCCATCTGCAGGAGCTGGGCGACGCTGGCTTCTTGGGCATGGGGCGTGCCCTTTCCAGCCCCCACCACTGCTATCTCTGGAGAACCCGTGTTACCCGGCGTTCTGCCCTGTGCCTCCGCAGTTTGTTACAGCAGAGAAAATACTTCTATCAGCGGTGAAAATAAACCAGATAGTCTGAGAGGGTAGAGTTTACAAGAGCACAAGGTGAGATCGTATTTCTTTGTGGAAGCGGGGAACACACTTGGCTGTTTAAGATACACAGAAAGTATAAGAGAGCACGCTTAGCCCACTTGATTCCATGATGGTGTCTTTGTGGTTCCTCTTGTCATATTAGCTCGTGAATCATGGTCTACGGGACACAGGGAAGGATGGGGTGAGGTCCCTGAAGCCTCGAATGTCTGGAAGCAGGCTGTGATTCTTCGCTTTCATCGAGGCACCTAAAGCCATCTGCACCTTTCACCAAGTTCATGAAGCCCTGTTATTCGTAGCGAGAACCCTGGTGATTCCTGTAGATGACTTGAGAATCTCAGGCCTCATATTTTCTTCCCCATCATTGGCATGGGTTGGGCTAGAGCTTTAGCAAGTCTTTCTCTCTTTATGCCGCTCCCCCCCCCGCCCCCGCCTTTCTCTCCTCCTCTATCCCGTGCTCTTTTCCTCCCTCCCTCCTCGTACATGTGAACGTATTTAGACAGTAATAATTTTCATAGACATGTGGCCGACAGTGATAAGTAATTTACGGGTAGTATGTGTGTGCCTTCCAGAGGTAACTGGATGGAGAAAATAGATTTGAAACCAAGAGGAGAGAGGGTGGTGGCTTTTCTCTCGGGACTGCAGTGCTGTTACATGCCCCGCATAGCAGTCAGTAAGGCGAGCCTGGGTGTGGTGGAGACCAGACTGTTCCAAGTTCTCAGCCGCTTAGCAGAGGAGAGATTGACTTTTTTGCTCACCTGCCCATTGTGGGCTTATGGGAGCTCTGCTCATGACCACAGCTGATAGAGGCTCTGTCTAGACGCTTCCTTTGCTGTCATTGCGGGGAAAGGGAGAGCCGCCTTGTCCCAGACTGCTGGTTCAATGCCTCCGCTCAGAAATACCACACATCTGCCCCCGTATTAGCCCTGAATGGAGTCACGTGGCCGTGTCTGGGCTCAAGGAGATGGGGAAATGCAGCTTGGCCACGTGTCTGGAAAGGGAGAGACTTGGTGTATTTGTGAATATCTTCACTCACTACCTCTTTCCTAAACCCTACCTGGAAACCTACACAAGTTACCTCTTGTAACTCATCTGAGTATAAATAACAGTGCGTGGCATCATAACTCATATCTTAGTTTAGATAATTGGAGAGCCTTGACCTTAAATGTACAGTATTCGGGCAAGGCTTCCAATTCTGGAGATTGTGCCTTCGATTTCTGCCATGCTTCTTTATTCCCCTGTCCTCTGAGAAGGATGCTCTTTTACTTACAGTTTGCTCCTGTCCATCTTGTCTTGTTAGTGCAAATACTAAGTCTCTAGATGGTCAGAGTTCTCTCCTAGTTTCACTTAACATTCAAGCTCTGAACACTGTATAGAAAAGTATTTAAATGTCTCTTTCTGCTGCAGCCAGATAATAAAAAACATTCCATCTTCTGTGTTACAACTTTCACCATTGACTGGTGTGTTTTACCTGTTTTGTGCCAAATGAACAGACTACGAGTCATTTACAAGTGGTATGGATTTTTGCACATTGTCCACCTTACTGTATTTAAGGGTTTATTTTTGTGATAATGTAATTGTTGCTTTATTAACATTATGATAAACTTCGAAAGTACCCAGATGACTGGCATGGGCTCAGCGAAGCAGATCACTTCCGTGTACGGAAACACACGAAAACACATGGAAAAGTCCAGTTTCCTTACCTGTAGTTAACTTCAGGTTGTAGGACATCCTGTCCAGTTGACACCCCAACATTTTTAAATGTTTTCACTTTCTCTACCTGTTATTTGTTCTCTACCCCAAAAAGTAAAAGTGTTTCTAGTCTTTGACATGTTCTCTTCTGAAAGCAGTAACATACTCCATTGCTTCATTTTAAATATATGCTCTGCTTTTCTGCTTCTCACTCATATTTATTTTCATCCTTCAAAAATGTTTTCCCTTCCACCATCTCCAAGTAAGTCCTACTTGTTCCTATGATTACAACAGACCTGTGAATAGATATATGTATATTCTTGTTGAGTTCTAAGTAGCCTTTACTTAAAAAAAATACCACTAGGGCTCCTGGGTGGCTTAGTTGGTAAAACATCCGACTTCAGTTCAGGTCAAGATCTCGCGGCTCGTTCATGAGTTCAAACCCCGCATTGGACTCTTTGGTGTCAGCAAAGAGCCCACTACAGATCCTCTGTAGCCCTTGTTCTCTGCCTCTCCCCTACTCGCTCGCTCTCTCAAAAGTAAACATTTAAAAAAATATACCGTTTATGGTTTTCTTAGTGGGGCTTTGGGTTCATTGTCCAAAACATTCCACTCTGAATAAACGAAAATCTACTTATTTAATAATTCCCCAGAACACGCTGGCCTGTTATCGTCCCTGGCCATCTTACATGAAGAATAAGCATCATTTAACTCCTATTTCAAAGTTGTGCTTTTTATGGATAAGCCATCAAATTAGCACATTCCCAAGACCTAAGAGAAATCAGGCCAGGATGATAACATTATTAATAAGTCATAGCCCTAATTAACCCATGTAAATACATTAATTGATATGATAGTACTTTGACAAGTAAAAATCAATCCTTAAAAGGCAAAGTACTATTACTGGTAATAAAAATAAAATACAGGATTTATTGAATCATGCCTATTTGCAGGATATTTTAAAAAAGGTTTATAACCAAGTAAATATAGATTTTATAGCACAATGAAAATAAAAGGCAGTCACTACGTTTTATAAACTATACTCTTCCTCAAAATAATTTTAATGAGTAGATTTATATTCTTTTCAGCAGAGTTCAGACAAATTCCAACCGCTAATATTGGACAATAGTTCTTTTATTTCTTTTATGCACCAAGGGGAGTAAATCAAATGTAAAATATAGCCAAAGATAATTTTTGGAAAAGGAAACATCTCTTGGCAAGGATCTAACCTGGAATTTTCTTATTAATACACGAACAGCGTGTTTGGTGGGCTGGATTATGTCTTGCAGGCTTTCCCATGGACCAGTGCCCGGTTCGAATATTCCTTTCCTGAATACATAAACAGATGTGCACTTTTTTTTTTTTTTGGTCCTTTTCTTCACTCAGAAGCTTTCAGAAGAAAGCTCTCCAAGTAAAATATTAAATGGAGAAAATGACTTGAGATGCAGAATGTGCCCTTTTGTTTTGTTTTCACCTGCCCTCGACCCTGTTTGGTGTCCCAAGTTGGTTTGATTTGGTGAGCATGGACAGCTGTGTTCAAGTGTAAGGTCCTCATAGCGACTCAATTGGTGGAGAGCCCAAGGCCTCCAGGGATCATTTCTTCATCCAAAATTAGTTCTGCCATTGAATGCTTAATCAATGATCTCTCTGTTTTCAATTTAGAGATTTTGCCTCGTGAGGAGAAGGCCAACTAGTTCCTTTTCCACCAAATTTTTACTATTTTTTTTTTCTGGCATTGGGTAGATAAAAGGCTTAGGCAGGTTGATAGGCATTTAGTCACTATTTTGAATAATGAGGCAATGATATTTAAAATCATTAAAAGGTAGTTATTTTTATCTTAATCATTCTCCACCCCGCCCCCACCTCCTCCTAATTTCAGTCAGTAATTACTGTGCCCTGTAATGGTTTGTGTGCTGGTATGTACTCTACAAACAAACACACCAAGGCACCTCTGTGAGTCTGAGGCAGACTTGGAGAAGGGGGATTTGTCCTGGCAAAGCAGAGGCACATGGTATCTATAAGACTGGCCGTTTTTAATTATCTTTGTCACTAGGAATACCATTTCTCTGGTATCTTGGGCCATTGCCATTTTCCAAAATACATATCTGTAGTGTCCTGCCATAAATCTCCCTCCCAAGAATTGCCAATATGCATTAAAATTTTTTTAAAAATTGGGTGCCTGGGTGGCTCAGTTAGTTAAGCATCCAACTTCAGCTCAGGTCACGATCTCTCAGTTCGTGGGTTCGAGCCCAGCATTGGGCTCTGTGTTGACATCTCGGAGCCTGAAGCCTGCTTCGGATTCTGTGTCTCCCTCTGTCTGCCCTCCCCTACTCATGCTCTGTCTGTCTCTCTCTCTCTCAAGAATAACTAAACATTAGAAAAAAAATTAGAATTGCAAAAATGTGTACGTATCGTCCTTCTTTTCATTTACGAACATACTAGAGTTTAATCTTTACAAGGAACATCAGAAAGTTCTCTTTCTTTTTAAAAAGGAAAACACGTGAAAGCTTTTGGCTTCACATCTGAGACGTATCTAGAAAATGTTAACTACAAGATAGGAGTTTCAGTTTGTAAGTGGGGGACCACACAGCCTGTTGGTGTTCTGTAGTTCATGCCTTTATTTTTTATTTTATTTTTTGCTTTTAACTATATTGAGACATCATGGAACTGAAGTTTGGAAGAGCTGGTGGTTTGTGGGTTTGTGATTTGGCAGCTGCCTCTTTTCAACCTCTTGGTAGAATGAAGTTATTTATAACTGCTGCTTTGGTGTACTCTGTTTTATGTTGACTCCAACTTCCGGCATCCAAAGCTAAGTCCGGTAAAAATGATGTGATGAAGTTTAAACACTTTGTAGCAGAAGAATATTAATTTAATCAGCCTTTTTGAAAAAAGTCTGTTTTTCCTAATTACAAATATGTTATCTTCTTTTACTCCTTTGAGCTTTACCTTTGGAAATGAAGTCCTTGTTCTTAGAATCTTTCTCCTGTTGGGCTAAGCCTCATTTTGAACTAAACCACACATACACACACATTAATTTCCCCACTGAACTTTCAGAGGGAAAAAAAACAGTCCGTGGAGAATTCTAGCTTTGAGGAACACACTTCTGTTTTTAAACTGCAATTACATAGAAAGCATCAGGAGACTTGTGAAACTCGCAACGATAATTTAAACATTTCATTCTGTGGAGGAATAAAGTATAAAATAAACACTTGTTTAGATTGAATATTCAATACTGGTAGAGGAGTTGATGGTACACAGTTGTGTAGCATGCCCCTTGGGCGTGGGGGCAGGGTTGTGCTTTTAAGAATTAAAACTAAGTCTATGTTATGGTCATAGTTCTCCAATCTTGTGTGGGGGTCAAATCCTGAGAAGACAGTGGTGTGGCAGATTGCCGAGGCACGGGTTTTGCCGATGGGCATATCGAAGTGGGTAGAGCAGATCTTAATAACTGACAGCTCAGAGCCAGGAGCCTGCTTTGGATTCTGTGTCTCTCCCTTTCTCTGCCCCTCCTCTGCTCATGCTCTCTCTGTCTCTCAAAAATAAATAAACATTAAAAAATGTAATAAAAAAATTTAAATTGTTTCTTGTACCATTGTGATTCCTTCAGGTTATTGTAATCATTGTAATTTTATAAAACCAGACTCCACACCATCCAGGGTCAAACAAGCAAAAGTTAAAAGAACTTTGGATTTTTAAAAAACATTCCCAAAGGGAGGTACTTACACATCCCAGTTTTTTCTTCCAACCCCTTGGCTTACATACTATAACTGCTACTCCCTGCTCTCCGTCCCACAACAGAGTGAAAAGTCCACCATTAGCTCAAGCCCCTGTGTCTCCTCTCCCTTTCCCCTTGACTCTGCAACACACAGGGCCAACCCTTGATCGAATAAAGTCATTCTGTAGGATGAGGAAACTGAGCCAACAACATCATACATCAAATCATGTACACCTGTGAATTCACTATCTGGGAATAGTTGGGGAGTAAAAGGAAACTCTTGGAGTCTTGGGCACCAAGACTGGCCTGGGTAGACACGGGGGCGCGGGGGTTTTCATGAAGGCGCAGAGGAATAGAGTGGCATTCCATATACACAGCGCCTCCTCAACAGCTCTTCAATAACGTCCACCTGTTTTCCAGCCAGGCTTGGGCCTACGGTTTGTGTTTAGTGAGATTACAAGGAAAGCACCTTCCAGAAGAGGAGCCCAGGCTCTGTGAAGAATGGATACTCTCACAAATGATTCTCCCTAAGAGTTAACTTTCCTAATAAGTTGTGCCTGGTTACTCAGTGCTTGATCTCTGTTTACAGTCCACACATTGAGTGGTTAAATGCTTATTATGTGAGGATACAGCCGTTAATGCCGGTGCCGAGGAATGAATGACAATTTCAACGGGGTATGTTGTTCCTGTCCTCCCTTCTCTGTCCTCTGTCCTATATGTTGATGGACCTTTAGTCTTGTGCAGCTTCCTGACTGGTCTCTGACAGATCTTTTCAGTCTTCAGTTCATTGAACACCATACTCTTGGATGAATTTATCTAAAACACAGCCCCGAACATGTCATTTCTTGGCTCAAAACCAGTTTGCCTTCCATTCCCGAGTGCACAGTCTACGGTAGTCGGCATGGGATCCCGCGGCTCTCCTCAGCGTGTCCTCACCGTCTTCCAGGTTGTCTTACACCCTCTTCCTCCTCTGCTCTCCATCCAGCAGGAAACCTGGCTGCCTCGGGTCTGCCTGCCCCACGCTGTTCCTCTGGTTATGCTTTTGCTCCCCTCCGCCCCCCCCCCCACCTTGAACGAGCTTCCTTCCTCCACTTACTCAGATCCTACTTTATCCTCCTGAGCTAAGGTCCAATGGAACCTTTTCCTATTTTACTCCAGTTCTTAAGATACATTTCTACCACAAGTTTTTCCTTTGATTTGTTGAAAAGAAAAAAATATCTGTATGCATGAAAATTATTCCTGAATTCTATACATGTAATAAATTCCTTATGGAAACATTTAAGATTATATTAAATCAAGATATTTTTGAAACCTGGAATGTATACATTAAATGAATACAGGTATATGTATTGTGTACACATACACACATACATCACAGTATAAAGTTCACTTACCTAGATAATTCTACATTAAAAGTTTATTTATGTTGAGAGAGAGAGAGAGAGAGAGAGAGAGATGAGAGAACATAAGAGTGGATGGGGCAGAGAGAGAGAGAGTGAGAAAGAGAATCTCAAGCAGGCTCCACACAGCTTGGAGCCCAATGTGGGGCTCAAACCCACCAACCATGAGATCATGACCTGAACTGAAGTTGGACGCTTAACTGACTGAGCCCCTCAGGTGCACTGACATCTTTTGAGAGTAGGATGTAGATCTAATTCATTGGTTGTCCAAATATAACAATTGTACAATGCAAATATTTAATATTTGATAGTGGAATAGACTTGGAGTCTCTGATCATCTAAGGTATCGAAAATCATATTCACTAATTCTTTGCTGGTTGCTGATCTTAATAAACTAAATAAAGCATTTGTCTTCAGCTTTGTTAGTATGCTCGACCACACATACAGAGAAGGGCATGAGCCGTACCTTTATAGTTCAACAAGGTATCTGAACTTACTGTAGGACAGCCACAGCTCAGATGGAGGCTCCCCAGCCCTCCTCAGGCTTCCCCAGGACCTCCGATGCCCACCTCATGCCATCTGCTGCCTTCTGCCCCCAAAGTGGACATCATCTTCACCATAAGTTTGTTTTGCCCACGTTTGAATCTTATAAAAAAGACATCATCCAATGTGTTTGCCTTTATGTGTGGTGTATTTTGCTGAATATTCTTTGTGAGTTTTGTTGCTGTTGCTTCTGGCAATGTTGACTTATTCTTACTGTCTTCTGTACTGTGTGGTGTGCAGAATGTATTTGCCCATCCTAATGCTGATGGACATTGTTGCCAGTTTGGGTATATTACAAATAATGTTTCTACAAATATTCTTGCACACATCATGTGGTGATATCACATGTTTCTTTTGGGTATAGCACTGTGATTGGAGTTTCTAGATGATTGGGGATCTACATATTCAATTTAGGTAGAAATTGCCACAGTTTTCCCAAGTTGGCTATACCAATTTATATCCCTGCTAGGAGGGAATGAGAATTTCCCTTGCTTTACAGACTGTGTAACGTTCATTGTCATGATTTTTTTTCAATTTTAGCCATTTGTAAAGATACATAGTGATATCTTATTGTAGTTAATATTTACCTGTTGATTAATGAAATTAAGCAATTTCTCATATATTTATTGGCTATTTGGCTGTTTTCTTTGCTCAAAATCCTTAAAATGTTGCCATTTCCTGGTCACCAGTCCCACAAGAAAGTACTTGAAATTTTCAGGCATTTTGCCTATTTTTCTATGAGATTATCCTTATAAATTATAGGAATTTCAGATATATATCAGCTTTTGCTGATTAAATATATATGACCAGTATATTTTCCTGTTTTATAGTTTGCCTATTAACTCCCCCAATAATGTATTAAAAATATACTTTATTTTTTGAGCAGTTTTATGTTCACAGAAAAATTGAGCAGAAGGTACAGAGAATTCCCGTAGAGCCCTTGCTCCCACATACTCACAGCCTCCCCTACTTTCAAAATCCTGAACCCCTGTAGTATGTTTGTTATAATTGATGACCCTATATTGACATGCCATTATCACCCAAAGTCCATAGCTTATGTTAGAGTTCACTCTTGGTGCTGTACATTCTGTGGGATTTGATAAATGTATAATGACAGGTACTCACCTTAATGGTGTCTCTTGATTAAAGGATCTCCTAATTTAATGTAGTTCATTTTATGAATTATTTTCCTCGTGGTGAGTGGTTTTTGTGTCTTGTTTAACACATCCTGACTCATATTAACCTTGCTAATAAATTCACTTAGTCTCATAGTTTACCTATAGTCAAACTTATGTGTAGACATAGAACTTATCCAAAGATATATAGATCTAGAAAAAGAACCTATGAAAAGTATGTCATCATCTTTTATAATTTTTATGTATTTCATTTCTTTTTCATACCTTATTTCAGTGGCCAGTATCTCAATTATAATATTAAATAGGAGTGGTAATAATGGGCATCCATTTCTTTTTGAGATATGAGCGGGAAATCTTTCAGTATTTCACCATTAATAATGTATGAAGTTTCTTGTACTTTTTTTTGTAGATACCATTTATCAAGTAGGTACCCCTTTATGTTGAAGTTGTATAGACTATTTTAAAATCATGAATGCATTTTGAATTCTATCCTTTTTTTATTTATCGAGATGAGTATTGTTATTGATTCCTGGTTTAACTCCTCTGTAGTAACAGCATGCCATTTCCATCTTTCGAAGTTTGCAGAGACTCGTTTCATGGCCTTGGATGTGGCCAATTATAGTAAGAATTGCTTGCACACTACGAAATAATGTGTTCTGCAGTTTGGGAAGAGTGTTCTATATATTGCAATTATGTTTGTTAAGTATACTGTTCAAATCATCTATATCCTGATTAATTTTCTGTCTACTTAGTCCACCAGTTTTGAGAGATAAGCTGAAATCTCTTAATAAGATTGTAAATTGGTATCTCCTCTTAGTGCCACGCATTTTTACATTTCATGTTTTGAGGCTGTTATTGAGAACATATATATATAGATTTATAATCCCTTCCTGCTAAATTAATCCTTTCATTATTGTGAAATATGCTTCTTCATCTCTAGTGATGTTTATTTTCTTAAAATACCCCGTGGTTTTAGTAGAATGACGTCCACTTTCTTTCGGTTTCGGTTCCATTTTTTCATTTAAAACTTTTTTGTTCCCATCTATAAAATTGGTCCTTGTAAGATGTATCCACTTTCATTATTTTTTTACTCAGCCTTTATCTAGTAATTGGAGTATTTCATCTATTTAATTACTGTTACATCTTGGCTTCAGTTGATCATCTTACTATTTGTGTTCTATTTGTGTCTCTTTTTGTGTTCTATTTGTATCTATTTGATACTCCATTTTTCCTCCATAAACTTTTCATTTTTTTTTTTCACTTATCTGAGAGAAAGAGAGTGTGAGCAGGGGAGAGGCAGAGAGAGAGAGAGAGAGAGAGAGAGAGAGAATCCCAAGCAGGCTCCATGCTGTCAGCACAGAGCCTGAGGCAGGGCTTGAACCCACAAACAGTGAGATCATGAGCTGAGCCGAAATCAAGAGTCAGACGCTTCACTGACTGAGCCACCCAGGTGCCCCAACTTTTCACTTATTTATGTTTTATTTCTCCTGTGGCTTCCTCTAGAAATTACAACATGCAGTGCATCCTTGAACTTGCAAAATTAAAGATCAATTACTACTCCCATCACTTCTCAGTGCAGCGACCTGACAACACTCTTCTCCCTCTTGGTACCCTCCTGTCTTTCATATTATTATTAGATGTTTTTGTTGTTTTATGCAACAATCATTAATATAGACTTAACTTCATATTTTTCCTTTCTGTGATGGAGTTTCTCCCTTATATTTCAATTGTCTAGTTCCATTTTCTTTCTTCCCAAAGACCATATTTTAATGTCATCTTTAGAATGGTCTGTGGGTGACAAATTCTCTAGCTTTTGATTCCCTGAAAATGTATTTATTTGCCTTTATTTGCAAAGGGTATTTTTGTCAAGTATAGAATTCTATGTTGGCAGTTTTATGTTCTTTCAGTCTTTTGAGGCTATCATTCTATTGTGTTATGCCTTCTAATGTTTCCATTGGAAAGTCAACTGTAGGGGCGCTTGGGTGGCTCAGCTAGTTAAATGCCTAACTCTTGATCATGATCTTGTCAGCTCTTAGATCATGGTTTGTGAGGTTGAGCCCAGCGTGGTTTGTGAGGTTGAACCCAGCGTCAGATTCTACACTGACAGTATGGAGCCTGCTTGGGATTCTTTTTCTCCTTCTCCCTCTGCCCCTCCATCCCTCTCTCTCTCTCTCTTTTTCAAAATAAATAAACTTAAAAGAACAGTTGACTATAATCTTATTGTTGCTCCTCTGAAGATGATAAGTATTTTTCTCCATCTGCTTTAGGGGATTTTCTCTATTTTTGATTGTAAGAAGCTTTACAGTGATGTACCTAGGTTTGTGTGTGCTTGTGTTTCTATTTGTGGTTTGTATTTATTGTGCTAGTGGCTTATGGTGCCTCCTGAAATTGTAGCTTGATAGATCTTACATCAGTTTTGAAAAGTTCCCAGCCATTGTCTCTTTAAATATTGCTTTTGCCCTCTTCTCTCTTTCTCTTTTGGGCTTTTGGGACTCCAATTAAATATAGATTAGACCTTTTCTTTATGATCCCACATCTCCTCTTTCTTTCTTTCTTTCTTTCTTTCTTTCTTTCTTTCTTTCTTTCTTTCTTTCTTTCTTTTGGTGTTTTTAAAATTATTTTTCTCTTTTTTGTCTTCCAAGATTTTATTTAAATTCAAGTAAGTTAACATATAGTGTAGTATTGGTTTCAGGAGTAGAATTTAGTGACTCATCACTTACACATACCAGTGCTCATCCCAACAAGTATCTTCCTTCATGACCATCCCCCATTTAGCCCATCCCCAAGCCACCACCCCTCCAGCAACCTTCAGTTTGTTCTCTGTGTTTAAGAGTCTCTTATGGTTTGCCTCCCTCCCTCTCTGTTTTTATCTTATTTTATTTTTCCTTCCCTTTCCCTAAGTTCATTTGTTTTGTTGCTTAAATTCCATATGGTGAAATCATATATTTGTCTTTATCTGACTGACTTATATTCACTTATCAGAATATACTCTAGTTTCACCCATGTCATTGCATGGCAAGATTTCATTCTTTCTGATGGCTGAGTAATATTCCATGATATATATACCACATCTTCTTTAACCATTTATCAGTTGATGGATATTTGGGCTCTTTCCATAATTTGGCTATTGTTGATAGCACTGCTATAAATGTTCAGGTGAACGTGACCCTTCGAATAAGTATTTTTGTATCCTATTCTTTTTCATTTTTAATTCTATTTTCTTTGGATTTATCATTTAGTTTACTAATTTTGTCCCCTGCCATTAAATATAGCTACAGAATTATTAAAATCCAGTTACTGAATATTTTCAGTTCTAATTTTCAATTTGTTTCTTTTATAGTTGCCAGTTTTCTCTTGAAGTTAAAGAACCAATGTTTTCATCACATTCCTAAAACATACTTGTCACAATTATTTAAAGTCTATCAGGTGGTGGTGTCTTGGTGGCTCAGTTGGTTGACCATTGGACTCTTGATTTTGGCTCAAGTCATGACCTGACAGTTGTGGAATCGAGCACTGTGCTGGGCTCTGTGCTGAGTGTGGAGCCTGCTTGGGGTCCTCTCTGTCTTTCTCTGTCTCTTTCAAAAATAAAGTAAAATTAAAATAAAATAAAATAGCTTTTTTAAAAAGTCCCTATCAGGTACTTTCATTATCAGGGTTCCCATTAGTCTGTGTTTGTTGTATGCTTTTATTTTTTCGTAGCTTGATGTTTTATTGTCTCTTGGTGTACCTGTTTCTGATTGAATCCTGGGTGGTGTGTGTGAAAACAGAGCTAATCTGAGACTCTGGCTTAGTGATCTCCCTCTGCTGAGGACTTGCTTTTGCTCTTGAAGAGCAGCTTGACCCACTTAACCCTCATCATGGATCCAGCAGGTTCAGAGCATAGTTTCAGTCTTCAGAGTGCTGGATCGTTATCAGATTTGGCTTCTTGGCTTTGAGCCGGTTTGGCCTGAACTTCAGTGTGGTCCCTCTGGCCCCAGAAGACATTTAGGAGCTTTGCCTAAGCTTCTTAGCCTCCCAGCTTCTAATTTATGCTCCATTATTTCTCTTCCTTAGGAGTGTTTTGTAGCATGTATAATGCATCAAGATCAGTGAATGTTGGGTTTACCTCTCTGGACTTTGCTCTTCTCTGAGATGTTAACCATTCAAATGCTACTGTCCAGGAGCCTTAAATGTTTTTTGGAGGCGGAGGTCAGGCCTTTCTAATGATTCTTGGTGGGGCCCTTTGCCAGCAACAAGCTAATCCTTTATCAATAGAAGAAGTTGATAAGAAAAACTCTTGAATAAACATCAAACAAGTGCTGTCTAATAAAAAGGAGGATAATTGGTTGAAAAGGAACAAAGAAGCTATTTTGATCCACAGTATTGAAAGTTTTGAAAATAATAAGATCTCAAAAGTATTTTTTAAGAACTTCAGGAGCTTGGGTAGCTCATTCAGTTGTGTCTGACTTGGAATCAGGTCATGATCTCATGGTTCATGAGTTAAGCCCTGCATCAGGCTTGCTGCTGTCAGCACAGACCCGCTTGGGGTCCTCTGTCCCTCTCTCTCTGCCCCTCCCCCACTTGCACTCTCTCTCTCTCAAAAATAAATAAACGTTTAGAAATTCAACGTACAGTTTTAGAGCAACACTAATGTTTATTTTAATTTCTAACTTGAAGAAAATTGGATAAACTTTATATGCTGTTAGAAGTGGATGCCAGTTCTTGGCTTGAGTGACCCGATAGTTTTCCTTGTGATGACTAATGTCAAACAGGTGATCAACACCAGCATTGATGGTCAATAAGTTAACAAGCACTTCACATTTCAGATACTTTGATAAGAATCACTATTTTCTAAAGTAGTGTGGTCCCATCTAACTGTATAGATGCCCACTTTCCTTTTGTCGGACCAAAGAAGTTCTAACAAATAGCTTGGTCATTTGAAGATGCGAAAATTAATGTTGAACGGAAGCCAGTATGATTTACCTGCTACTTTCTTAAGGAATGTGTTAAACAAACATATTCAAGATGTTTTTGCTTGCTGTGGAATAGAAAATTTTACCAGTAGAGGGTGCAATTGTACCTTTAGTTCTGTATTTTAGACCTCAGAAATTAGTATTTAATAGTTGAGGGAAAAATGTGAAGAATGTACTGTTTGTGGAAGCTGTGTACTATTTATGGAAATGGTGTATATGGTATAAATGGTAATTTAAAGTAAATGGTGCAATGGAGAAGTATGCATTTCACAACTGTTTGCTTACCTTGTACTTTCAAAAAGTGACAAATTAAAATCTCAATTAGAACCCATTTTCTACCAAATATTTTAACTGAATAAAATATTTACTGTATAGAAAGGTATACATATTTAGATATGATGTTTTTCTTTTATAAAGTTTAATTATTAGTAATCATATATATATTTACCCCTTAGGAAATCCTGCATCCAAAAAGATTATATATTGATAACTGCGATGTGAGACTCCTGTGTCTTGGGAGGAAAAATAAGAATAAGAACCAGTAGAGAGAATAAATTCAATGTCAAGAGAGTTCTTATATTTACATAGTTGTTAACGTTCAGGTTTTATCGGAGATTCAGAAATTTCAGGCGGTTGCAAATCAGACTGCGAAGCATTACACGGTTGCATTGTAAGGCCTCATGTATAAAGACTTGTGGTTTGTATGTGTATAAAGCTTTGAGTCTTCATCTCCAAATCTGACTCTGTCCATGGAAGAGGAGGTCTCCTTTTATTTCTTTCATAGGCAAAGTTTGAGCTTCGGTTTTTCTAACTTCGTCAAAAATTACCCTTTTTGCAAAACCTATATTCAAGTACAGTAAGCTTGGAGAACTTATGAAGTCTTTTTGCAGACTTTTTGAAATTGTAGGAGCCATCTACCTGAGAAGTACTCTTTTTTTTCCCCCCTTTAACAAACTACTTCTATCTTTGAGTTTCGTGCAACAGCTGTTTAACATTGAGATTAGTGCTAATACCCGAAGGTTAGGGCGTCAGTGTTCAGTGGACTGGGGTGGTAATGTTCTGATTTTATCTGAAAGGGCCAATTTATTTTGATATTCTGAAATTCTATAGGAAGAGCCAAAGGAAGTACAAGCGAGAGGGGAAGGAGGTAAGTGCATCTACTTTGTGAATTAAATTACTGGATTAAAAGTATTTTTGGAGATTAATTTGGATTTTGAACTTTGTTTCAACCTGAACTTCCAAAGCTATTATAGATGAGGTGAACAGTGTAGGTAATCAGCACTGGAAAAACTTAACAATCACCTTAATTAGAAGCATCTGCTTTCAAAATAGTATCAGGTGTCATTAATAGTTTTTGAAAAGATGTATTAAGGAGGACTCTTAAAACAGGCCAACTCCAAATACAGCAGTCAGCTTTTTTGAAGGAGTAGCTAGAGCTTGGGGAGAAACAAAAGAAAGAAATTGCAAAATTGATGGTGTTATAGATGCTGCCAGTGTTACATAAAAGAGCACTGAACCTTGAAGACAGTGTATTATAAGCCTAAAAGTAAGAAAGACCCTGGGATTGTGGTGATTTAAAAGTACATTAAGAGAGTAGATTGTCTGGGTGCAATTTTTTTTCAATTTATTTTGACTTAAAAAAAAAAAAAGAAACTCATTTCTCCCACCCTCCCCACCCCTCACCTGTGGCAACCACCCAGTCTGCTCTTTGCAGGTTTCTAAGTGTAATTTGAGAAGGTGACAGGGTATCCAGAAATATTATTTCCTATATATATTCAAGGTGACAGGTAGCAAGCGGGTATCATGGATCTTCAGCAGGTGGATATGTTCAAAAAGTGATGTCTGTGTTCTTTTTTCCACCTAAAAAATCCACAGTTTTAAACTAAGCCTGTGATATATTTGACTTATTACATACAGAAGGGACATGCAGAATTATGGAGGGCTAAAGCATCAGTTGTCAGAAAAATCACCATGTGATCATTTTCATGTCACCTTTTACTGTCAAATGACAGAGAAATTCATTACCTGTATTCACTTCAAAGCTGTCTTTACCATATTGACATTGATTTTCATTATATATATAATGAAATATATACACATATATACAGTTGAATATATATACGTATATTACAGTTGAATATATATATACATACACATATATACAGTTGAATATATATACACATATATACAATTGAATACACACACACACACAGAGTTAATCCTTATAAGGGGCACTGACCCAGGAAAGTGCACGTGTAATTTTTGACTCCCCCAAAACTACCAATAGTCTCCTGTTGACTGGAGGCCTTACCAATAACACCAACAATGATTAATATATATTTTGCTTGTTATATGTATTGTATACTGTATATTACAATAATTAAGCTAGAGAAAAAATGTTATCAAGAAAATCATAAGGGAGAGAAAATACATTCATAGATCTATACTCCGTCAAAAATAATCCACATGTAAATGGACCTACCCATTTCAAACCTGAATTGTTTATTCAAGGGTTAACTGTGTGTGTGTGCATATATATATATATATATATAAAAATATATATGTATTTATATATATGCATACATGATACCATGTATTCCATTATCACACACACATATCTACATGCATGCAAACACACACACACACACATTCCAGGCTAATGTTGATCACAATATTTTAGTTTTAAAGGTTTTGTGTAAGGGAGTTGTTTTCACTTTAAAAGCACTTGTCCAGGGGCGACAGATACCACAAATATTTCCTGGGAGAACATAGGGACTTGGTGCTCTTTCAAAAGCAGACAAACATGTGACTTGCAGACTTCTGGCCGGAGACCTGTGATTCAGGGCGGCTGCTCACAGGGGTAGTCACACTGAGTTTCCTGAGGCTGTGACACATGCCCTCCCAAATGACACTCCTGGTGAGGGCTGCAGATGCAGAGTCTGAAGTCCATTTCCTCCATACTGCATCCATGGATATTTGGTTCAGTTTGATGGTTTAATCTTTTGGTAGAGAAAAGGCAGAAAGGGACAAATTTTCTGTTCATTGGTGGAGGTGTGTTATAGATACTAGATAAATATTTCTTGAATTCATTCATTTAGTTAATGCAATTAACAAATATGTAAGAAGGGCTTACTTGTTGTAGGTTTTGGTGGATGAAATAGACATAGTTCCTTGTTTTCTTGGAGTTTACTGTCTAATGATAAGATAGGTAGCAAAATTCTATTGTAAGGAGAAATATCATGGGGATGATTTGGAAGGATTATCAGAGGAAGTGATCTTTGAGGAGAGAAGTGAAGACTGAGGTCGTCAATGACTTAATTACTCAAAAGATAGAGACGGTGACTGGGAAGTGATGGGGTCGAGATTTTAGGATTGTGAAAGGGGTTAGGTGAAGGATTTCAAAGGCAGAAAGAGAATCACCAGTGGAAAAGCTCTGAAATGTTAAAATGAAACTGCCTGGTGTCTGGAGATTTTTAAGAACTCAAAGGTCAGTATCACACTTACATAATTAATTATTAATCAATTGCTCTCCTGATTTCAGCCCGATTGTAATTTTTCCATGACCATTTTCCCAGCCGGAGCAGCAATCCAGTGACCCTGCCTAAATTTAAAGACAGGACATGTGACTGTGGGTCAAATGGCAACAAAATTAGTCCTTCTTGTAAGCCTAGACCAGGCATGTGCTTTGGTCTGCTGTCATTGGCTGTGGCCACAGATTGGGTGAATTGTGACTTTAAAGGGGGAGATTAGCCCTGTTGGTGGATCAGAAATGAGTGTTCTGGTATTGCTGTGTATGCAGATACCCGTGAGAAATTTCACATACGGGGAAACTGCTCGTGATTTTTGATAAATTGTCCAACTTACCTTTAAACATTCACCATCATAAAGACTTAGGTTTAACAGTTAAAACATTAGGTGAAAGAAAGCCTAGTTGTTTAAATCAACTGTGTATATTTACTCTATATTTATTTTAGAGATTCATAATACATATTGGAAATTTAGAAGTTCTTTGGAATAAATACACAGAAAGAATTTTGTTTCATTGAACTTTTCTCACTGTCTCCCAAGCATTTTTGACTATGGAATATTCCCCAGGCCCCATTTTTAAGTAACTAGTTAAGTTCCTTAGTTCACACTTGGAGGAAACACTGTATTGTAGTCTATGCTTGGTTGTTGAGAGCTCTCAGATTACTGGATTCCAGAAAGGCTGTTCACTGACCACTGAGTTGAGCCTGTTGTACCAGCTATTACCTTATGCTGTTCCTTGGTTATTTATGTTTTTTTAATTAATTATTCTGATTTCTCACAATCTGATATTCCCTGGTCGCAGACTATGAAAGTCGTGCACTGTGTTAAAAATTCGCTTTGTAGAGAGATTGGTGATTAAAAGAACATGTACTGAGAATATTAAAACACAGTTCTTTTTAGGGAAATACCAATGTAATAAGATTTTAAATGCTGTACGTTCCAATGCATTTTGAAGTATGTCTTTACTGTCTTCCTTTGTGAGCATTCTTCAAGTACTCCACTGGGAAATATTAAATGAACAAAATCATCTTTTGGCACATTCTGAAGTTATTATTACCTTAAAGACGTCTCAAATGGTCGAAGACTGATTACATGATTTCAGGGACTGAAACAAGTCTCACCACCTGAATTTCGAGAGTTTTATGTAAGCTTTACGGTGTTCCCTTTTAATTTGTACAAATTGGAGACATTTTTTCCTCTTTCCTAGTATGATGTCTTTCATATCACAAGGGCTTTTAAAACCTTGTAAAGGAAGGAAGCCTGGGCTGCAGTGCCGGAAAAATGAAAAAGTAAGCTGGACGGTTTACTGCATTTCCCCATTAGATTCTGTCAAATCGGGTGGAATGCGAAAGATTGGGGGTGCGTCCACCTCATGTGTCCCCCTTTACTGCAACATAAATGAGGGTTGATTAGGAGGGTGTGGTTATTATTTCACACCTGTGGTACACGCATGACTTTGAGGCACGTGCAGGCACACACACGGACGCGCATACACAGGCATGCGCGCATGCACACACGCGCACGCACCGTCATGTCCTGTAGACGCCCATCCACGTAACAACGATTCCTCACGGTTCAAGTGTCAGGGGACGCACGATAGAACTAATTGGACATCTTAAAGACCCTTTAATATACTTTCTTCTCTGCAGCAAATTAAACGTTATGAATTGGCTTTAATAGCTATTACCTCGGAAGAGATAGGAGGTAGGATTTTCATGAGCACTGAATCAGGCTTCCGTGTGCACTGATAGTAAAACACGAGTGAAAGAAACGTACCTGGAAGAACGCGACGCTTGGGAACACTTGGATTCCAAACTTGTTTCTGCCTTGAGTGAGTTGACTCAGGTGGCCTTTAAATTTCCTTAAATTTAAAATCAGGATGTTGAATTACATAATCTCAGTGGTACATTTCAGCTACGATTCTGTGATATTCATTATTGGTAAAATATAAGGACACTTTGGCCTTTTTTTTTTCCTTTTGTTTGTGGCTGCAGGTGGGGCAGGGTGGTAAGCGCTAATGGTCTTTAAGTTCTCTGTTTTGGGAGTGCTGGTGACAGAGGCAAATTTTAAGAAAACGGCAGCGTGCATGTGGAAACAGTCTTGGATTAGGTAAGCTTCAGCTCTGTGACTCAAAGAGTGCTTGCTGTGTACTGATAGCGGGTCTGACCCGGGGAAACTGCAAAGTGAAAATAAGCAGTTTCACTAAGTTCCCTATGTTCCTAACAGCAGCAATTGCTTTTAACATTCTGCAAATAAGTGTTTTGAAGACTTTCCTGTCATTTTTTCCACTTAAAATTGGTATTCGACGTAGATGCTTTTCCAGGAAAGATAGATGGTTAGAATTTTGGCTGTACTGTATTCTATGGAAAACTTAGATGAATTTTCCATAATAACTCCCTAAATTAACTTTGATATTTGGGCAAAAACATTCTTACGTAATGCAGTGACTCAAGACTGATACTGAATATTCTGCCTAATGCCAAAAATGGGTAAAAGTCTCTATTTGCTATTCATTTATATGGGGCATTCGTACCTACCAGATCACGTTATGCCTGTGCTTTGAAAACTGATCTTTTAAGAAATGGAGTCTGGACCAGGGAGACATTATTGACATCTGTGAAAGATGTACATGGGGCAAGGTGACTGATAATCTTATAGTTGGTTGCAAATGCCTAGTGACAATATGTGTGTCATGGGTCCCCATTTGGGTCTCTGTCCTTGGTCCAAGGGTATGCCGTCAGAAACATCAGGTGCCATGTCTTGGCCCGAGAATGATGTCCATTTGTTTTACCAGACTACCACTTCATTTGCCTATCGTTAAAGATGGATTTCTGGATTTCCATCTCAGGGTGATTGCATAAAAATAAAAATATCAAGAGTTTCCTGAATTTGAAGTTAGGTGGTATTTACTTGGTCCTTAAGTTCAAGAGGAGGAAGGTCAGATGATCAGAAGATGCTTCCCTAGTACCTCTTTCTGTTTCTGCCTGCAATTTCCTCTTTCCTCCAGATCTCTGGTTCTCACAGTGCAAACAAATGACATGCTATCTTCCTCTTGCCTAATCCATTCATTTGACTCCCTGATAAAAACCCAGTTCACTCAAACTTCTAGTGTCTTCCTTCTATCTTTAGTACTTTCTCACTTTACCGATTGTAGAAAGTTCACTAGCAAAATGTAGTGCTAGTTTTTGCTTTCAGTTTTGATTACAAAACATACAGGTTGAAAATGGCTGAGTTCTAGTAGCTGTTAAATGCAATTTAAAATAAGAATAACAACCAGCATTCATGGGCTTCAGATCTGTTCTTCTATACGCCACATGGTACCGAATATGCTCTCAAATGAAGACTTACCTTCCCAAATATTTTGGACTATTGTGTGGAAGATACTGATGCATTAACTTACGAAATGATGTGCATTTATAGACCAGAAGAATCATTGGGATAGGACTGAGAACTACATTTATTAGGCAGGAGAGAAGTTACAGTGTTGCATACTCATGTATGTATTCACTGGGCTTAAAAATGAGGCTGAATAATATTTTGTGAACAAAGCATTTTAAATTCCATCTTCTGCATTTGGAAATTCTCCATTCATGAAAAAATATGGAAAGCCAAATTCCTTCCTTCTTAAAAACATTTGATTTCTTCCATTATTTGGAAACGTTATTTGGAAAGGGGCAGCTTGTTGAAGAGTACAGAGAACCGTTCTTTTTGCAGACAGTGCATGTGTTTTCATGAATACTACTTTGGGTTCCATAATAACACACCATCATTTTAAGCTGTGGAATATAAGAATTCATTTCAACTGATATTAGGCATGACACTAATTCGGTATTAAACTCTAAGCACATTAGCAATTATGGTACAATGCACTATTACTTTCCAAATCTCTGCAGTACGTTGTTCATCATTAATGGTTTCTGTTTTTTTTCTTTTCCATGCAGAATATATCATGTGCAGAAGTAAAACTTCAAAAAGCCAAACCATTAGAATTTTTACTTATTTTAAATATGGATTCCTGATGGCCGAGTCTATACACCAAATATAATCATAAGAGTAACTTAATTCTGTAGGAGTTCATCGAATAGCAGGTGCTTTAGTTGTTGTCCTTTATCTGTAGAAAGCCAGTATGTCTGAGGTCCAGATTTTTATAAAGACAGCAAACCAAAGAGAGAGCCTAGAATCTTTATCTAATTTATCAAAGTGTGATTAAAATTCTGTGGTCTGACTTATGCCTTATGTAGCCCCGAGGCGGTTCCTGTGGTATATTATTATGCATTGAAATAGGATGATTGTTTTCTTCAAATGTCTTCCTACAAACAAATGTGTTAGTGGGTTTGCAGTGTGCCTAAAATAATTGGTATTATCATTACAGATGTTCCTAGGTTTTACTTTCCTATCTGTAAATTTGAAAGCAAAATTTGAAAATATTTCTAAAATTGGGAGGCTCAGTAATCCCGAATAAGATAGGGTGACCAACTGTCCAGGACCAAGGGGTCCGAAGAATTCATCTTTAAAACCAGAAGAGTCCCAAGCAAGTTTAGTATTAAAGCCAGGACAATCCTAGCCCAATGGGTGCGAGTTGGTCACCTGAAATCAGGATGAAATGGTGCTGGAGTGAAGACAATTTTGGCAAAAAGAACTTTCAAGAATTCTTCTTTCTGCTCTTTCAGGATTTCCCAATTTTTTCCTCTTTCCACCTACGCAATCCCAAAGTCAGGCTAGTTAATGTTAAAGATACTTTAATCTCTGTGGATCGAGGATCAGGGCATTAGCAACATCTGGAAGTCCTGCAGAAGACAATGAATGCCAGAGAGTCCAGGAATGAGCTCTGTATCACCCAGTTAGGATTTGAATCCAGGTTTTGCCCTTCATTAGGTGAATGGTTCCATGCCGCCATTTTTTTTCCCAAATGTAAGTGGAAATAATAACAAAGACCACCTGGTGGGGTTACATATACAGTGTCTGTCCTGCATTAAGAGTTCAAGGAAGTTAGTTACTTTTATTGTGACCTTAAGATTAGCAATTTAGAGCATGCCAGTATGTCTACCAATAATGGTACCTCTCAGACCTAGATTCTTAGGGGTGCTTGTTTCTTGTAGCATATTTCTGTAAGGGGTGGCTTCTACCACTTACAGCGCTCAGGTGTGTTTGGTTTGTTTTTGTGTTTTTTTCCCTACTCAAGAAATGGCAGAGGAAATTTTCATACTTAGGACTCTTCCAGGAAATGTAGCATCTGTGGAATGGACACCCAGATGACAAAATTATCACAGCCCTTTTGAGGCTAATTATGGCATTAGTGAAGGATGATAGATTCTACAGACTTTATTTTTTTCACAACCAGTATCATGATGAAGCTGCGTCACTGAATGCCTCATTAAATGGTTCTGAGATTCCCTTAAGAAAGCATGATCAAATGTATTCTCAGTCATGAGAGGTGGGTGCCAAGTTGAGGAGCATCGATAAGCCACAGTTTGGGCTGGTTACTGGTAGGTGGCTTCTCTGAGGGCTGGGACAGAGAGAGACTAGCAAAAAAGCCTCTCGTGAGTTGACTCTGGTTGTGAGTTGACTATGGAATTCGAGAGTATGAACTCAGTTCCTTCAAAATTGCATGAATCTGTGAGTTAGCATTAACATGGAGGCTGCCTCCCCTGGGACAGGCCGTGGGCGGGCTCAGGAGATGTTACTCCACTCCATTTCGACTGGTTAGTCACTGCCTGGGAATCAGAGAGTAACTTGTGCCTCATCTCTGAGCCTCTGGTTTACTTTCCCATGAGACACATAGTAAACTTGTGGAAATGTTACTACAGGACCTTGATCTTTCTCATAACATTTCCAGCATTTACCAAGATAGTAGCAAAGATGTTGAGAGAGAGAGAGAGAGAGAGAGAGAGAGAGAGATTGGGATCACTCAAAAGATGGAGATGCAAAGCCAGGGCCTTCCAGATCCAACCATCAGTCAAGAACATCATCGCAAAACGTACTTAAAATATTTATTTTGACTTCAAGGATGGAGAAGCCAAGACTTCTGGATTTTGCATGTACGATCATAAAGTCGGGGAATCCAGTTATTCTTTTGGTAATATAGGCTAATATAACCAAATATATCTTGAATACTTTTTTTAAAGTGTAAGGCGACTGTAATAGCAGTGATGTGTTTTGGCTGCTTACTTTCTTTGCATGTTTGGTAGCAGGGTCCTGATTCTCAGGATAGGATTCCTCGTGGAATATACATTTTGTATCATAATAGTTAAATGTAGGATGGATACATCCTATAGTTGCATGTAGATAGGAGAGCTTAGTGAAAATGATTTAAATACCTCAGTGTAAAAATTTTCACTTGTATTCAAAATACCTGAATATATATATATTTTGTTTGAAGGGCTATTTTTTAATTTCCTTTGTACATGTTGACATGCTTTCTCAGAAATGAAGAAGAATCTTCTTTGTGCTGTGCAAAGACATTGAGTAACTCCATTTAAGCCTCAAATGAACCTTAAAACATAACCCTGCTTAGAAGTTGCCTAATGATATCCCCTGTACCATTGCTTCAGGTATATTTTTAGATATAAACTCTCGGCCTCAGAACCCCTATATAGATCTATAGGAAAAAGGCATTCAGTTCTAAACATTTTCCCATGGGATTAAAGAATTCCCATAGGTTAAATAAAATAAGAATTTGGCCTCTTGCCTGGGATAAGGAAATTGTCACATATGCTCTCTTTAGAATAGAGCCCTGTACAAAGCCACAGTCCTTCTACTTGACTTAGTTTTAATTAAAACAACAATTAGAACTATTTCACTGCTGTCAGTATTTGTAAATTACTCATGTTCTGTTCATTATGAATGAAAATGTTTCGGGAATTAACCACTTTGTGTATCACATTCTGAAGTAAATGTATTTCCCTGTTGGAAAGCAGAACATTTAAGTGTCTTCTATCATCTGATGCTAAGAGCATTAGATCATGATCTGAGTGAAAAATGTTTGGGATTTATATCCTTTGTCATGTATGCCTCTAATAACAAACAGATACACTTGGCGTCAAAATGTCTGTTTAATGTGCCGTTGGCTAACCTGTTTCTTTTTTTCCCTCTTTGCTGAGATAGAAAGAGTTGTGTATTCAAAAGTAAAAGCAAAGAATTTTTGAGACTGATATATTCATTCTTGGCTAAGTTTAGATTGCAGTGAATAGTTCTGGATTGCAATTCGATTTTAATGTATTTTCTATCAGCTTTGTTTTACTGTGAAGGAATGGCCCAGTAGAGCATTGGTTTGTAACATTGAGTGCCCAAGAAACTAATTAGGGCTGCTAAAAAAGATGCTATAAAGTTGGGCGAGTCGATGAAGATTTAGATAAATATTAGGAATTTAGGTAAGTAGTAAGTAAATATTTGTAGGTTCTAAACATGTGTTCAGGTGATGGGCGAATTCTCCATCCACAGAGAGCTTGCTTAGTTGTCATCATTTTAGGAACTACTAAGTGGGCGAGCTGAGGCGGCTGCGTGGAGGTGGGGTGGTATGGCGCTATGTTCCGCAGCCCATCTGGGCGCCCCCCTCTCCCTCTCCACAGTTTGCGTCCTGCCATTCAAGTGTAAGGATACAGTTCTAAGGGCTTGGTTGCCAGAGATGGAATCTTTTTGAAGATCTAATTCCCTTTCACGATGGACTTTTTGGAGCTCAGCGATGATTTTTCCTGCGCCCCCCTCCAGTCCCCCACCCCGAAATAGCAAATGGCAGAAGCGAGGCCATCCATAAAGTCTTCCGCAGACACCGGCTCGGGTTGGGGTGGATAGCTGAGCGGCCTTCTAGGGCCCAGATCTGAAAGAGAGTTCAGGAGTGTGAGTTCGGAGGGGGCGGGAAGGGGGGCAACCAGCTGGGGCCGCAGAGGGCCGCCCGGCTGGGCGAAGAGCGCCAGAGGCCCCGCCCCCTCGCCCCTTCCCCAAAGGCACCTGCGCGCCGCCGGGGAGCCCTCCCGCCTGCCGGCTCGTCTCCTCCGGGAGGCAAGTTTGTGGTCCAGCGCCAGCCACCTGTGCGAGGCGCTCCCCGCGGGCAGGGTGGCGTGAGTGAGGACAGCGCGCGGCCACGCAGCTCGGGAGCCTCCGGCGGGGAGGACGCCTCCGGACCCCGGAGCGCTTGGGCTGCCGAGCCCGCCCTGCCCGGGGACGCGCGGCCTCGAGGCCGGGGCGCTGGGGAGGGGGCTGTCCTCCCCTCGGCGTCCCCCCTACCCCCCCTCACCCCGAAGTGGCGCGCCCGCCCGCCCGCTCCGCCCCGCCTCCGGCCCTGCGCCCGCCGCGGCTCCCGGCTCAGTCCCGGCGCGGACCAGCCGCCTCGCGGCCCCCGCGCTCAGCCTCTCTCCGGCGGCCCGACAAGTGGGCTCCGCGCGGAAAGTCGGCGCCGGAGCGGCGGACTGGGCATGCTCAGAAGCCAGGGCTGGCTGGCTCCGGGCTCGAGTAGGAAGCGTCTGCACTCGGGAGGCGGCGGCGGCGACTTTGGGGAAAGTTGACCGGAGAGGGGAGCGAGCCCCCAGGCGCGCGGCAGCGGCGGGGAGGCGGCCCGGCGGCCCGGCGGAGCATGGGCACCCTGCGGGATTTGCAGTACGCGCTCCAGGAGAAGATCGAGGAGCTGAGGCAGCGGGATGCCCTCATCGACGAGCTGGAGCTGGAGTTGGACCAGAAGGACGAACTGATCCAGAAGCTGCAGAACGAGCTGGACAAGTATCGCTCGGTGATCCGGCCGGCCACCCAGCAGGCGCAGAAGCAGAGCGCCGGCACCTTGCAGGGCGAGCCGCGCACCAAGCGCCAGGCGATCTCCGCCGAGCCCACCGCCTTCGACCTCCAGGATCTCAGCCACGTGACCCTGCCCTTCTACCCCAAGAGCCCACAGTAAGCAGGGGGAGCGGCGCCCCGCGCTGGGGAGCCGCGGGTCTCTGTCGTGTGTGTCGGCCCCCGCCCCTCGCGCTTGCCATGTCTGTGCTTGGGCTCCGAGATGTTGCGTTCGTTCTAGCGGGCGCTCCTCGCGCGCCCTGCACGCTTCTCCGAGCCACGCTCGCTGCACCTCCGTCGCCTTCCTGTCTTTGTCAGATGTCAAGCTGTTTTTCAAAAAATAGACATACACGTTTATGTGTGCCACCGCTGTACATAGTTTGAACGCACCCCAGGTGTGTGTCCAGCCGTGTGTGTGTGTGTGTGTGTGTGTGTGTGTGTGTGAGCGAGCGAGCGAGCGAGCGTGAGAAGAGGAAGAAAAAACCCCGTCTCCCAAATGCCCTGGCAAACCTGCCCAGCCGGAAAATCCTAAATGCTAGGCTCATCAGACTTGAAATGAAATGCGTCTGTTGTCACCCTTACTTTCTCTGCTCTGGTGGCTCTCCTGGATTTCTCTACCTGCTGGCGACAGTCGCCCGCACCCCTCAAACCTGATGTGCTGTCATCACCAAAGTGTCAGAAATAAGCAAATACGCATATAAAAGGGAAGATTTTTTTTTATTTCTCGAATTGGATGGTATTTACAGCCCGCAAATGGAAGCCTAGTCTGTTGATTGAAAAAAAAATGTATATATTTTTTCTCATAACACGAGAGGGAGATGGTTGCTTATTTTCCTTAAGGAATTTGCATAATGTTGCCGATGAGGTGCCGGGGTCTGCAGGGAGGGCTGCGTGTTTCCGGGGTCCAGTGTGAGAACTACACTTACCTTTATTGACAGCACGAACACATTGTTTCTCTTACTCCTGGCTTCTGATGCAACCGCTGTGGTGTGGTTCCTGCCTTTGGAGAGCTGTGTTCTGATGTCAGTGGGCTTCTTAACTTGGGTAGAAAAATTGAAGACAACTTGTTATACCCCGCTCAGGGCAGGGACCTTAGTGAGAGCAAAGTGGCAGAACTATGAGATTAATGTAGAATGAGGGAGAGCAACCAAATGGATGGTGTTTGTAATGGATAGATAATGCCATAGCGATAAAATGAAAGATTTTGCTACTCTCCTCCTGACTACATCACACTGGCTGGATGACACGTGTTACATAATAATGCAAGCTTCCTTGGAACCCTTCGCTTCATAAACACAAGGAATTAATATAAGGAGACGGGGCACACATGTGGTTGTCTCCATCGGTATTTATCAGATGTGGGGGAGCTGTCGAGCGCGTACTAATTATACTTCTGGAAACTTAGAGTTATACCTTCATCTGTTGGTTGCCAGAGAGCTTTTGCTGTTCCCCACGCAGGGTTAGCTTCAGAGGGAGTTTGTATTCTCCGAGAGTGTGGGGAAGAAACAGTGAGGATAAACATTTCTGAGATTCTGAACTCACCAAGTTGCCCTGATCAGCAGACTTAGATCTGCCTTAGAAACCTGGACGATTCACATCTATTTTAACTTTCTCCAGTAAATTAATTTGCAGTCCTGACATGCTCGCCTGTTTTAGCTAACGAGGTACGTGGCCATCTCTCCTGGGCCAAGTTTTGCATAATGAAAAAATAACTCAAAGACAGCTCTCTGCATTCTTAAGCATTGCATAGGCTCTCATTTTAGGATCTACAGGACTTTGGAATAACACAGAAAAAACTTCACTTTTATAAAAAGACCATTTTAATAGGTTTTACAATGAAGCATGATCAAGCCAGCTGATAACTCCAGTTAAACATTCGATCAGAGCATGTCTGAAGGAATACAGGCAGTAGGAATGAGCTGCAGAATGTGGTAAGTTGTAGAAGTCTCTTCACATGGAGGACAGCTAGATGTTTGTTTTTTTTTTAAGTCCAAGGTGGAAACTGAAATCAGTGTGGTGGCAAATAAGTCACACCATTCTTTTACAATAAACGTTTTATTTATGGAACAATGCTGTGCATTCTGATATTTATTTAATAACTTGTGCTTTAAAGAAATCAGCTTTTAAGGTATCACCATGATGATTTTGGTGATTCTGAGGGATTCTATTGAAGAAAACGATAGAATGTCTTCCAAGCTTGAATAATTTTGGAAAAACATCTGTTCTTTTTTCACACTTACATAAAGAAAACGAGAATAAAATTGGCTCAAGTGGCCGAGTGTACCTTTCTTGGAAGAGAAGTTACATTGTATGCAAAATGATTATACCTGTGGCTGAATGAGTGTGCACTATGGCTCCACAAAGGATTCGGAAGATTTGCCTAACCAACGAAAACTTGTTTGAATTTCCGTTTATCTGACTATGAATAATTAGATTATACAGACTTACTGGCAACAAGTGTTTATATTTCAGTTTCAGTGCAACTTAAATTTAGTTGCCTTTCTGAAACTCACACACAGATTATTGTGAGTTCGAGTTAAAAGGAAACCATCTCCGTCGCTGAAAATGGATTTCAGATTCACGTTCGTGGGAGCGTTCTGTTCTCTTTCCATCAGCTGTAGGAGACTGCCCAGCTCACGTTTGGTTCAGTTATCTGCTACATGCAAATATGTTCACTTTTTGGTTACTGAGGTTACCCTCTAAGGATTATAATCTTTAAAAGACTTCCTTTATTTTTTTTAGTGATTTCTGATCACTTAAAAACAGTGTTAAAATAGTGTAAAATGTCAATTATTAACCTGACTTGTTTTAACATTTTCAGTTTGGAATTTTCCCTGAGAGCTGGGGGAATTGGGGGGAAGGCTCATTCAGAGCCTGGGAGCCCCGCTGAAAGTGTGTGCGTGCGTGCGTGCGTGTGTGTGTGTGTATGTGTGTGTGTGTTGGGGGCAGGGGACCATCCTTGTTTGTCTCTTTCACACCAGCATAGAAATAGCCGTTAAGCCCTATGTGTGTTACCAACGTGAAGTAAAGAACTGTCGTGGAAATGGCACTATATTCCCCTGCTACGAGAACGTAAAACTCGTAGGCTATATGTTTTAAAATAAATTGAGCAAATGACCCCTTAAAATGAAAAAAAAAAATGCCCATTTTATGAGATCAGATAGTCTGTTGGTTATATATATAGGATGATTCTTATGGACTTTTAAAGTACTTTTATTGCAGGATCTTTCATGCCTGAAAACTGACTCTCTAGTAGGCCGGAACACTTAGTGTCTGGTGTTTTGATGCTGACCCTTTACCTACTGTAAATATTCTCAAATCTTTTACATTCTGCTGTGTCAGCCTTCCCTGTCATCTTAGTTGGATGGCATAGACTTAAGTTCCTATAAAAACTTGTTAGTGTCTCTGGATTTTTCTTCAGCTGGTGCTTTTCACCCCAGAGGTAACTTAATTTCAGAGAATGATGATGTGTTTTATAACATTTTCCTCTTGGGTTGTGAAATACTTGGGAAGAATAGAGGACTAAAAGAAGTATATTTTCTTATTTTTAGGGAGGTATTGATTTTTTTTTAATTTGTAATATTTATTTATTTTTGAGAGACGGAGACAGATCATGAGCAGGGGAAGGGCAGAGAGAGAGAGAGAGAGGGAGACACAGAATCTGAAGCAGGCTCCAGGCGCTGAGCTGTCAGCACAGAGCCCGACTTGAGGATCGAACCCACGAACTGTTAGATCATGACCAGAGCTGAAGTCAGACACTTCACCTGCTGTGCCATTCAGGTGCTCCGGGAGGCATAAATTTTTAACCAGCTCTTATAGGATCTTTCAAACCTGGGCAATAGTACATCTCAAGAGAAATAGAACCTTCCTAAAGGCTGTATGTTAAATTTTGTAGGAAAGTGGAGAGAATTCTAGAATTTTGTTTTCATGTTAGATGGGATATTAAAACGTAGATTTATTCAAAGGTAGCAATTCAATGCTAGTATGTCCTGCAGCTCAGTTCAGTACTCTGATGGGCTGTCTGCGACATGCAGCTAACCTGGGGGGTTAGAGGGGAGCGAGACGTAGGCCTGGCATCCAGTGGGTATTCTATAAAGTACAGAGAACGTTAAATCACAGAGGAGGTACCTAAAGGAGTTGGCAAAGTAGAATTGTGCTCATTGCATTTCATGGTATGGGAATGTGTCTTGGAGGCGAGGTGTTTAAAGTGGGTATTTGAGGGGCCGCCTGAGGCGAGCGATCAAGGGAGGAGGGGGCGCTGTGGGAATGGACAGGACCATCCGGTGGACAAGACACATGGGGGAGTGACAGCAACAAGTGGTGGTTCCAGAAAACCGTAGTGGGAACTGAGGAGAGGTACGTCTGGGCCCCACAGAATGAGAACCTCAGTTTCAATTTTGTAAAGTAGGCCAGAGGGCGTTTCTGCTTGTCTTTAGAATGTTCAAGAAACAGGTGCGTGTGTGTGTGCGCTCCACCCGTCAAGGACCCGGTGGTCCCCAGCAGTAAGGCTCTAAGTCTCCGGAAGCCCCTCAGCCCTGCGCCTCCTGGACCCCACGGTCCTGATGATAGCTATGACTGTCCCAAGGAGGCGAGACTTTGATGGCACCGAGTCACAACTGGTTCACACCCGCCCAGAGTTGGAGTCGCACTTCTAGAGAAACCAGCTTTCTCTTTCCTCTCACTTCACAGCCCTCCCCTGGAAGATCTCTCAAGTTGTGCCTGGGACACACACTGTAGAGCCCTTTGGGACCTCAGGGAACGGGGCCCACGGTGAAAATTGAACCCGAAGTTGTTTTCTGAAACTCCTCTTTCTGGTTTTCGTGGAGGAGTCAAATTCCAACTTCAGGCAGGTCTAATAGGCTGTCCAATTGCAGGTGGATCGCTAATTTGACCTCACGGGCCGTGCAGTTGAATTGAAGCAGTGGGAAGCTTTTATAAACGTGGAGGAGACCAGGTTCCTAAACTCTGTTAGGCTGTTTTGAAACACGGTCCAGTCTTGCGCCCCTGAAATGGGGTTTCACATGAAGGAACGGACAAGCCCTGGCGAGGATAGAAATGGGCGTCCTCCTTGCTCCACTTGGGTCCCATGTCCACACTGCAGCCCTAAAGAGTTGGGCACACGACGTTTCTGTTGCCGTTTGGAGGTTATAAGGCGTACAGACACATCTTCCCCCTGCCTGCTTAGCAGTGGAGGGTCTCCATGGTCTCCTAGCAACCGGATTTGAACACCAGGCTGCTGCCCTTTCTGCCAGGGGTACCACTGCCCATCCGGGGTGCCGGGCCTGCTGCTATCACTCAGCCCCTCCGACCGGAACCTTCCATGCCCAGAGAGCGCAAGACGATGTGATAAGCAAGCACGTGGCCACCACAGCGTTTCCCGGGACGCGTCCAGCTCTATTATGCAGTCACATCGGTGGCATTTTGCATCCCAGTCTGAATTGTTGAGCCAGCACCGTTTGCCACTGCTTCCCCGACAGCTCCCCGTCCTTCCTTACCACCACCCCCCCAGCCTTCTGACACCAGTGCTCTCACCATCTCCCATAATGTCCGCGCTCCTCGCTCTCTCCTTCAAGTTTGTTTTCTGGAAAGTTCGATGTGTGCAGCCTATTTTCACTCTCTGATGATGATTGTGAGAGTGCAGGAACGTTTTCCCCCCAACGCTGTTACATCAGCGTACACGGTGGCATGAAAACCGTGGCTGCACAAAAGACGTTTGACACAAGATGGGACTAATCATATCCTCTCCAAAGGGTCTTGTTTCTGAATGGATTTTATAATCAGAGTTATTAGTATGAAAAAACCAGAGCCCAGTGGCAAGAAGAGGTGTGTGGGGGGAGGTGGTGGACAAAATGGAGATTTGGGGACATGCCCAAGGGCAAGGCAAGATCAAGATGGAAAGGAAAGGGCGAAACCAGATGAGCATCGTTAGAGGGGCGCCATGTTGCACACACTGGAAGGAGTGATGGGTTTTGTGGGCGATGGCCGGGGACTAGAACAGCGTTTACAAGGAAGACAGCCCTTTGGGGAGGAGGCGCTGGACTGGAGTACATCAAAGGCTTGCTTGCCTTCTCTATGAGTGAGAGGCATCTGGGATTTGGGCGGAAGACCATTAAGATGTTTCCCTTTAGACCAAGGCTTGTTTTGAGTGCCTTGTATTGTCCCTTTGAAACATCCCTTAGTCTGATAACAGGGAGGACTTGGTGGTGTTTATGAAGCTCCTAGTGGAGAGGAAAGGATGAGGAGAGCGAGCTGGTGCATCGCGGTTTCTGAAGTAAGGGGTCAGAGTGGCGCTGCCTGCCTTCCTCGTGATGGCTCACACTTATTGAGCACTTACTCTGTGTCCCTGTGCTTCCCACAGACTGTCTCTTTTATCACTCGAATGGCCCTCTGAGGGAGACTGCAGATTATCCCCATTTCACAGCACCGACCGACAGGACACTGAAGCTCTGAGAAGTGACTTGCCCAAGGTCACACACTTTGTAAAGGGCTGAGCCTGAATTCAGACTCGGGAGGTGACTTCCCTTGCCACGAGACTTTTCTCCTTCCCAAAGGGTTGTGGGGTTTAGGCAGTTGTGCCAAAAACCCACTGGATAGCATATGGGCTCTTCTTAGGGGGAGCATGTGTTCACCAGTAATTAAATAGGAAGCAGAAATACTTGAGAATAAGTGGAAAAAGTAAGAAAGACTGGTTCCCAAGCTGCACGTTAGAATCATCTGGGAAACTCTAAAAAATATCCCGTGCCTAGGTTTCACCCCCCAGCCAATGGAAGAAATAATGTGTGGGACCGGAAGCCCTCGTCAGGAAAGATTTCCCCAGGCAGCTCCCACGTGAAGGACCAGGGTAAACTTCCCACTAAAAGAGTTGACCATTTCTATTGGTAAAAATCTAAGCGCTCGGGACTTACAAAAGCAGTACAGGACCCTTTTTTTCTTCTTCCAAGTAACAGGTATACACTATTTGGTGTCGTATGGTTTATTCTCCCACACAGGTAATCGTGACTCTATGTGGCTAGTTGGTACCCAGCCTTGGCTGCATGTTAGAATCACCTGGGGAACTTTAAAAGTACCTTTCCTGGGGCGCCGCCTCCAGAGATCCTGATTTAATTGCTCTGGGCTGGACAGGGGGACTGGGTATATTATTTCGGCTCCGGAGATGATTCTCATATGTGGCCAGTGCTGAGAGCCTCTTGTGCAGGCCACTGAGGCTCAGTTATTACAGGCTCCTTGAATTCCCATTCTTTGGGAAAGCACCTTCCTTGGTCCGTTTTAACCAAAACGGATGCCCACTCGCTGTGAAACGGGGCAGTGCAGGCGTCTGCACCTGTTGGTCTGCCGGTGCCGCCCGGGGTCGCCTGCTACGACCCGGGCACACAGACCTGGCAGGAGCTCCATTCGGAAGGTAGGTGTGCTTCCTCTTTGCTGGCACCCCCGAGTCCTGGCGGCTGTTCAAATATGACACACATGAGGGTCGGCCGTCATCGCAAGTGCTTTCCACCCACTGAGGGCTGCTGTCTCCTGGGCCAGTGAGACTGTTCCCTTGGGTTCCAGAGACTGGTACAGAGTGTTAAGTGTATGAGGGGCAGACACGCACGGACCTGCTAGAGGAGTAGCCCTGGGCCGGTAGCCTCTCCTTCTGGTATGTGACGTCTCCGCAGCCAGCTACAGTGTTTTTTTTTCCAACAGATATTTTATCCTTTTAAGGCAAACAGCCTGTGCTCCGGCTGAGGAGTACTTTCCAAAGAGGCTTCAAAAAGCAGAGAGAACGCATCAAGCCCTGAGTCCCCTTTCCAGACAGTTTGGTTTGAGTGGACAGATCTGGGCCCTGCTGCCGGCCAGCCGAGAGGTCTGAGGCGACACCCAAAAGCCGAGAATCTTCTGCGTCCCTTGGGCATGCTCCTGAGGGGGTGGGGGGGGGGTTAGATGGGAATTCCCGCACCTCCTGGTCACAGTCCCCGAGCTGCCCCTGTTCCTAGCTCTTTGCGTGTCCTTGCACCTCTTCTTCCTTCCGTTGTTGGTAAAAAACTCTCAAGATGGTCCTCATGGTCTCTGACAAGAGCCTATTTCTGTTTGCAGTTTCATCATCTCAGGTGAGGATCATCCAGTATAGCACTTTATATAAGTGATGAAAATAGCTAATAGCAAACAGTTTTTGGTAAAAAAGGATCTTAGAATGGAACTCAGCGAGCTCTCCTGTCCCTTCCCCCCTTCCTTCTAAAATATGAAAATGTATTCAGCGACGGAGAGCCTGTAAACGCAGAGTGGATATAATAAGGCTGCCCAGGGGTTTGGGGGCATTAATTACGTGGGGAAGTTAATCATAGGGAAAGTAAACACTTTCATTATGAATCCAGCTTCATGTCATGCATGTGGTTATTGGGCCCAAATGGGCAGGCTAAGAAGGAATTAAGCAACAATAAAGAAACAGAGACAAAAACATGTATTCACTTATTCGGTTTAGAGGCTTGAAGAGGAATGGCCGGCCCGAGCTCAAGGTAGGCCGCTTGGAAAACACGTGTTAGGGTTCTTCTATTCCAAGATCCGAAAGGACGGGTGTTCATATTGGGGGGAAAATCAGTGACAATTTAGTGTCAGTATATATCAATTGTGCCAGCACCAAAAATACAATAAATTAATAAGACGCATCTTTGCTGCTCTAAAGATCATAGATGCTAATTAAATTTCACAAAAACTGCTTTAAGATCCATGCAAGTTCATTGACTTCTACACAGAGCAGTAGTGACTTAGACACTGGCAAAGCACGAGAAAACACCTTAAATTATTAAGATGTGTCAAAAGTTGGTCTCCTAATGCTGTTGACTGTCTACTGATCAGCCTTAGTTTCCAACTGCTAGATGACACCCACTCTTTAGGAATAGCTCTGTATTTCTCGGAACATGAAATAATTACGGTATCAGCCAGTCAGTTTAATTTGACTAATGGTATTCAGATGTCAGTGATGACAAATACACCTTCGTGAAGTGAAATAATTTTGCTGTTTTCTGACGCTGTTGCATTATGGTAATATCCCACTTTCACTGGATCTGGGCCAAGGAATAATGAGATAACGTGCGGGGGAAAACCGTCTCCTTTCTGGATATACTGTATGTCATCTTAATGGCCCAACTCTATCGATAAATTATGGCTTTGTGCTTCCAAGTCTGGACTGAGAGGAGAGAAAAAAGGGTTGTCAGGACGAGGAAGAAGAATATGCGATTCTGAATTGTGCCCCTCTGGAATTACCGCCACTGATGGGCTGGAAGGTGGCTCGACCACACTCTTGGCTCTGCAGGTGGCTGGCAATCACGCCCGCCGTACAAGCCTGCACAGCCCCACGCGTCCGTCTTCATGAGACGCACTGCGCCTAAATCACCAGTGACTGAGTAGCACATTTTATATTACGGCGAGGCAGAAACAATGGCCCTGTATTACTCTTGTGCTGGTTTGACAGGGTGTCACCACAGCTTTTACAGAGGAATATTAAACATCGGAATGTGACAGGTACCATTTTGCTTGGCCTGCAATGGCAGCTCATTATGTCCATGGGAGGAGAGAAACAAGAAAAGATACAGGGCAATAAACCCCTGCGTGTCTGCTGCCGGCATCGTCAAGCCCAGAAGTCTCATGATCTTCATTGTAGGTAATCGCTTACCCTCTTACCCAGGAGCTGAGGATAGCGAAGCTTAGAAGAATGAGCTCACAGACACTCAGTAAAATTAGTTTTTTTTTTGGTTGGAAGATCCATTCAGTAAATCCCTCCTTATTTTGAGTAAATGCATTTTATGTAAGACAACTTTTGCAATTCTGAAATGTTGAAAATCGTTCCCTCCCCCTCCCCCCCCCCCATCGTGTATGCTACAGCACAAAATGAAAAAGTGGCTCAAAGTTTCTGGCTACTCACTGAATACTCCACTTTATAAAAATGTAATACCCAAGTCTGTCATGCATTCGTATGAACAATGTTTCTTGTTATAGATCTGGAAAGCTTTAGAATGTGGTAAAAAAAGGAAGCAGAGACTTTTAAAAACAGTGGTAGCCTCGATCAGGAAATAGTCATTTTTTTTTCTTGTTCTTCAGAATTTCCTTCTAGATGTGCTGTTGTTCTTCATAAAAGGGAAAGATGACATGAAAAATTCTAAGCTGTCTGGCCCTGCCTTCCAGATGTGTCAGCATGACTTAGTATGGAATCCTAGATTTCCGTGTGGGGGGAAAAACCATTCCTTGTTCATGTAGCACTGAATGGCATACAGCTAAGTGGATATTACTTTGAGACAATCCTCATGAAAGGGAATGGCAAATAAAATAACAAGCCCGCTGTAAACTGAGGGAGCATCCTTATTAACTTCTTCCTACCTCCTAGCTTACTTCATAAATTCATCCAGCCTTTGCTTTTTTATCGCATTGCTTAAGACATGAAGATGCTTTTTTTTGAGTTTTGGTGGGGAATTCCTAGCTTAAAAAAACAAATAACAACAACAAACCCAAAAAATCAAAAACAAAAAAGCATGTTATTTTTTTAATAGGTAACTGCTGAAAGAGCATCATCTTTGGCTTTTGAAATAATAACTATAGAAAAAACTTCCAAAAATAATGAGTTTAGACACTTGGAAGCATTATGTATCTATGTTGGAGAATTTGTTTACATGGTTCTGAATAATGATAAGAAGTTATTTCGAGAGGGAGGGGGCGTCTGGGTGACTCAGTCGGTTAAACATCAGACTTTGGCTCAGGTCATGATCTTGCAGTTCGTGAGTTCAAGCCCCACATCTGGCTCTCTGCTTTTAGTGCAGAGCCTGCTTTAGATCCTCTGTCCCCCGCTCTCTTTGCTCCTCCCCTGCTTGCATTTTCTCTCTCTCTCTCTTTCTCAATAAATAACCATTAAAAAATTAAAAAGTTATTTTGGAAAATTCTGGTATTTGAAGAGTACCGTATTTCCATCACAAGTTCTATTCCGCCTGTAATATAATCATGATTTTTTAAAGCTATCCAAGCTGTCCTCAGGCACCCTCAGAAAGGAAGAGGTTGAAAGAACTAATATTGAAACATTTTGGTGAAGATACCACCTCAAGAAGTGCAGAGAGGTGAGTCAAGTAGATCATATCGCTAGACCATTCATCTGAAACTATAAAACACAACGTTGTCCATCCAGAAGAGCTGCCTTTCTCAGGTGACCCTGTTTCTTCTGTGGTTTGTCTTCTCCTTTGGCTCCAGCACTGACGTCCTGTATCCTCTCCATCGTTGATCACCACAGATCCAGGCTCCGCCTTCTGGATTCCTAAGGGTTACCATCAGTGCCGTGAATGGAAATTAACCCAAGGACGCCATTTATTTATCTTGGCAAGAGCAGCATCCTCTGCCAGATAAACTTGGAGTTTATTAAATCATGTCTAGGTGAACCCTTGCTACTGAATTTTCAAATCCTGTATGACGTGTTTCCCGGTTCTTTCTTGACTCCCACTACTGTATTTCTAACTGCTGTTTGTGGTTCAGTCTTTCGCCTTACCATTGTGAAGGGGAAAACTTTTCTTGTTCAAATTAGGCTCATTTTTTTCTTCATCTTTTTCCTTTTTTTTGTTTTTCTGGACACAGAGAAAAGTTTCTCGCATCTTCACAGACATCCTACATTAAATGGAGGTAGTAATCGTTATTTTTTAGCTTCATCTTTACTGGTCATTAGTGATGATTACTAACCATATTTGTCTTACCGTATGCTACATCTGCTGTCTTGTTTACTTTCTCGTAAAGGAATCTCATAATGTGTGGGGGTATCTGTGTAGCTCAGTTGGTTTAGTGTCTGACTCTTGATTTTAGCTCAGGTCACGATCTCATGGTTCTTAAGATTGAGCCTTACATTGGGCTCTGTGCTGATGGTGTGGAGGCTTCTTGGGATTCTGTCCCCTTCTCTCTCTGCCCCTCCCCTGCTCCTCTCTCTCTCTCTCTCTCTGTCTGTCTCGGATAAATAAACTTTAAAAAAAGCACAAACAAACTAAAGGAATCTCACAAAGTAGGTACTGTAATCATCCTGCTTCTTTGGGTGGAGAAAATGATGCACAAGGAAATTCAACAACTTGCCCAGAATAAAACATTGGGCCGACACACTCAAGTGCAGATCTGTGTGACCCGAGGCCATGCTCATTCCGTATGTGCCCTGTGGTTTAGCGGATTGTCCCAACCACTCATTTTTTTTTTTTTAAACACAAGTTGTGTTTCCTATTCCCCTTTACAGTTTTGTCCCTTTTATATAGCTTTGCAGTAATTTTTTATATATACCTGCATTTTCCACATGCCATATACCCGTAGACTCATGGTGGCCTCAGGTGCATTATCTATTAGAGATTAGCACATCTTAGTATCACGGAAGTTCTTCTACCCATAAAGCTGTGTTTCTGCTGTGCTCAAATTGTTATTAAACACAACCACTCATGCTGAAGGCAATTTTGCTCTATCATACGTAGAAAGGTTTCCCCATCTTGTACCTGTGTATTCTGGGTATTTTTGGTTAAAAGATTTCAGTGGCCTTTGTTTGTCCCTCTTGAATCAAATTCCCATTTTAAAGAAATGTTCCCTCATTTTACTAACGATTTGTGTCTTTATTTTCTCCTAAATGTTAGCGTCTTAATATAGTTGAATGGTATTAGGAAGTTTGTCATTGTTTCTGATTCTTTTTTCTGGTAATTCATCAACATTCTGTGGATTGGAGTTATTCGTTTGTTTAGCAATTTACCAAACATTAAGTGACTACTCTGGTGTAGGTCTCACCCCCGAATTATTTAACACCTAAAACTCTGTGGCTTTAAAGTGTGTGCTAAAAAAGACATTGCCGTTTTCAGAGACTCGCCCAGCATACCTGGGCTGGGGTCACATTTCTAGTTCTCAGTGCCTGATTTGTAGCTCTGTTTACATACTGGTCTTCATATCTATTGGAGTTTGAATTTCTATATGTGAGTCACTATTTGGTGGACATCTGCTTCCCCCAGAAGATGGAAAGTTCCACAAAAATGAAACCAATGTCTGTTTTGCTCTATGTCGTATCCTTGGAGCCATAAACTGGCTTGGCCCACAGCAGGTGCTTGGTAATTCTTTGTCAAAGAAAGGACGAGGTGAAGCCTCTTCATCTTCCTGGTCCTCGGATACTTCAACTTTTAAGTTTATTAGTATTTTTTAAAGCTTATTTACTTAGAGAATTTATGAGTGGTGGGGGGGCGTGGGCAATGAGAGAGGGAGTGAGAATCCCAAGCAGGTTCCATAATGTCAGTGTGGAGCCCCATGTGGGACTTGAACTCACAAACCACAGGAATATGACCTGAGCTGAAGCCAAGAGTCGGATGCTTCACTGACTGAGCCACCTAAGTTCCCTCAACTTTTAAGTTTAAAATTTCAAAAATGGGAAGCTTCTGTAACTGGGTTGAGCAGAGCTTGGAGGCAAGCTTGGGTCGGGCCAGAGAGTGTGTACAGACTTTGGATTTGGACGCCTCGGCACAGCTTTGTGGATGTCTCTTGGGCCCTACAAATCCATCTCGGCCCCGACACTCTCCACCATCTTCATCTACCTCATACCCCCCTTGCTTGTAGTATCTGCCTGGCCTCTGAAGGCATGTTAGTTTTTTACCTGAAAAACTGGAATTAGAGATCTTGAAGAATCCCTTCTCATTTGAATAATCTGTGATTCTTTGTTTTTAAATTTTTTCTTAATGTTTTATTTATTTCTGAGAGAGAGAGAGAGACAGCATGAGCAGGGGAGGGCCAGAGAGAGAGGGAGACACAGAATCTGAAGCAGGCTCCAAGCTCTGAGCTAGCCGTCAGCACAGAGCCCGACGAGGGGCTTGAACCCACAAACCGTGAGATCATGACCTGAGCCGAAGTCGAATGCTCAACCGACTGGGTCACTCAGGTGCCCCCAAATAATCTGATTCTTAATTGTCTTTCCAAGGAAGTGTACTTGTCTTCCAACTGAAGTGCCTCATCCCACGTCCTGCACACAAAACCTCCTAAGTTGGCTAACCTTGCAAAGTAAATGGGTTGATTGCTGAGAAATGCAAGCCTGGAATTAATGGAAATAGTCACAGGAGAGTCTCTTCAAATTCTTAATTCCTTTTGCAGACATAGCCAGAATTCTCACTAACAAAATCCTGTCACGCTTATGATAATAGCTTGCTAATTTTGACTATCCAAAAATTCACATATTATGAGATGGTGGAGTCCATCAAACTCACAATAAAATAATGTGTTATCAGGTTTGTACCTCCACGTGGGCCACACTAAAGCAGAAAACTTCAAGGCCGGTTTTGTGTGGCATATTGTCTCTTGGAACCCAAGAACACCCAATCCTAGAAAAAAAACTTTTTCATCTCATCTGATCATATGCTTCCGTGAATAAATTCTATAGTAGAGTCTCAGTGAATTCGGTCTAAGCATAAGTTGGCTTCTGTGCTATGCGACTATGTGTCTTGTATCTTGGAAAAATGAGGTGTGATAGCAACTTCTATTCATTGGCTGGAAAGATGAACATACATGTGATCTCATTTATGCCTCATGATTGCTGAGTGAATAGAGGAGCACAGATCATCTTCATTTTACAGAAGAGATTATTAAGGGCCAGAGGTATGAAGGGACATGACCCAAATCCAGCAGTCCTTATGTGACGACCCTGTAAATATGATAGGCCATCCGACTCCATCCATCCTGACTTCCACACCTTAGACAGAATCAGTATGCATTCATGAGAGTGCCCTGAGAATCCAAAGTCTTGTCATTCAACAGTGTCCTTAAGGGCCACACAAGCAGGTGGGCTCAGAGTACATCACAGAAGATGGGTAAGGGCCTTAGCTCTGATTTGGTTGCTACTTTACCACTCACTGGGGCTATGATATTGTCATAAATGATTGTAACATGTGTCATGACTGGAGATCATGTTTGTGAGACCCAAACATAGCAAGGGGCCACAAATAGCATGAAACATTGCCTTCTGTCAAGTTTACTAAACCCGATCCCATTATTAAAAGGCTGTAAGCATTTCCTGGCCAAACCAAAGAGCATGAGGTGAAAAGAGTTTCAGTAGCGACGAGGTCCTAGAACAGAGCCCAACACAACTCAGTGTGGCTTTGCCAAGTGTGACTCAGAGGGAGACTGAGTGACAACGAGAGCCCGGCATGACTTCTGTGTGGGTTAGCTGTGGGCAGGAAGGGCAAATAGAAGCAAGCTTGAAGTTCCATAATAATGCAACTTATTTCATTCAATGAGCAGCCACAGGCCTACAGAGAAGTCAAGAATGGACTGGTCAAGTTTGAATGGAGCGCTATGCATTTAAATTATGTTAAGAAATCATGGTGAACACAGTTGTAATCAGAGCTGAAGGAAAGGCTGTCTGTGCTCTAAAGTCAGGATGAATATTTGAAGGCCACTCTTGGCAGACACATGTATGTGAAATCCCAGTAATACTGTTCCCAGCATTTCATTTTAACACGTAGGACTACGTAGACCGTGGCATTGTTACCAGAGAGCAGTGTACATTTTTAACGACCCGATGCTTTCATGATTTGATTTCAGTGCATCAGAAGTGTTTAGAACAAAGTGCCTTTTCTGGTTTCTGAAATGTCTGAGTAGAAGTTAAGCACTGATGATGGATTTCTGTTTGAAAACCATTCATTTCCAACTCGAATATTTGCTGTCCAGGCTGTGAAGCCCTCAGAGCCAGAGCATCCTCTTAGCCTATCAGTGCTTCCCACTAATGACTTTGATACTCCGTCCCAAGATGTCTTTCCAAAAACAATGTGATTGTGAGTGAAAGCCGTGCTAACAGCCCGGTTAGCCTGTACAGGAAGATGTTCATGGTGTCGGACAGATTCTTGACAGTCATAGTGATGAGCTGATAATGGAAAAGCTTTAAAATAAAAATAGAAATACTTGTTTATTTTGAAATGTGTTGTGTGGTACAAAAAAGATGGATTATTTTTAGCAGCTTTATTGAGGGATTGTTTATATACCATAAAATTCACCCACTGTCCATGTACAGCACAGTGATTTTTAGTAAATTCATGGGGTTATGCAACTATGACCACAGTCCAATTGTAGAACATTTCTCCTACACCTGAATTACCTGGGGCCCCTCTTGCAATCAGTCTTTTCTCTGTCTCCGGCCCCAGGGAATCACTGATCTGTTTTCTGTCTTCACAAATTTGCCATTTACATACATTTCATACAGACAGGCATCTTGTTTTGCCAATGGTATCAATTCACTTGAAAGACTGGGTGACATCAATGTATTGTTTAGAATGAAGTTTAGACTGTTAACATTAAACATTGAATCCCTCTAATGTCAGAAAAGTTCAAGTGGACTGTTGTGTTGTTGTTGGAGTAACAGAAACTGAAGAATTTAATTTTGGACCCAGACCCAGGATGGTGGTGTGGTAATGACCTGATTAAAAGTAACAGCATTAGAAGTGGTGGGCTGCTGTTTCTGGGGTACTTCCTGTGTTTGGGCATTCTGCTGGGGGGTGGGGGTTAGTGTTCATTTTTAAAAAGTCTTCATAATAGTCGTGAAGGATAGAGAGTATTTGCTCCATGTTAGAGGCAATAAAAGTGAAGCCAGCTGAAAGAAGTTAAGTAATTTGCCCAAGACCACACAGCACTGCTTGGTTCAAAGTCTATGCCTTTGGCTTTCATATTAGGAGTTATTTATGTAGAGATACCATGGTAAGCAGACCGTATGGCTTGTACCTGTCTACACCTTCCCACCTCCCAAGCCTACCCACTTGTATTTCCCCTTTTCTTTAGCTTCTCTCCTTGAAGCTACCCTCCCACCTCCCATTTTGGCTTCCCATGCACATGCTGCCAAAAAATAGGAGCGTGTGAATGACTTAAAGATAAGTACCCGCCCCTAAGGTGAATAGAGAATTGATCAGGGAGCTGTTTTGAAATGAGAGAGACAAAGACGGAGGAGGTATTTGAATTATGAAATAAAGGAATACACTAGAGTACATGGGAGGTATAGAAGAGAAGATAAGGTTTACAAGATTTGAGAAGAGAGGAATTTCACTTCTCTAGATGTGCCCGCCATGGCAATTTCATGAAGAGGGTGGGGGGTGGCCATAACAAAATTCTCTTTAGGAATACAATCCTTTGAAAAGGAAGAATTCTAGTGGCTTCTTGTGCCAGTGGGGCTGATCACCAGGGCCGCAGGGTCTCTGGGGGTCCTGCCCCCAGCGACACATTGAGGTGGGTGACTGGTGGACTCCATTTGGTCTCATGGAAGACCCTGGCTCTCTGCGTGGCTGGCTGCCCTGCCTGATGCAAAGGCTTCTGGGTTATGAGCCAAATGGGGAGTTTGCCAGATGTTATTCGTCAGTGAAATGAGGTGGCACTGTTAGCTTGCTTTCGTACTGCGCACGCACTGGGAATGAAGTTTCGGTTTGAGAGAATAAAGAATAATCTTTGAGGATTCGCTGGGGATTGACAAAAGGGATTTCAGAGATGATAAACTGTTTCATGTGTTTGCAGTAAAGCCTTAGATTCAAGCTTCATTTACACAAGTGGTCGGAAGTCTTAAATTCCACCGGCCCAAATTTGGATTTTTGAATTCAGACAAGTCATGGTAAACATGGTGAGGTTTGTGTGTGGAAGGGGGGACCAGTTTGGATAAATATATGGGAAGGAGGCAACTGGGCATTCAGAATATTAGAGGCACATGTAACATGTACTCAGGTGCAAAGGATTTCGCGCAGTTTCATAAAAACATATCCAATGCAACAGGATTTTCAAAAACACCCCAGAATTCATCGAGCGGGTTGATAGTGCTTGTCTGTGTTTTGTTTATTTGCAGAATCTGGAGTGGCCGGCAGGCATACTGGGTCCCAGGGCCACACTGGCTCCCTGCATGGGGGGCTTCTTTGTTCCTCAGGAACTTGTCAGAAATGCACATTCTTAACTCTGATCCTACCTCATTGGCCGGGAAACCATGAGCGTGGTCCCAGCAGTCTGTATTTTAACAGCCCGTCTGGGTGCTTCCGATGTGGCTAAGGTTTGAGAACTGCGGGAATAACAAGATGGGAATTTAGAAGGCACCATTAACACTATGTTGAAAGCCATTGGTCCCAGGGCCCAGGACAAGGAGCAGAGAAGCCCAGGGGCCGTCCCTGCTTACCTTCTGCTGCTGACCAGGATAGTGCTGTTCATTGTATGTCTTCCCTGCCTTTTATTTCCAGGCAGCCTTCTCTGCCCACATCGGTCAGGAAGGCTTTCTCGTTCTCTTTTGCAGCTCCTTTTGGTTGGAATTCCTTCAGGTCTGAGGTCCTTGTGGTTCTCGATGTAACTCTTTCGTTCTGTTAATTGTTATTTCCCCCTCTGCCTCAGCCTGTCTCTCACTGCCACCCCTCGTAGATGCCTTGTGGGAACAGACCAGTCACTCTGTCCCCATCACTTTCTAGTCCACTCCCTTACCTTGGTTCCTCTGTGACACGTCATTATTTGAAATTCTGTTAGGGTCCTGGGTTTTGTCTTTCCAGAGACAGGAAGCTCACCTCTGTTGATGAGGGGTCCCAGGTCAGTGCCTGACACATGCGAGGGTTACCGTGAACGGGACTCATACCGGCTTCTCCCACACTCTGAAACTAGAGCATTCCTAGAAGACTCTTCATAAACTCAGTGGCATAAGGCAAATAAGCAATCGCTCTTGATATACGTGGAGATTGTTTTACATTATTAAATATTATTGACTGTATTCCCTGTGCTGTACTTTTCATCTCTCTGACTTGCTTATTTTCTCATTATGGAGTTCGTACCTCTTAACCCCTTTCATCTATTTTGCCCATCCCCTGCCTTCCTCCCCTCTGGCAACCACTCGTAATTGTTCCCTGTATTTAGGAGTTAGTTTCTGCTTTTGTTGCTGTTGTTGTTCATTGTTGGGGTTTTGTTTATTGTTTTTTGATTCTGCATATAAGTGACATCATATGGTATTCATCTTTCTCAGACTTATTTCATGTAGAATCCTTATTTCCTTAGAGAAAATTAGGAGCATTGCCAGCCCCAAAACATCATCTCTCACAGGCTTTTCTGATGCCTGAGGACACAGCTTGCTAACGGATGCACAAGAGAAATTGAGATAAAGCACACATGCTCGCAGATGTTGTTGGAGCTCTGGGGGCTGGTGGCTGACAGGCCAAGTGCGGTTCCCAGGAAGGAGCGTGGTGGGGCCGCTCGCTGCGGGGGGTGCACAGCGCATCCTCGCAAAACAAATGTGGAATGCTGTTGTTGCTTTTTGCCTTTCTTTCACGAAAGTGAAAATCCTCCTTGGATTTCTTCCCGTTAGCGCAAACAGGCACTGATGTAGGTCTGGGGTAAACGTGGAGTAGCGTGAACTTGGAAAAGCTGGGGATATCCGTACATGTCTATCCTGATCTCGGTGGGAAGGTACTGATGAGCATACCCCCTTCCTTACACGGGTAGTGATGGACAATTGCACAGAGTCCATGATCCAGGGTGATGTCAGGGGCAGAGCCCAGACCCAGAGCTCCTTGAACCTATCTCTGCACTCTCTCTCATTGCCCATGTGGACTGCTGGTTTCCAGATATTTCTGAATTGTTCTTGGAAATCACAGTTGTTAGGGATGTAAAGGCAGGTTTCTGATAGTTTCCTTTTCCTGCACCGGCTTCCTAAATGTTTCGGCTCTCTGTGTGTTTGTAATCAAATCCCCAAGTGCTGGTAGTGCAGGCTTCCCCAGGTTCAAGCTGGGGGCTTTATTTGCTTGGGCACAGCCAGAGTGTATTATAATTCTTCATTTTCTTAGTTGCCTTCAAGAGTAAAATAAGCAATTTCATTTAAAATTAATAGCCCTAGTCTTATTTCTGCCTTACTCACTGAGGGAAGCCTTATAGTTAACTGCAATTTCCCTGCAACTTCGAGGGAATTCTTTGATGGGAGCCTGGCTGTGCTGCTTTTAGACAAACTCCTGTATTGGAGCAGTGTGCCACTTGAGGAACTGCATTCTGAGTTAAAGCAAATTACCTTGCTGTCTGCCTGAGCACTTTACAGGTGTACGCATCTTCCCGACAAGGTTGGTACATAGCCCAGTTTTGTGAATCAAGGACTTGAAACATACCGGAAATTCACATGTAAAGTAGATCCCAGAGGTGTCATTTTATTGAGAGCAGCTGATTCAGAGAAAAAGAAATTAAGGACTGTCGGCGGGGCTAACAGCATCCGGGAAAGTTTGAATGTATTGTTTTTGTCCTTTTTGTCAGAGGTGGGGCCTTTGATGATTCGTTTGTGCCTGTATTTATGTTACCTGCTTCTACATGGGGTATGTGTGTGATATTATGTAGGAATTAGAAATAGGCAACACATCGTTTTAGTCAATAAATGTAGTAGGTGATTCTGTGCAAGGTAAACAAGATTGAGTCACAAATGTCTGGAGAGAGAGTGGAGGGAGAAGGAAAGAAGAACGGGAGGGGAGGCCGGATGGGGACTTCTCAGATCAGGACTCTGTGTCCAGAGGCTCGGCCCCTTATCCCCTAATGTTTCCTTCCTGAAGCTGCAGAAGTTAACTCTTATTTTGCGCTTGTTTATAAACTGAAGACAGCCCATGCTTAGACACTGCGAACAGCACTTTAAAAAACTGCTTATTTATTTAAGAGAGAGAGAGGGTAAGGGAGAGGGAGGGGGAGAGAGAAAGAATCCCAAGCAGGAGCCATGCTGTCAGTGCAGAGCCTGACCCAGGGCTCGAACTCATGTGCCATGAGATCATGACCTGAGCCGAAACCAAGAGTCTGATGCATCGTGGTTTATGCCTCTTGGTTATCTCTCTCTCATCTTGGAAACGGGAGGCAGCACAGTGTCCTGGTCAAGGGCACCGTCTCTGGAGGGAGACCTTCCATTTGGAACCTCAGATACCAATTACGTGCTGTGTTACTTAAGGCAAGCTGCTCAACATCTCGGTTCCTCAAGCCCCCTACACCCACCCCCACCTGTAAAACACAAGTATAGCAGAGCCCATCTGCGAGGAGAATCGCACAAGATCGTATTTACAAAGCACTTAGAACAGTGTTCGCACATACTGTGCGCTCCGCCGATTCTAGGTCATCAGTCTGCAAACCCAAGTGGTACTTGAGTGGAAGGGACTTTGCCCCTCGGGGGGGGGGGACATTTGGCAATATCTGGAGCCACTTCAGATGTCATAGCTGGAGGGGAGGGCAGATGCCCTGGATGCTGGCACAGGTCCTACCGTGAGCAGAGTGGTCCCCATAAAGGGTTGCCTGTCCCATAACGTCAGTTGTGTACAAGCCTTTCTCCAGCCTTCTTCCTCAGGACTGGGGTTATGCCCCGCCCCCTGGATCCCATTCTAGACCCCTAGACCCTTTGCCTCTGGTTCCAGTCCTGTCCTTCTAGTTTCCACAGGGGGTCTTCCTGTGATCAGTTCTCAGCCTAGCTACCTCTTCCTCTGCTGCCGCGGGCTGGCTGCTCCAGCCCTGGGGTCCCTCCTGGCTGCCCGCGGCCCGCTGCACGGTGTCCGCCCCAGCTCTCACTTTCCTGGGGCCCTGATCCATGTGGTGGGAGGCCCTGCAGGCTGTAACCCATGCCTTTTGTCCTGCTCATTAGGGCTGTGTGTCTGAGATGGTGGCAGACAGATAGATCCTGGCCCCCATCCCTTCTGCTCGCTTGCTTTGATCTCCTCCCTGTGTCTTTTCCCTCTTTGTGCAGAGCTCTCTTCTCCCCACACCTTGCGTGCCCACCTCCCTCAGGGCAGCTTGGGCCAGGGACTTTGATCCCAGCGCCCTCCTGGTGGACGCAGACCTCGGGGTGAGTGTTGTGCTACTCTTTCCTGAAGGTTCACAGGGCAGGGAGGGACAGAGGACACTCTCTTCTTCATGGGGGCGTTTTCTCTCTTAACTTCCAATGCTTTACTTCTGTCGTGGGTCCTTGTGTGAGTCCTGAGAGGCGAAGAGTGAGCCTGCTCTCTAGGGCCCCGCCACCCCAGGTTGGCCAGGGAAAAATGAGCTTTCCTTTCATGGGAAATAGCATGGGGAGGGTGTGGGTTTTGGGGTCCTCTGACCCCAAGTCACATTCTCACTACATCCTTTACGAGTTATATGACCATGGGCAAATTACCCTTAGTCTCTTATTTATTTTGAGAGAGAGAGAAAGGGGGAGCCAGAGAGAGAGCGAGAGAGCGAGCAAGAGTCATTTCTTCTTTTGAAAAAGATCCCTAATTTCCCGTCCCGGAGGCTCTGAGGGGCAGTATGACATTTGGTTGGAAGCACCCTGCTCTGTCTGGCTCAGCTTGGGTTCAGGCTTGGCCACTTTCTTGTTGTGCATCGTGAGCAAGTCCCTTAAGTTGTCTGTCTCCTTTTCCACATCTCTAAAACGTGTGCGACCATCGTGGTACCTCGCAGGGTAGTTGGGTGGCCTAGACCATGTCCTGTGACTCAAGTCTTTAAAATGTTTCCTTCATTCACCATTTCCTCACCTGTCTCATGCTGCTGAGGTGCAGAATGGGGGCCCTGGAGTGGGGAGCGCGGGGCTTGGCACACAAGCCAAGCGCAACAGGAATAGGCATGATGGCTGGAACGGAGACAGGGTGATGAGGTGCAGAGATGCCTCCTGGAGGGGGTGCTCCCTGGCAGAGGTGTATGTAGTCAGAGCATGTGGACGTGCATCAGTCTGGGTTCTGAAGCAGGGATGGTTTTTATGTTTTTAAGATTTTTTAAATCTTTTAATTTATTTTTGAGAGAGGCAGAGAGAGCAAGTGGGGGAGGGGCAGAGAGCAAGCGAGAGAGAAAGAGAGAGGGAGAGAGAATATCTGAAGCAGGCTCCAGGCTCTGAGCTGTCAGCACAGAGCCCGATGCAGGGCTTGAACCCTGATGCAGGGCTTGAACCCACGAACGTGGGATCATGACCTGAGCCGAAGTAGGATGCTTAACCGAGTGAGCCACCCAAGTGCCCCAATTTTTATGCTTTAAATGTTTTTTAAGTTTATTTATTTGTTTTGAGAAAGAGACAGCAGGGGAGGGGCAGAGGGAGAGACAGACAAAGAGAATCCCAGCTGTCAGCTCAGATCTTGATAAGGGGCTCGAACTCACGAACCATGAGATACTGAGCTGAAATCGAGAGTCGGTTGCTTAACCGACTGAGCCGCTGTGGAGCCCCCAGAGGCAGGGATGATTAGGTAAGGAAAATGTCCCCATGTGCTTAGGCAAGGTGCCTCACTTGGGAGATAGGCTAGGGCAAATAAACAAAACCAGAAAAATACCTTAACGTCTTAAATCCCCAGGTCTTTGAAATTGCCAGGCCGTGCCGTGAGGTCTCTCTCCAGCTGGTAAAGTGCACTGTCTGTGCTCTGCCTGCGTCTTCTCGGTTTCCTCGCACCATCTTTGCATGCCCCGTACCCCTTTCAACTGGCTTTTACGTCCAAACGCCTGTCTGCTGTTCTCTGAAGGACTGCCCTTGGGCTGTGGGCTGTTTTCCCCGCATCAGCAGAGAGGTAGAAGGGCCTGGGAGTTTCCTTCACCTCGGGGCAAGCCTGCCAGTGACGGACAGGCGTGGGAGCGGAACGGCCTGGTCCCTTTGCGTGAAAGAGAATTTTTCCTCCAAAATTCCCTCGCTGCATCCTGTATGGCACCTGCAACGGCCCATCGCTGGGCTCCTTTCCTGGGGAGCACTCCTTTAACGCATTCCTTGCGCAGGGCTCCATGTCTCAGGCTCTGCTTCTGGGGAACCCCACCTAAGGAAGCCCTGCTCTGATGCTTCTCTCAAATTTGAGCATCATACCAATATACCCCCCTACTTCTTTTTTTTTCTATTTCTAAAAAAAAAAAAAAAAGTTTGTTTTTGAGAGAGAGAGAGAGAATGTGAGCGCATGTGAGCAGGGGAGGGGCAGAGAGAGAGAGAAGGAGTCACAGAATCCAAAGCAGGCTCCAGGCTCCCAGCTGTCAGCATAGAGCCCTATGTTGGGCTCGAACTCACAAAATGGAAGATCATGTCCTGAGCCGAAGTCAGACGCTTAACCGACTGAGCCACCCAGGTACCCCTGCCTCCTTCCTTCTAAGAAGGACAGGAATGGATGGGGTGAGTGAGGGTCAGGGATGGGGAAAATTGGAGAAGTCATTTTTACACATAATATGGTAAGAAAGAAAACACCTATTTTATACTTAGACATAGTTATAGGTAGTTTTATTAAATTGCCGTTGTCTTACGTACCAGCATTCAAAGCGAAGACATTAACACACACACACACATATGTGTATATATTCCATTTTAATAACTAGCATTGTCGCGGTGGCAGTCATTTTTCCCCTCTAGATTTTAAGACATAATGCTTTAGTTATATAAATGTTAAGGAGGTGTTTGTGGGCTCTCTTGGGAGTTAAACTACAATTTATGCCCCTTATCCTCTGTGAAAAATGTTTTCCAAATGCTTAACCAGAGGAGAATGGCTTTGTCATATACTTGAGACAGAAGACCTATGTTGGGGTACTTTTGACCCAGCGCTGTGTGGAATGAAGTGAGTGAGGAATTCATTTATATTAGAATCATTTCTTACGGTGTCACACACACTGCTAGAAATTGCTTATGAAGAGACTGTCATTGGAATATATTCTCCCTGGAATCTTATAAGATGTTCTCTTTGTTTCCAATGTACTGAAATTCTGTGATGACACATCCCGCTGTGAATATAATTTCATTCATTGTGCTGGGCTTACCATAAGCCCTTTCAACAAAGAAAACATGACTTTAGGAAAAAAAATATTTTTTAATTACTTAATATGCTGGGCTTCAATATCAAAATAGGGGGGGCGCATGAGGAAGGTGAAAATAGTCTAGCCCTGAAATTGATACTGTGGACCTTGGACATTCATAAAGGAATATTCTGGAAAATGTGTTGAATGTCTACTGTTTCACTAATGGCAGTGACATAAGAAACTGTGCTCAGGCACTTAAATGTATCTATTTCCTGTTTTGTTCACTGCTGAATCCCCTACATTTTCGAATGCAGATCCTACAATTTTTCCATTATGTAGCACAGAAGGAAGAGCAGACATCTCGTTGGTGGATGGGGTTTCAAGATTTCAGCAGCTTAGACAGCTGGGCCTGTCAGCTGGGGGAAGCCCTTGCTGTGTTTGTTCCTGTCAAACAAAACGCATACCTTACAGTGACCGCCCTTTGCTAACCTCTCGTACAAAGGAAACCCTCTGCATTTCAGGGATGGGGAGCAAAATGACTCAGGAAGTGGCCAGCGTGCTCGTCACCCAGATGGGGCGAGAAGGGGGATGGCGATGATCGCTGCGGACTGTGCGGCGGTGACAGATGTTGCCTGAGACAAAGGGTGCTAGAGCTCTAGAGCTTAGCCGGGGCTGAGGCGTTCCTGCAGCAAGCTCCCGGGACTGGGCACCAAGGAGGAAGCTGGGCGTCTTCCCTCTCCTTTCTGTGGCTTCAGTCACAGAATGGTTTTCATCTAACAGGAAGGTGGAGAGGTTTTGGCCGAGGGGGTAGTTGCTGGCGAGGTTCTGTAGACTCACACATCTCCCCAGGTGCTGGGGACAGGTGGCCGACTGCCTTCCTGGTGTGGACTGAATCTTCGTAGCCTCTCCTCATTCATATGGTGAAGACTTTCCCACATCCCCCGCCCCCTACAGGAGTGTATTTGGAGATAGGGTCTGTGTGATGGTAACGAAGGTTAATGAGGTTGTAAAGATCGGCCCAGATATGACAGAATAAATTCCATATAGAAGACGCCCCAGAGAGCTCTCTTTCCCTCCCCATCTCTGTGCTGTCGGAGGACACAGAGAGAAGGTGGCCATCTCCAAGCCAGAAAGAACTCTCACCGGAAACACACTTGGTGGCACCTTGATCTTGGACTTGTTGAAACCACCCAGTCTGTGGTATTTTATTACAACACCTACAGCAGACCAACACCATGTCCAAGCAATTCCAGGAGACTTGACCTCTGATTCAAGAAGTTTGTAATCTGCTTTCAGGAAATGAAACACTATTACATGCTTTCCAGACAAAGAAAGGCATATATTTTCACCCTTTACCAAAACATTACTAAAACAACAGTGAGTGTGTTTTTATTTTTTATTTTTGAGAGAGAGCATGAGTGTGAGTATGGAAGCTGGGCAGAGAGAGGGAGAGAGAGAGAATCTTAAGCAGCCTCCACACTGTCAGCACAGAACCCCGTGTGGGACTTGATCTCATGACTGTGAGATCATGACCTAAGCTGAAATCAAGAGTCAGACACTTAATGAGCCGCCCAGATGCCCCAATAGCATTAAAAAAAATTTTTTTTTAATGTTTTATTTATTTCTGAGAGAGAGAGAGCATGAGCAGGGGAGGGTCAGAGAGAGAAGGAGACACAGAATCTGAAACAGGCAGTCAGCACAGAGCCCAACGAAGGGGTCAAACCCACGAACTGTGAGATCATGACCTGAGCCGAAGTCAGACGCTTAACTGACTGAGCCACCCAGGCGGCCCAACCCAATAGCGTTGTTTTTTTTTTCACTTTTACTCACATTTTATTGATCATAGGAAGTCAGTGGTCATGGGGAGGTCAGGGAAGGACAGTACCACTGTCGACATGGAAATAAGAGAAGAGGGATATTGGTGAAGAGAACATTGGTTGCTACAATTAGGGAGGACACGGGATGCACTTGTAAGCTTTTGTACAGGAGAGTAACATGACCCTCTGAACTTCCTGGGTGCCCAAACTTCACATGTAAATTGTTGCCCTTTTGATACTGAATGGTGTGCTCCATATTGGTCTCCCAAGTCTTATTCTTCTTGTCCCTCAATGGTCCACAGACTGGATCCTCAAGCAGCATGCGTTAGGTAGACAAGTTAATTTATTTTTTGAAGGATGGATCAGGGTCTGGGGAGGTCAGTCACTGGACTTGTCTTGTTTAACTTTAATGAAAGGAAGACATGCTCCTTAGAGTTGTTTCTATTCTTTTATTGGGAAACATTTTGTCATTTCTAGTGTACTGGCCATCAGTGTTAATAATTAGGAATAAGGCAAAACGCTGATTTCCTGGAGGCAGAAGAGAGCTGCTTGCCACTCTTTTCAGGCTCTTCCCTAAGAGGCTGATGCCCAATTCCATCATCTGGGGACTGGTCTGGTGTGGCTGGAATGCTGACCTCTTTGCCAATTCCCTGGTCTAATGGGTACATGAGTCTGGTAGCTCCTGGCTCCAGAGAGATGGATGTGGGCAGCTCTGGCAGGGACAGTTCTGGAGCTCAAAGTGTCTTTTGAAAGCTGCACTGTTGCTGACAGCCCCAATAGCAGTTTTCAGTGCTCAGTAACCTCAGGATGGAGAGAAGAGGGGAGGAGGTTCCAGCGAGGACATTTTAGGCACCGGAAAGGCGTGGAGAGAGACTTCTGATTCAGTGAGAGAGACTTCTGATTCAGTAGACCAAGGGAGATTGAAAATGGGGGAAACTGAGAAACCACAGGGTTTTCACTGTTTGCTTTCAGAAGGCGTCATGACTAGGAAGACTGATTACCCCTGGGTCTGCGGCAAATGCCAGCCTAAAAAGATGAATTGGTTAATGTGTGTGAGCAGCAGGGAGGCTGCCAGAATCCACACCTGGATTTGGGGGAAGAGGGAGCTGCCCGCTGGTGTGCGAGGGTTCGCAACAGGTTCTCAAAAGAAAGAAAGAAACAAAAAAATAAAAAAAACCCCAAAAAACCCCAAAAAACAAAAGGTGCAGTGTGTAGCATTTGCCAATTTCTATGGTGTAAATACTGCCACCATGACCGATTTCCAGCTGCCACTATGACATCACTGAACACAGAGAAGAGAGGGGGCGTGACACTCTTACGTAGTTCCTCCCTTGCAGAAAAAACATGTACGTAACCTCAAGAGCAAGGATGATAGTAGAATAACTAGGAAGTGATAGATTTTTTTTGGTATTTTCATTTTAATGTAATTACTGTATGTTTATATAATTTAATTTCTAATAATGACTTTGTTTAACGACCAGCATGGCGATGTATAAACACTGAGTGGTGGCCCTTGGGAGTTGTGACAAGTCAGTTCCTCCATATTGTTGCCACAGCCCCTTCCCCGTACTGGCAGAAGACTGGATGTTTATTATCTACAAGGTTAAAATAAAGGGTCCTTGGACTTGGGAAGAAGGGGCAGAATTCACGTTAGGGACCCTGACCCTGAAACAGTGATGAATGGAAGTCGACCACCAATTTTAAGCCCCTGGTCTTGATCTCCCACCCAGCTCCCAGTGTGTTGGTAGCCAGAACTGCTTCTCCCTGACAGAAGACCAGGAGCATCTCCTCTGGGTCATTTGAGCAGCTGAAGACAGGTGGGAGCAGTGGCAGGAAACAAACCCTGAAGACACTGACCTTGAGATTCCGCAGGGAAACCCACTGGGTCGATCTCCCTGTGGTGAGGATCATTGCTGATAAGCCCCATCCTCACACACAGAGCTTCTAATCAGCATCCTGAAGGACTCAGACTTACAAGTTAGTGTTCGCAAGATATTCGAGTAAGCATGTATTGTGAAGGGCGTGCTCACACACACATACCCCAGCTACTTGGAAGAGACAGAAACTAAGCAGGAAGAGATAGTCGCCTAGTATACAAATTCAGAGAAATAATGAAACAAGAAGATGTTGCTGAAAGAGGGAAAAAAGTTGGCAGAGCCCAAGACCAGCTCTTGGAAATGAAACGAAAAACGTTACAGCAAAGCGGAAAGCTCAATTAAGAGTTGAAATTGAGAATTATCTTCTAGAAAATTGAACAAATGGCAAAGCATTGGAAAAGTAGGGAGAAGAAAGTGACAGGATCCCCCCAGGAGGTGCCACAGAAGGAGGGGAGATTCCTGGGAGGGGGTTCCCCAGAATTGGAGGACTTGCCATTCCAGATTGTGAGGGCCTGTGGAGAGCCCGGTACAGTGAGGAATTAGACTCAAGAAGGAAGGCGTTTGCTTATGAAATTTTAAAATACTGGGCAAGGCTCTGGCTTCGGGGAAGTAGTGGGAAGCGGGGATAAATTTCTATCCGAAGGATCCAGAATCAGCACAACTTTGTATTTCTGTGAGTTAAAAGGGCATGGCGTAATGCTTTCAGAATTCAAGGAGAAATGCTCCTTCAACACTGAATTCCCTACTCAGTAATATGGTTGCTGACTGTAGCGAGGAAACAGAGACATTTCACATCGTTGAGGTCTCGCATTGTAGCCCAGTGCACCCCTTCTCTGGAAGATTCAGAGGAATGGACTCCACCAAGTAAAAAGAGGGAGAAAGTCAAGATAGAGAGTTCACAAGGCAAGGGAACCAAAAACTGAACCAGGTCACCGTGGTGGGGATGCCTTGCGATGAAGGCTGCAGGACACGTCAGGCCCACGGGACGATTGTCCCTCATGGAAGGAAGCCACTGCCCTTGAGAGTGATTTCAGGTAGATGAACTTGATGGCATCCTTAGCATGTCTGAATGTATTGAGAGATTTAAATACCTGTGGGGAGAGTCTGAGGTATGTACATAACAAAACTAAGTACCTAAAAAAGAAATGAACTCCGAAAACAACAGCTGTTAACGATCAGAAAGCAAAACATTCTTCTGAAAACAGGCACTGGTGGTGTGCTGGGCAGGCTGGCCGTGGAGAGCGTTTATGGGATCGTGGCAACGCACGCATTCAGCGCTGATCCGACAAAACTGTGTGTTAGAATGCTGGGGGCAGGAGGAGGTACATGGAAACGTGTGTGGGAGTACGTGAGCACATGTGTGCGCGTGCGCACACCTATGCACTCGTGTGCGCATGAGCACTGTGCATGTATGCATGCATATGTGTGTGTGCATGAGGGCATGTGTGTACACATGCGTGCACATGTGTGTGCACATGCATATGTGTGTGTGCAAGTGCGTGCACACAGAAGAGGTGACAGGAAGGGGAAGGAGGCCTGAGCCAGTTCCTTCCAGAGTACAAAGCAAAAAGATAATTACTAAAGTGAAAACAAAAGTGGCAATGTAAGTATGTGAGTTAGATGAGTCTTTTTTTAGATAGATGGAAGGAAAAAACCCTTCAAAGGGTTTGATTCTTGGGAGCAGAAATAAGGAGGTCTGGAATGGAAAGAAACTTCTGTGTAACAAGCCTTGTAGAATGAATGACTCGACCCCTTAAGTCCTCTTCACGTATAATTTTGCTAAAAATAAAATCCAAATTACAACGAATCATGATCCCGAAAGGCAATTCTGGAGACATAATGAATGACGAGAGATAGTCACAGAAGTCCAAGACCCTGAAAAGAAGTGGAAAGCGTTTGGAACATATTTTTGATGCTTCCGAATAAAGCTATGCTTTTCTTTCTTTTTGCAAAAAAACAAAAACAGAAAAAACCCCAAACATGTGTTTTATTTAATTAAAATTTATTCAATGGTAATTTATGGGTGCTTTTGAAAAACACTGTGGAGTGAGCCAGGATGTTGCTACAGGTTTTGTACAATGTGGTGCCCTTTATGTGAAGGCCTCGAACACAGAATGATGCCGTTTGTTGGTTACAGGCAGTTGTACAGGCAGTACGGTTATACAAGCCTCTGTGAGTACGATCTCCGACCTCAGGCCTGGAGCGTTTTGTGAAGAAGGGAGGAGGTAATTGGAAGTGAGCCTTTAGCCACATCAAATTCTTTTTTGATTCATAGAGGGAGAAAGGAGCTGAATCAGATGTTGCAAAGTATCGACTAAGCCTACTAAAATGCACTCGTGCCTACTCGGATGATTGACTTTATATAGTTTTTAAAAATATTGGAGGGGCGCCTGGGTGGCTCAGTTGGTTGAGCTTCCAGCTTTGACTCAGGTCATGATCTTGCAGTTCGTGGGTTCCAGCCCCGCATCGGGTTCTGTGCTGGCAGCTCAGAGCCTGGAGCCTGTTTCAGATTCTTTGTCTCCCTCTCTCTCTGACCCTCCCCCGCTCATGCTCTGTCTCTCTCTGTCTCAAAAATAAGTTGAAAAAAAAAATTGGAAATTTTTCATACTTAAAAAAAAAGTAAGCACTGGTGATCAAGAAACAGTCATACTAGATCTGGAGATTAGGGACAAATTGACATTTAAAATCTATTTTCATTTTACATACAAAAAGTTTTTTTTTAATCGCTTTTGGTTATGACGGTGTATAATTAGTCAGTTTTATGGACAGTGTTGCTTGGTTTTATTTTCTGGGTTTTGTTTTGTTTTTGTGAAGACACAGCCCTGAACGTGAACTCAACTATGGTGAGAGATATACAAGATTTAGCATTCTATGTCCCTTATCTGAAAAGTAAATTAAAGCCTCACTTATCAACTAACTATTTGGTGTAACTTAATAAATATTTACTGAATTTCTGCTTCCTAAGAGACGTGATGGAAAAATTGCAGGGAGCAAGTCTGTGTCCTGTCACTCCAAAAGATGTCCACTCTGGAAAGGATGTGGCACAAAGTGTTGAGGGAAGGACACTGGATTCTGGTCACTGGATTGAGTCCTCTCCCTGCCAAGGTTAAATACGGATTGGATTTTGGACTTGTTACTAAACATCTCCAAGCCTCAGTGTCCCCATTGTGAAATGACAACAACAATACTACACGCCTCACAAAATTCTTGGGATTAAATTAGGTGACCCAGCTTTAAACACATGGCTCCGCACCTGGCACCAACAGACAGCTCTCAGTAGATGTTGGTGTGATTGAAAATTGTGAAGAGATTGTGAAGAAGAGAATGTGGGAGAAGCCATCATTCACGATGGGGTGGTTCAACCAGAAATCCGTGCATGACTTCTGCATGGCTGAGCCTTTGTGGTCAGGCTGGGAAATTCAGAAAAACACCTTGATGAAATTTTGGCTTGGAATTACATCTTGGTCCATCTTCACAGACAAGTGAGTTCTTAAGAAATTGGTACCTTTCTGGGGAAGAAGAAGCCTCTGTCAGTTGTGTTTTTATTCACTTAGGTCTTTGCCTTTTTTTTTTTTTTTTCTTCAGTAGCAGAGACAGTAACTAAAGCCTTACTCTGGGACCAGCCATAAAATAGCCTTGAGTCCACAGGGAAGGGCCTTACTACCTCTAGAGAATGCAAAGAGGGAAACCAGGAAACGGGAAAAAAGAATTTTGTTACAGTTGGAGTATGTCACTGAAATGTTACCCTGATAACAAACCTTCATGGTAACAAAAGAGAGATTAATTTGTTGGTGCCTGGGTATTCATTTACTCACCAGGTATTTACTGAGCACCTACTATGTGCTTCACAATAGGTATAGCATGAGGGATACAAATACACAGCAACAGTGTCTTAGCTTTCAGTAAGCTGACAGAAGCCACGGAGGTAGAAACAATGCAGGCGAGTAAATCAAGGGTGTAAAATCGTTTTGCAGGGCGCTGTGATCATCACTGAGGATGGCAAGGTAGTGGGCCACTTTAGACCAGAGGGTCTGGAAAGACTTCTTTAGAACAGGTTCTGTCGGATCTGATATTGCACTGAAAATGCGATGATATGAGAAAAGGGTTGTCAGGAAGAGCACAGGAGAAGAAAGAGCAAGTGCAAAGGCCCATGGGCAGGAACATGTTTGACTAATTGGAGGGCTGAGCAGGGTGGGTGAGTGGGGAGGTGCTGGGAGACAAGGTCCAAAAGATAGCAAGACCCTCCCTTCTGTGAAGCTAGGTAAGGCGCCTGCATATGACTACAGAGGAGAGCAAGCATTGGGATTGTGTAGTGGGGCCTGGTTTCTGGTTTACATGTTTAAAAGGATTATTCTTTTAGATCAGAAAGCTACAAAAGTAGGAGAAAATTAAATCTGAGAGAGAGGAAGTAAAACTTAGATTAGAAATCAATGAAATAGAGAAGAGTAGAACAATTGGAAAACAATCACCGAAGCCCAAAGTTGGTTCTTTGGTAACATCAATGAAACTGATGAACGTCAGGGCAGATCTAATCAGGAAGGGAGAAGGAGAGGCTTTGTCAGAAAGGAGATAGACCTCCCATGGACGCATCAGATACTAAGAGGATAATGAGGAAGTTTTTGAACAATTTGATGCCAGTAAATCTTACAGCTCACTTACATGGAGTGAACACATTGCTGAAAGACACATGCCACCAAAGCTCTCTCAAGAAGAAACAGATAACATGAATGGGAGCCCATCTGTCAAAGAAATTAAATTTATAGTTAAAAACCTCCCCCTAAAGACAATTACAGGCCCGGAGGGCTTCACTCATGCATTTTACCAAACATGCAAGGAAGAAATCATGCAGATCTGTTCAGATTCTTCCAACAAGGAGGAGGTGCTTCCCAGAGTTTCCACCTGTGATCAGGAGCAAGACGGATTCCTTCCGTCTTCATGCCCATGTCCTGGGTGTTTAATGTTACACTGAGGTTCTAATCAGTGCAGCAGCTTGAGGGGAAAACAGAGCTTGGTGCTAGAAAAGATGATATATACAGGGCGTTAGCTGTGGGTAATATTATCATCTATGTAGAAAATGTGATAGAATCTACAGAAAAGCTAGTAGAACTAAGAAGTGAATCGACCAAGGTGCAAGAGACAATATCAGTACACACAATGTATTATATTTCTAAATATGTAATCAGAAGTGATATAAACACCGTGTATAATACCATAAAAATACAAAATACTGAAATACTTAGGAATACCTCCAACATAAGATGTGAAAGACCCGTAAGCTGAAAACTACACATCACTGGTGAGATGAAGACTAAACAAAGAGAAATGTGCTGCGTTCTTGTGTCATTCTACTATTGTTCTCTGTTATCCACACATTGACCTATTGCTTCAAGTCAATCCTAATAAAAGTTCCAGGAGGTGTTTTTGGATACATTGCTGAAGTGATTTTAAGGTGTTTATGGGCCTCAGAACTGCCAAAACAACTTCAAAAAAAAACAAACAAAACCCAAAATTGGAAGACTAATGCTATTTTAAGACTTATTATAAAGCAAGAAGGTCAAAGTAGTGTGGTGTTCACTTCTGCCACCACAGACAGAGAAATCACAATTGGATACCCATCTGCAAAAATATGACCCATTTCTCATATAATATTAAAAAAAACACTCAAAATGGACCACTGACTTAAATACAAATCCTAAAACTATAAAACTTTTAGAACATATAAGATAACAAAATCTTTGTGCTCTTGGTAGAGCAGGCAATGATTTCTTCAAGATGACAGCAAGACCTTTACATTAAAAACTTGGGCCTTTAAAAGGGAATAAACAGGGAAATAAATGTGTTTCTAAATGTTTATTTTGAGAGGAGAGAGAGCATGAGCAGGGGAAGGACAGAGAGAGAGGGAGGGAGAGAATCCTAAGCAGGCTCTGCAGTGTCAGCACAGAGCCTGACATAGGGCTTGAACCCACAAGCTGTGAGAACATGACCTGAGCTGAAATCAAGAGTCAGATGCTTAACTGACTGAGCCACCCAGGTGCCCCTGGGAGAGTGTATTTCTAAATAGTATATCTGATTATGGATGTATTAATATAAAAGGATAAAAACAGAGATAGAAACAGAACCTCAGGAATATATATAAAAGAAAGTAATTCACCCATTCTACTCCTAGTGATTACCCAAGAAAAATAAAACAGATGTCTGTACTAAGACTTGCATGTCAATGTTCAGAGAATCTCCACTGATACAAGGCAGACACTGGAAACCACCTGAAGTTCATCCACAGGGGAATGGAGAAACAAAGTGGGGTGTGTTCATACTGTGGAGTGCTAGTCGGCAACAGAGAGCGATAAACTGACATCCACTATAGCATGAATGCAGCTCAAAATAGGTTGGAGGAAGAAGTCAGACATAAAAGAGTATATTGTATCAGTCCACTTTTTACTGAATGAGATTCCAGAAAATGAAAGCTGTGGGGATACAGGACCAATCAGTGGTCGCCGAGGGTGGAGGGAGGGATGCTAGATGTCAAGAAAAAGACATCGGGACACCTGTGCTCGTTACCTTGTATGTGACCATGCTTTCACGGGCATGTTCCATATGGCAGAATACCAAATTGTATATTTTGTATATTACATACTTTAGGCACAGTTTATTGCATATCAGTTTTGTATAAATAAAGCTGCTAAAAAAATTAAACCAGACCATTCTGTGGACTAAGTGGGGAGTGAACTGTGGGAAGGCAGTCAGGACTGGAAGCCAGAAGCCCCACTGTGGGATCCTCGCAAGCCGAGGGGGCAGGCAGGGCAGGTGGGAAGAGGTGGACTGTTGTGGTAATCATATGTGGAACCTCTGACCCTATTTGGGAAGGTGTACGGAGAAGGGAAATTCTGTCATCCCCAGGGTGGATTTAAAGCTTCAGGGCACATTGGGGAGTTATGAATATTAACTTGACTCCGTTCTGTCTCAGTACAGGGTTGGTGAGGGTAAGGACTGTAGGGATTTGGAAACAGAACTGAGTCCAGGTGCGGAGAGGCTCTTAGATCACTAAGAATTTACAAACCTGATGTAGGTGAGCCTTGAAGAACCACTGACTAGTTTTGGATAAGGCAATTACATTATTGATTTGGGGCAGGGGAGGTTAAAGTGCAGCTGTTGGTAGGGTGGTCTGAGGTTTGGTGGGGTATTTCAGGGGGTGAGACTAGGTAGGGAAAGCTCGTGGGTTCTTAACCTGGAACTGTTGAAATAGAGACAGAAAAGTGATTAATGAAGGAGGGAGGGTCTGTAGCGCTCTTTGGCCGATACTGAGTTGGTGGCTGCGAAGAGGCTTCAAGGTTGGGCCAGTGGTGGGGTGCAGAGCGTTCCGAACAGTAGCTGAAATCCAATCATGTTGTGCATTTCTACAGCCCTCAACTGCTCCATACATTCTTGATATGCATTGTTTGAAGAGAAGTTTGCCTCTGTAAACATCTCTCTGTGGAGGCAGAGCATAGGGAAACAAGGTCAGAGGGTTCTGGTTTATATACAAAGGCAGAGGATTTACAGAGCCTGTAGCAGAGTCTAGTTTGTTCTTTTCCCCTTCCTGGTCTGCAGCTCTTTCATGTAAAGCTATACTGCATACCAAGGATGGGAGGCAAGGGTGTTATTTTTTCTTGCAAGGTGGCAATATATCCCCTGCAGAGCCAAACTGAATTGTGGTTTGTTTTAGCTTGTGCTGAAAGCATTGTTTTATGGATGGAGGATGGAGTGTAGGCGGGAAATAGGCTCAGTAAAGTTGTATATGTGTTTTGTTTTTTGTAGCTTACCAGTAAAGAGCCTTTCCCATGTAGCAGTTGATCGCATCTTACTTATCTTTCCGGGGTTAAGGGCACTGGCATTGGATCACAGTGGTCAACACTAGACTTCTTACATTAGATCCTTTAAAAACACTTACTGGCTTCCTAGGAAGCTGGTGCTTGAGGACTGCATAACCAAACTTTACCCCGGATCTTAATTATACAATCACAGATCTTCCACTCCAAAGGAAGGTGTGCGGTGTGTGTACGTCTGCATGGATGTATGATCATGTATGTATGCCTGATACGTTTCTGAAGCTGTATTTTCTTTTTTGCCTTTCAGTCGACTCATAAGGACAATTGCCAGAGCTGTTGCTGGTTACATTGTACAAAACCACTGTGACCTATGAGGCTTGAACCAGAGCTGAATGCGTGATGGAAATGCATTGGATGATTAAGTGCTGTGTTGTGTTTGCATATTTAATTTTCATTGTATATGAGCAAAATTGGAACGGGGTGGAATTAGAGAGCTAAATGCAACATTTCAAGGTTGCGATCTTTCTTTAGTTCATGCATAGACGTGTATGTCCCCAATAGTATGCCTGTGGTGTCAACCAGCTTAAGTAGTCTCCATTTTCCAAATTCAGGTCGACATGGTACATAAATTGATTTTTTAAAATACTGTCAGCATATTATGGTGTCATTTAATATATACCAGGTCGTATTCAGCAGAAATTGGAATCAAAAACCGCAAAAGCTCCGTGGGACTCAACTTGGCAGCAGGAGAGCTTCATTTTGATTCAAGAGCTACCAAAATCCCTCATTAATTGGCGACATGGAACAATGGTTTTAGACCTCTGTGCCAACGTCCTGTTTTCTCATAAACTACCAGGCACCCATAGGCTTTGCTTTTCATGATGTAAATTACGATACGCAGGGCAAAGGGTATTTGGCTTTGCAGTAAAACAGCATAGATACCGAGTCTGTTGCTTGTGAGTGATGCCCAGAGAAAGTAGGGGACCAGCTCAGAGATGTTCAGCTAGTGGGCAGCGCTGGCCAGGAAAGCAACTAGTTTTTCTGACACTTTAGGCGAGTGTAGTTTCCACGACGTTAGTATGCCTTTCTTTTCCTTAGAAGCTTTTCCATTAAGGGCCAGGGCTGCGGGGTTCCAGGAACGGCACAGACCATGAAAACAACCAGCGATGGCTTCTGCCTTCTCTCCCACTTCCTTACTGCTCCCCTTAATGTTGTGGGCCCTTGCAGGAGAGAAAGGTCAGATAAAAACCTTTGGTTACATGTTTTTTGTTGTTGTTGTTTTTAATCCTTATTCACGCAGAGAGAGCAATCGGTGTTTAAGAGGGAGATTCTGTTTCAAAGACAAAACAATTAAAAGTTGCAATTTGCATAGTCACATTACATTAGCATGTTATAAGTAGAAAGAAACTGTGTTAAGCATAAGCCAGCCACAGCAGTAGGAATATTTTGAACATTCTATTTCAGAACCCTAAAAAAAGAAGAAGAAACCCAAAAGCCTCAATAAAAGAATGTCGTTTTTGCCAAACATAACTCTGTTCCATTGAAAGTGGCTATTCCTGTAGCGGCGGTCGGTGCGCACGTAGGAGCTGTGCACGGGGAGGAGGGACCCGGATGCCCAGGGCGGGGGAGGTGCCTTGTCTGCACAGGTGGCCCGCAGGCCGCTCTGGCCGTGTACTGCCGCTGTCCCCCGTCTCGCCCCAGACTCGGCCCCAGTTGTCTCTAATGTCACGTCCTCCAGTGTCTGGCCTCACCTCCACTATTCAGCTGGCTTTCTGTCTTTCCCCGTGAAGGGTGTGCCGTCATCAAAGTTCATTTGATGCCACCTTGCTCCCGCGTGACATGGTTTGGGTTAGGAGTGCACAGGATGTACTGAAAGGAAAGCTCAGGAAATTGCAGACGCCTTTGTGTGAGGTTTTTAGGCCGAGGGGAGACGACTTGTTTCTGAGCAGTAAAGAATAGAAGCAGCCACGTGGATGTTACCAAGTGTGGCATAGCAGCACCAGGATTTCCTCGAGAGGCTGTCAGCGCTCGTCAGCCGTGGCGATTGACCGGCTACTGCCCGTGAGTGTGCTTGTGTGTGCACGTATGTGTGCATCTGTGTGTGTGCACAGGTGTGCATGCATGCACGTGTGCACCTGTGTGCCTGTGTGTGTGCACACATGTACATGCGTGCGTGTATACGTGTCTGTGAGGGTGTGCGCATGTGAGACACGGAGAGGGCCTGGAGGGGAAAGAGGAATGTAAATGGCCCTCTTCTCTTCCGCTGTTTTTTAGTGGCCCCAAAACATGGGAAAGGAATAGAACAAAATCAGACAGACGCCAGCATCTAAGCCGGGCATGACTGCTGTCCTGAGTGGCCATTAAAATAGAAAATGTTCTGATTTTTGTGAGAGGAGGAGGCAGCAGATCCATGGTTTGCTGGTTTGTTTCTTTTCTGACTGCTTTACTCTTTCCAGTTGGATAGTAGCTGAAGTGGATTGAGAAGCTATAAAAAGCTAATAATCAAACGTTTTATTGGTTTCCACAAATGACTTAGAGCCCAGCAAGGTGGGCAGTTACACTCAGCACTGAAGAATTTGCCAATAAAGTGGTATTTTCTTCAGAAAACGTGCTTATACCTGCAGGGCTAATGGAAAGTAAAACTTGTTTGAATATTTATTTTGACTCCTTTTTAATGGGTACTTACTGAAGTCCTATGTGCCAAGTACAGAAAAGCACAAATTGAGAGAATCGGAGCTGTTATAATAAACATTACTTTTAGAGGCGCCTGGATGGCTCCGTTGGTTAAGCATCTCACTTTGGCTTAGTTTGTGATCTCATAGTTTATGAGTTTGAGCCCCATTGTCAGGCTCTGTGCTGACAGCTTGGATCCTGGAACCTGCTTCAGATTCTGTGTCTTCTTCTCTCTGCCCCTTCTCTGCTCACACTCTGTCTCTCTCTCTCTCTCTCTCTCTCTCTCTGTCAGAAATGAATAAAGATTTAAAAAATTAGAAAAAAATTACTTTACAACAGTTTAAGAAGAACCAAACGAGAGAGAGAGAGAGAGAGAGAGAGAGAGAGAGAAAGGGAGATATGCTTCTGCCGTGGACAGTGACAGGGAAGAGACAACATTATTGGTGACTTACTTCTAGCTACATTTGGGAAAAGTGGAGTACAGGAGGCAGATTCTAGTACATTAATGTGCGACATCAACTTGTAACAGTAATGAAGAACTATCAAAATTCTCTTCTAAGGATTAGGATCGTTGCAAGAGCGGAGGAAGGTTGTGCAGGTAGCAGCACAGTCAAAGCCAGGCTGTCGAGCTAGAGGGTTCTAAGTGCATTTCCAGGCTGGAGCCTCACTGCTCAGGGGCAGCGGAAGACCAGTACTGAGACTGTGCTCAAGAGATCTGGATTCTTACTCCTCTCTGCCATGGAGAGCTAACAGGGAGAGGGAGCTGATTTGCTTCATTCATTCGAGGCTCAAATTCACTAACAAACGTAAGGTCAGCTCCTGAATGGCGAAATGCTATCTCAGCATGAAGCACCATCCTACAGTAGGTCAGCGGAGCATACACTCTGCCCTTTGGAATTATTTCAACCATATATTCCCTGTGTCCTGCAAAGAGAAACCACATAGAAGATGCTGGAATGGCTTTTGTTTCACCCAGAAGGAGTACAGTGTCATATAAACACCTCTGAGAATGAACAGACTTCAGTCCCTCAAGTTGTGGCTTGCTGGGCTAGGGTATAAAATGAAGCACCCGGGCTGGTCCTGGAAGGGCATTGCAGAAAGTCTATGGTAAAACCATGTTCATGCATCATGAGGGTGAAAGTCAGGCAAAGCCGTGTAAAAGGAGGTGGGTGTTAATACAGCACAAATAGAAAACAGAGAAGCCTGGGGTGAGAGAGTGAATGGTTTAAGGACAACTTCGGGAACTGAATTCTGAGCTAGCCTTGGAATAGAGGAGGAGGGAACCAATGAGTTAATGGGGTTAAAGTTCAGAAGCAATTCTGTTGAAATCCCTGGAGGTGGAGGAATCTACATAGTTAGCAGGCCAGCAGGACAAAACGGAAGAGAACCTGGAAGGCCAGATCACGGAGGTGAGATCTGGATAAGATGAGCAATATGGAACTTGGAGGAATTTCTAAGCAAGGCAGTGGCACGGTGGGATTGATACCTGAGGAAGAGTGCTCTACCGTCTGGCGTCTTGGTGGAGGGTGAGTGGAGGCAGGAGGCTGGAGAATTGGGTAAGAGGTTATTGAAGGGGTGAGGTAGCAATCAAGAGAGGCTGGTGAGGAAGCAGGTGGGTAGATGACAGGTAGTAGAGAGGCAGCCTTGACAGGGGAGTTCTGTTTTTAGTTGACCTGTGTAGGACCACTTGCCCGGCTCCCTATTATTGTGGAGCCGCTTGTGAAGAAGCAGTATTTCTGTGTTGTGCTAGAAAAAGACGTACTTCATGGAAATTCAACAATTTGGGTTGTCCCATGCCTGGATTACAGACAGCCTGGACCATTCAAGGGGAGCATGTGATCTTCAGTGCCTCGGTGGAGCAAGTGGTGGGTCTGCTTGTGCCTTGGGTCCCATGATGCCTCTGTCTCTTGGGGGTAGTGGAATTCTCCTTCTGAGACCCAGAAGGTCTCTATGGTGTTGTATTTCTGTCCTGTATCAGCATTTTAGCCAATTCCCCTTTTCTTAGCATGTCAGTACTCACCCATCTGTGGTTTTCGGCAGGAAGTAACCAACATCTTAGATAAGGGGACAAATGGCCTCATGACATGCTTGGAATGTATGCTTTGTGGTGGGCGTGTTTCTAGGGACCTCATAGGCATTACTTCCACTGTTTACCACCATTTGTGATGATGGGTCTGGCACTGTGTGCTAAGTACTTAACGTGCACAGGCGCCTGTCATTTTCCTCTGACAGCAAATAGCTAGTGTTTTTATCTGCACTTTGACAGATGAAGGAGCTAAGACAGAGTTCTACTGGAGGTTTTGCTTTACCGAAGCAGAATCAGTGCTTGATATCACTGTTAGAGCACTCTGCTCACATAACGTACCTTATTGATTCCTTAAATGAAACATACAACAGCTCTCAGGGGAGTGAAGACGGGCTATGGCTGAGTTTTCAAGTTCTTCTCTGAGACGTGATTCCAACTCTGTGTTCAGAAATGAGTCAGGAACATCTTTTTCTTTCTGTGGAGATGCTCAGTGTCTTCTCCACAACTGCTCTCATTTTTGTGGCCGTCCGCCTGTCAGCTGCCTCTTGAGGTAGCGATGCCTTGATCCCTGGAGAGTTTTCACTGAAGCTCTGTGAGCACTTAGTGCAGATGATATGGGTGTGGGATGAGGGGAAGGCAAGTACTTTCAAATGGCATTAGAGATCTCTTCGAACCCTAAGATACTTTGAGATCCTAAGTTCCATTAAAACTATTTTGGGATGCAGTTAAGAGCAGAGCAGCAATTTTTAGGTCAGTGTTTTATAGCTTTTGGCCAAAACCCATCCAGAGGTTAATGGAGCAAAGAGAAGTGGGTAGAATAGAATTTGAGGGAAAAAATTAAAAGACAGACAAAGTAAGTGTAACTTCTTGTTCAAAAGTAAACTTTAAGGGTAAACTTAACAAAAGAAATGCTCAGATTACTATAGTCCTATGCAATTTCGATTTTACAATATGAAATAATTTAATCTCTGACTTTTTGAAAAATAAAAGAGTTTAACAAGTGATGTTTGTACTCAGCAAGTTTCTATAGTAGCTTAAGTTCTCAAGAAAGCATTACGAATGATAATTTTATCATCATTACAGAAAGCTTTTACATGAATTTTTTCTCTCTAGTTTTTACATGCACCCCATGAGATAAGTAGTGTTATTAGCATCAGTTTTCAAGGCTCAGGAAAGTAAAGAAACTTGCCTAAAGACAGCGTCTGGATTAGGACACAGATCTGACTCCTGTCTCTGCCCTCTGCAGACTACTATTGTTCTCATGTTTTCTGCAGAATATTCTATTTTATCTGTAGTAAATAAATACATCTCGTACTTATTTATGTGTTAGCTCGCCAGGGAGTGAAAGCATCCTTGCTAGGTTAATTGAAGGGAGTAATAGCAGCATCTTGGTTCTGAATGTTAAGCCTCACATTATTTTGGAGCCTGGTTTCTTAGTAACTGAATGTGTGGCTCCCACAGTTTAGATAAAATAGAAAGAAAATCATGTGAAATCCTAACCCATCTCTTCAAGATTAATAGAGGTTATGTTGGTCAATGAATAGTTAGCCGTAGAAGTTTTCATTTCTTTCTCAGCTCCTAATACAAAAACAAACAAACAAACAAACCAACAAAACCATTGTGCCTCAGTAGTTTGAAAGTGTAGACTTTTTGATGCTCATTTGGGAAATCCTTGTTATTTTTAACGGAGAGGTTATCTTGTTGCTGTTAATCAGCATGGCTCACTTGTACCAAATTATGTCCTAGGTAAGGAAATACTAAATTTTCAGCGAGTGATGGGAAAAGAAAGGAAATGTTCCTATCTTTAAGAGTTGTCTGTCTTTGTGGCTTTTATTCTTCTGTCCTTTTGCCTAAAAATATAAAAGGCATTTTATAAATCTTAATTTTCTCAGTCGTTAGAGAAATCTTCCTAATTATCTAAAATGCCCAATTAAATCTGAACGAAAATCTGGAGGATTAAAAATACAAATTTTAGGGGCACCTGGGTGGCTCAGTCAGTTAAACATCTGACTTTGGCTCAGGTCATGATCTCACGGTTCGTGAATTCGAGCCCCGTGTCAGGATCTGTGTTGACAGCTCAGAGCCTGGAGCCTGCTTCAGATTCTGTATCTCCCTCTCTCTTTGACCCTCCCCTGCTCATGCTGTTTCTTTCTCCATCTCAGAAATAAATAAAACATTAAAAAAATTAAAAAATACAAATTTTAGATTCATGGTATAGACATGGGTACAGTTAAATATGCTTCTTAAAGACAATGAATTCTGCCTTAGCTTCAGAAAGCTCATCTATCGGTAGCGAAATTTGGGACAAAATAAAAATATATAAAATCGCTTTCTACTCTAATTTACTGACCCTGTTAATTTCCTGTTTTGAGTTTTGACATTATTCCAAGATGATCTCTCTAGAGAGTGTTCGAACTCCTGGCCTAAAAATATCATGACAATTTTAACCTCACTACAAGCCAAATTGTTCCATTTTATGCTAAGTTTGTGTTGATGTACTTTAAAATTAAGGCAAAGCACTTGCAATTACATTGGGAGGTTTTGGATTTCTAAAGAAGGCTTTTGAATTCATATTGACTGAATTACATTTTCATCAATAATCTAGCAAAGTTATAATTTATGCCAATTAATGGGGAAGTAAGTATCCATTTGCAAATAGGAAACTTCTATCTCATTTCATGGAAACAAATAGTCATCATGAACTTGGATATGAAAGCTTACAAATAAGCAGAGGTCCCAAGTGCCCTGCTCTATTTGTGTCAAGAAGACCTTACTTTAAAAATTGTCCTTTTATATTTGGAAGCTTATTAAAGGGTTTTTTTTTTTTTTTAAGTTTTATGAAAGTTAGTTCTGGACAGAGTAGTGGAACTGGCTCTGTAATTGAGAACCTTATTTATATCTCACTATAAATAACAAAGCAGTGAGTGTACTCACGCTCCTACGATTACTTCTATTTTAATAGAGAAAATTACCTTCAGCTAAGTAATGATGAAGTATGTAAGTATCAGAAGGGATGGAGATGTTGGGGGCGTGGAGATTCAGATTCTTCTGGTCTTACAAAAATCACAACAAATTCTAAGGTTCACTGTGAAGAAGGAAGGGGGGTACAAAAGGCTGTCTAAAGTCCTGAAGCCAGTCTTTATGTACACCACTATTTTCTGTGGGAACCATATCCATTTTTTTCTCTCGGCCCTCCTCTGGAATCTCTTCATATGGTTTCCTTACTGCATTTTCTGGTCCCTGTTTGTCAGCCGCTTGCCAACTCTGTCAAACTCCAGGATTTCCTAAGCACAGAGAGAGGAGTTTGTATTAGCTGTTTTGCAGTGGCCATTCTGCTGTGATGCTCTCCCACTTAACATTTCTGTAATGAACTTGGTACAGTTGATGTAGATGCACAATAGACCAGGCAGAATCTTTAGTAAACAGCTATCAGTTTTTTCTATTAGCAGGTTTGCCTCACATGTACTAAATGTCCCTTAGTCATTTTGCAAAGGTGATTTAATAAAGCTGAGAGATGTATCAATTTCCCATAGCTGCTGTAACAAATTACAAGCAGTGGCTTAAAACAAGACAGAATTACCTTGTAGCCCTGTAGAAGTGTGATGAGGGACTCCCTGGGCTAAAATGGAGTAGGTGGACCTGTGTTCCTTCCTGGAGGCTCTAGGGAAGACTCCCCTTTCCTGGCCTTTCCCAATTTCTAGAGACTGCCCACATCCCCCCGCTCCACAACAGCCCATCCAGCCTTCTCTCAGATGGAATCACTGACTGGTTCTCTGCATCTTTGACTTAGGAGGCCCCGTGGGATTACGTTGGGCACAGTGACATGATACAAAGTGATCTCTCCGTTTCGAGGCCTGTACCCTCAATAAAATCTCTCATTCCCTTTAACTATATAAGGGAATGCATTTTCAGGTTCCAGGGACTGTAAAGTGGACATCCCTTGGGGAGCCATTGTTCTGCCTTCCATGGGCTTGGAGAATTTTTGTTTAATGGTTCAAAATTGTCTTTAATTGAATCATAAAGGAAATCATTATGTACCATTTTTGTGGATAGACTTAGTGGTAACTTTGGGCATGTGATTTTTTATTTCTCCATATTATATCTCGTTAGTGGCGTATTTGAGCTGTCTCTAATTAAATACCTCTAGCTGTAAAGGTGTTTATCCTAAACAGTTATGGTATTCACTGAATACTACACTAGGTGCTGAGAAGTTTTTATGCCTTATTTCCCTTAGTCCTCACAACAACCCCCTGCAGAGGGTTTTAACTTTTTCCTGTTTTTAATATTTATTTATTTCAATGTTTATTTATTTCTGAGAGAGAGAGAGAGAGAGAGAGAGAGAGTGAGGAAGGGGCAGAGAGAGGGGGACACAGAATCCGAAAGAGGCTCTGGGCTCTGAGCTGTCAGCACAGAGCCTGACACAGGGCTCAAACTCACGGGATCATGACCTGAGCCAGAATTAAGAGTCAGACACTCAGCCGACTGAGGGACCCCAACTTTCTCCTGTTTTATAAATGATAAAATTGAGGATTTGAAATTTTAAGTAATTTTTCCAAGGCTTCCCACTGTTTGGGATAGGAACACAGGGTTTGTGACAGCAACGCTGGTATCCTTTTATACATTCGGAGCTCTTTGAGGATGGGGGTATTTATTTGCAAACCTCATCCATCACTCACACGCCATCCACAATGGGCACTCACTCAGTGTACATTGGACTCATGAATACTAATACAGTCCAGTAAAGTTTGGACTGGTGCATTCAGTGGTGACATAAACGTGGATTCAATGGCATAGGATTAAGGAACCACTATATTTATGGTACTTAATGTTCCCTGTGATGGTGATTGCTGACACCATCTTTCAAGAGTGGGCCCTCATCACTGCCATCCCTCTGCCCCCGGTATTGTATGGACATCTGTTGTGTCTTCTACTATACTTCTGGTGTTATCTCCCAGCTGAACATTTTGGCGGTGACTTTGGAAACATCTGCTCCCCTAGCCTAAGACCAAATGAAAAATTTCCCCTATCAAATGAAATTGGCAGTTCATGCTTTAATCTTCTTTAGGAATCCCTTTGGTCTAAAACCACAGGACTAAATCCTGAGAGTCTGATATGTAGTGAGCAAAGGGAAAGACCCATGTGGAAGACGTCTGATAGAATAAATCTGAAATTCTGCAGCATGACCTTCTCCCCAGCTGAGGCCTCCATTGTTCTGGGATGTCACTTCCAGACAATTTCCACATAGCACCAAGAGGCTCCTGTTCAAACTCCAGTTGTAATCCCGACTCTGGCGGATAACAGCCAGGTGATGTGAGGCAAGTTCCTTAGCATCTTTGGGGAGAGTAATGACCTTGACCTAACTGAGCTGACTGGGTATACACATGGGATTAAGATTCAGTATCTGATCTTTAAGAAAACCATAGTTTCTTGAGGGAAAACTCACACGTAGTAGCCTGATTCCTGTGTATCAAAATTGCAAGCTATGGACAATCATTACCAGTCGTACCCTTTTTGATTTTCTTCAAAGCAAGAAAAAAACCGGCTTAGGACATGCGGGTTATGATCTGATGCTCCAAGCTAGACTTCAGAGTCCTTACAAATTGATTTGATGCTCTAAAATGAAGCCATATTGTTTCCTCCTGGGGCAGAGACAGCCTCCAGACTGGCCATTTCAGACGGGGCTACCGGGCAGACAAAACACCAGACACCTGCCTCTCTCACTAAATGTGTGGCTGCTGCTTTACGAGTTACAACTTGGAGCATGCTCGCGCCTGTAGATAAGATTATTTGATCATAGAATTGCCCCTGCCTTCTGACAATACCCGTCCTAGAACGCCCTCAAAACATTCTAACGAGAGCCCAATCCTATTTCTTTCAGACACCTGCTTACTGAAATGCCTCTTAGCTCCCCATGATGGGCATTCTTCTCTGTACCAAGTGACACACCCAACTTGTTCAATGACAGCTAGCGATCTTAAGCTCAAGGGCACTGACATTTCCAAAATCTAATTCAATTAAGGACCACAGGTAGGCATTCAGAAGCCGAATCACATAATTCTTTAGCAGTCTTTAACTTGTTCTTCAAAACTCAATTTTATTATTTTCCTTCATATATATGGTTTTAAAAGTCGATACAAGGAGAAGGGATTGTAATAGGAGAGGATCACCTTCCATGCTCTTTTCATTCCCCGCCCCTGAAGGAAACATGATACGGGCGTCAGCCTACTCATTTTAATCAGAGCCTTGACTGCTGTGTTTAATTTCCAGGAACCCTTGTTCTCGGATTATCCTTTCTTCGCTTTATTCTCCTGGACTTTGTTGATGAGATCCCCTCTTGAATGTCTTGTCTGTGAACACAAATTTGATGTCATTATGTTTATTATTGTAATAATTTTCCTATCCCTGAAATGCTGTGTTTGTGTGTGTGTATGTGTGTGTGTGTGTGTGTGTGTGGTGGTGGTGGTGGTGGTTGCTTTCACTTTTGTCTTATGGAAGTGATCCTTGTCTGCCTGTTGATATTGAGGGTAGAATGAGGATGTAGGAAAGGTGACACATGTCTGTTGGGGGAGGGCCTCGATAGCATGGATAGCCCTCCTACCTTGGATTCCTAAATGCCAGGATGCTAAAGATTCTGTTTGCGTTACCAACTTGTAATTCTATCCTAATTGTAGGCAGTCACATATGAAGGTCTTATGTATGAAAGCAGTCATCTGTGATGATTTCACATGTGGAAGTTTATTTTTAGGTTCATGACAGTGTGGCGTCAGCCTGTAAGAATCTATGGCTTTAACCCTGATGGTCCTATGATCCTTTTGTTTGTTCCAGAAAACAATAGGGTAACTCTGAAAAGGCTGGATTACAGATTTAAGTTGCTACTTAGTGGCCAGTCTAGTTTGCATTTCGTTACCTTTTTTTTTTCTTTTTTTTTTTTTTTAATGTTTTTTATTTATTTCTAGGAGAGAGAGAGAGAGACAGCATGAGCAGGGGAGGGTCAGAGAGAGAGGGAGTCACAGACTCTGAAACAGTCTCCATGCTCTGAGCTGGCAGTCAGCACAGAGCCCGATGAGGGGCTCGAACCCACGAACCGCGAGATCATGACCTAAGCGAAAGTCGGATGCTTAACCGACTAAGCCACCCAGGCGCCCCTTTTTTTTCTTTTTTGACAGAGTGAGGGAGAGAGAGAGAGAGAGAGCACACACATGTGCACCAGACGAGGAGGGAAAGAGGGAGAGGGAGAATCTCAAGTAGGCTTCACACTAAGGCTTCACAATGGTGGATCTCAATCCCACGACTCTGGGGTCGTGACCTGACCGAATCAAGAGTTGGATGCTCAAACAGCTGAGCCACCCAGGTGCTTCTTCATTGCTGTTTTGACCTATTGGGCACAACTACTCAACATATTCTATGATTGTGTTCATTTTAGTTTCACCACAAGGAAGCTCTCCCTGAGTTTATATCTGAGCCTAATATTCTTCATATGTTATGTATTTATGTTTCCATTTAATTCTCACACCAACCCTAGCAGTCAACTTACACAGAATGTCCATATAGCTTTTACAATATTGGCACTTAAAATTTTTCCTTTATGTTAAAAACACGAAAAATTTGGGGCACCGGGGTGGCTTAGTCGGTTAAGTGTCCGACTTTTGCTTAGGTCATGATCTCGCGGTTCGTGGGTTCGAGCCCCTCGTCGGGCTCTGTGCTGACTGCCAGCTCAGAGCCTGGAGCCTGTTTCAGCCTGTGACTCCCTCTCTCTCTGACCCTCCTCTGCTCACGCTGTCTCTCTCTCTCTCCTAGAAATTAAAAAAAAGAAAAACATGAAAAATTTTTATGATCATTAAAAAGCTCAGTTAGAGTTAGGAGTCTGAGTATCCATTTCCTGTGTAATTCAATTTTAGTTAAACCCAGACTTGCACATATACCCAACTGTTCTACATATTGCTTTGAACTCTAAGGTCCCTGTTTGCATGGAAATCAAAAGCTATCCTGATGTTTAGAAAAAGAGTTGAGTTATTTTTATCAGTATCTTTATGTGGGACCTTAAAATTATCCGAATTTCCAGTTAACTCTGTGTTGTCATAAGTTATTTTATCTACTTTGCATCTGTGGCTTTGCTTTTGGAAACTAATGCTGTTTACCCTTGAACTCCTATTTTTCAAAGTAAGGAAAAAAATCCACATTATGGAAAATTCATGGTGTTTACATGCCCCCCCCCCCCCAGGCTGAATGGGCTGAATGGGGTCCACGATAAAATGGCTAGTGTCAGTCTGTGCTTACAGTAGGGAACATAGAATTCCAAATCGAATGCATCTAGTTTGCTAGGGTCTGATAAACAGCCTTTTGTAAAACCTCACTTCTAATTGCCATGGGAAAATATTCTACATTTGCAGTAATTGAAATTAAATACTTGGTAATTAGAAGTTAGATTTTATTGCTTATTTAATAAGAAAGAATAAGACAGAGTGTTTAAAAAAGAATGGTAAAAATTCATTCCAATTTTAGTATATGTGCTGCCGAAGCGAGCACAAGAATGGTAAAAATTCAATATTCATGTCTCAAGCTTAGTGCTATTGGGCATTGATTTAGCAGCAAAGACTTTAATTTGATGAAAGCTTATGCCAGTATAAGGAAGATAAATATACTTTAATGAGAGTCATTTTTAGTTGCTGGTAATAATGGCCCATGAGGAGACATCTCGACTTCGAGGTTTTGATCTACTCTCACTGTGGCCTTTTGGCTGTTTGCAGCTGGAGTGCTGGTGAATTTTTCAGGTGGTCTCCTCACGATGGTCATGATGATGGTGATGCTGACATTTCGCATTTGTAAGCACGCTGTGGCTCCTGACCTGCTTTCATGCATCGTCTTATTATCTTTATCACCCCCTCCAAGCTTTGCTGAGCAGGAGAACACAGCAAGGTCAAAGGACTGTGTTCCAATATCTGTCTGCAAAATCGGGGACATCAGAGGGCGTGACAGATCTCTTTCACTTGTGGTTTTACTCTACGGTATAGTCAAGTGAGAAAGTCAGGCAGATCATCAAGGAGAGAGCTGCCCAGTTCTTCATGAACTTGTACTTGCCAATGGCACTAACCGGACATCTCTCTGCTAGATTTGAACCATACATGCATTTTATTTTGCCAGTGTGTTCTTTTGAAAGTTTAGAATTTAATGCCCTCTGTTGGCCTCGTCCAAAATGACCCACCACCCCATCTCCATTCTTTGCCCCCTGGCTTGTGCATACTCATTAGTTTGGACCCCCCAGTTCTGAAGGAAGGATGTCTTGTTCCCAGTGTCTGCCGAACTGCAGTCACTTGATGTTTTGTGCGAGTGGGGCTCCCAGGGGTGTGCATGTATGGGCTACTCTGAAGACATTGGATGGTGTGGGGGAGGGAGAGACCCCATGGAGTTGGGGGCATGTAGGAGAGACTTTGAGGAAGGCGGGACTTCGAAGATGGACCTTCAAGAGTTCACTTCATTCTAAAGGTTTTGCTCAGATCATCTGACTCATAGGAAAACAACTGGAAAAGTGGAGACCTGGTTTGTTTAAAGCTTGAGTAAATCACTGCTTGTATTTATCCTGCTTAGTCACCAATACGGCTGTCCTGCTCAGAAGCCTGTGAGTCATCCTAAACCTGTTGTGTCTTCCACCCCATTTGGCTGTTAGAGAGTTCTTTGGCTTTTCTTTGTAAATATTTCTCCAGTACCCTCTCTACTGTCCATCATTAGAGACTCTTTTGTGGCAAAGGCCTTAACCATTTTATGACAAATTCTGTCTCTATGACCATAAGACTCCCAGCCTAAAGCCTCCGGTGTCTCCCCAAAGTCTTCATAATAAAAGGAAAGCTCTGGAACATGACCTAAAGAGTCCAATATGGCTTAGCCCCTGCCTTTCCCTTCTTCACAATCTCTTGATGATCACTTCCCCTACCAAACTGTTAGAGCCTCCTAAATAAACCTTTTTATTCTACGTCCCATACCTTTGGTCCTATTATTTTATGGCAAACACACTTTCCCCATGAGGCTGGCAATGTCTTAATACCTTTTGAGGCTTTTATCTAGCCTCACCCCCTTCACAGGTTTTTCCGGGTCTCCTATGTTGGAGCAGTGGGGAATTCAATTTGGAGACAGTGGAGAAACTCCAGGATTTTCAAAGAGAATATCAGACTTCTCTTGTGCCTGGGTTCCTGTGTTAGCCTACACTTTTAACCGTTAGCCCCTGCAACAACTAATTGTATGCAGGTATAACCTACTAGCCTTGGCTACATCCCTCTCTTTCTCTGCGTCACCTCCCTTCTGAGGTCTCCTTACATGTGTGAGCCTGAAAGGGAATGTAAGCTAACCCCTCGTGGGGACTCTAGAACAATGGGAGATGAACTCCAGCCTCCAAACATTGTCCCCTTCTGTGTCTCCCACAGGCAGTGGGAGGCACATTTTACAGGGATCTGGGAAGGGTCCCCACTGTCACTGAGCTGCAGTTGCCCAGCATGGTCACTATACCAGTGACTGGTTGAGTTGGTGTTCCCTCCCTCCCCGCAGCTCTCTTCTACCTTCTGGAGAGGTCTTTCTGGAAAGGTCTTTGGCCATTTCCAACAGAGAAGCTATCTGCTCAACCTCTCTTCTTAGTCTACTTTCTGGGAGACTCCAGGCTAAGACTAAGGATACAAGAGCATAGATAGAGAAATGAGATTCTTGACTTCTGAATATATTCTTTTCTAAAATTGACCTGCCTGAAAAAAGTGTACGAAGGGGTGAGCAAGGAAAGACTTCAATCCTAATATTTTACATTCAATGGGAGATGTAGAATAGAAATAGAGTTTCATCCAGAAGAAAAAGAAACGATAGAGAATTTCTGAGCTTTAAGAATTTAGTCATGTATTTGAAAAATTGGATGGTGGAGGACAAAAAGTGACACAACCATTTTATTTTGAAATATTGGTATTTATTCCTTGTCAGAAGTTACATCCATGGTAACTATTTAAACTTGTGATGAGAAATATTGGGTGCCAATTAAAAAATATGAGTGGAGAGGTACCTAGGTGGCTCAGTTGGTTAACCATCTGACTCTTGATTTCAACTCAGGTCATGACTCTTGGTTCGTGAGATTGAGCCCCACGTGGCGTTCTGCACTGATAACATAAAACCTGCTCAGGATTCTTTCTCCCACCCTCTCCCCATTCCTCCCAACTTGTGTTCTTTCTCTCTCTCAAAAAAAAGAAATAAACTTAATAAAAATGACATTCTTTAAGTTCATGTACAGGATTCTCAAGGAAAATTGGGGATGGTTGAGACAGCTACCATATTGATTTGTAGCTTGTTTATAGTTATTCCAGGTCCAGTTTTTCTTGCCTCTTTGTCCTTCATGAAGAGAGAAAATGGCTTTGTAGATATTCTAGGAAAGCTGAGAGACCAAACACTTAATAGGGAAAATTCCTGAACCTTTCTCAGAATGTTAAAGTAGAATGAGTTCTACAAAAGAATGATTCATTTATTTGTTTGAAAGATTACTTCAGATATAAAATAATTGTGGATGCTGCTAAGTGGACATAAAGACATCTTCATAGTTGAAGATTAAGAAATAGAAAGCAGGCTCCCATTGTGAAAGAAGGAAATGAAACAAAAACATGCTCTAAAAGCATTCAAGAGGCAAGAAAAACCTACTGGGTACACTGCTTATTACCAGAAAGGATTAAATACTTGGACTATTTATTGGTCAAAATGGCATATGATCTTCAGAATTTAATAAGGTTTACTTGTATTATCCAATTTTATTTCCTCAGGTAGGAGGTCAGCGTGTCCAGTCCATTACTACTGTTTTCCTAGTTTCATGTTTAACCAGGAAATGGAGTAGGTGATGTATGGTTGGGAAAAAAAAAAAAAAAAAAAAAAAGGCCAGTAGCATTTTCTGTTCTGAGATACATTAAAGAGCTATTTACTGAAATTTCATTGATTTCTTCCTCTTCTGTCAAAGACTTAATTCTCTTTCTGTATGTAAACCTCCATCTTGACAGACTCTCATGAAAGTATCACAGGCAAATTCACCATTTTAGCTAGAACTGACGATACGTCATGGCTCATGTAACTTTTGTCTTGTTCCACCCACAAAAATGGAAGGTAAATGTGGAAGGATAATGTATGGTTTGTTTAGTTGTTACTTTATTCATTCATTCATTCATTCATTCGAGAGAGAAAGAAAGAGCATGAGTAGGAGAGGGACAGAGGGAGAAAGGGAGAATCCCAAGCAGGCTCCACACCCTGGGTGGAGCCCCATACGGGGCCCAGTCCCATGACCCTGGGATCATGACCTGAGTCGAAATCAAGAGTCAGAAGCTCAAAGGGGTGAGCCGCTGAGGGGTCCCTATTTAATTGTTTTAGAATGCACATGACAGTATCAAAGTGTCAGCTTCCTGGTACCATTCATAGCATATGGATCATATAACCTCTTATTCATTCAAACAGCTTGGATGGAGCACCTACTGGTATGGTAAAAAAAAAAAAAAAAAAAAAAAAAGAGGCTCATCCAAGTATTTAGAAATGTGCCCATCCTATTTAGACTTCCTAAAAAGACTTTTGAATTCTCCTGTATTGTTTTGGCAACGGGAGATAGACAGATCTGGCAGAATTTTTATGTCAGAATAATGACTTAAGTAAATATTGTCTGTAATAGGTTTTCCCAAGAAATTATTGCATGATCAAATATGCAATAAATGGCCATTTAATTTAGCTTAAAAGGACCCGCTCTACCTCTCTGTACTCTGCACACACACTTTACCCCAAGAAATAAACAAAAATTTGAATTCCCTGTAAACTTCATGTTTGGGTTTGAAGTAAACTGACAAACAAACAAAATTGAGCTGAAGCTCCCCTGTCTAGAGGGATATTAGAGATAGATCCTTCTAAAATCAAAGGCAGAACCTCTACCATTTCTCCTTATTTCCACTTTGGTTCACCAGGGTTTGGTTCTGATTGGACCACATCACTAGTTGGCTGCTGTCTGCCTGGGACTCCTTGCCCTGGGAGGAGAGATTCCTGGTGTTCAGAGTCAGGGGGCAGAATGACATACACATACACATGTGCATGTGTGTGTAGATATACGATTATACACGTATCTATGTATCTACACACAAAGGTGTAGGATCAGGGGGGTCATGGCCTAGGCAGAAATCAAGAGTCAGATGTTCAAATGACTGAGCTACTCAGGCACCCCTGTTAGCTTCCATATATGTACAGCTCCAGGCATATGTATATGTATATATCTCCATATGTCTACACACATACTTATTTTTAAAATTTTTAAAAATATTTATTCATTTTTGAGGAAGCACAAGTGGGGGAGGAGCAGAGAGGGGAGGGAGGGAGAGTCCAAAGCAGGCTCCAGGCTCTGAGCTGTCAGCACAGAGCCTAACGCTGGGCTCAAACCAATGAATTGTGAGATCATGACCTGAGCCAAAGTTGGACACTCAACCGACTGAGCCACCCAGGTGCCCTAACACACATGTTTATTATATCCCATTTACTATCAAATAAAAATGTTAAGTCAATTTATAACAAAAGACACCTATTTAGTTAGATTAGTAAAAGAGACGTTGAAGAATGTAACAGTCAACATCTTACATGTCACAAATGTTGTCATCATAGGGTTGTTTCTCGTGTTGACCCTTCAGGAAAAGCTCAAGGTTTAGTATCAAAATGGAGTTTTTTGAAGAAATTTCTTCTGGGAGCCTAGCATCATTGTGTGAAGGACAGAACTCTGCCAGTCTGATTTTATGCAAAGACACAACGTAGGCAAATCTAGAAGAGTCTGCTTTGTGGACATCTGCATGTCTATAATTTAAGGCACTTGTTACAAAAAGTAAATGATCCTGTCCTGGCCCAGATCTACTGGCTCCAGATATCTGGGCTGGGGCCTCTGAATGTACATTTTAACTTGACCAGCAGAGAGGATGTGAAGCTAGATCTCTCTCAGTGTCCCTCTTTTCTATAGGTCAACTTTCTTTCCATGAGAAGTCCACGGTGGTGCAGCTGGAGAGCACGCCTTCTTACTCATTGGAAGGGATGCTTATGTCGGTGGGAAAAGCCACCTTCTGGTACTGGATAGCATAGTCTGGTTGCACCATCCCTACCAGCCCCACATACCAGCGCCATGGCTGGGTGCTCCCAGGAGCTTCGGAAACACCGTGGCTATGCCACTCTTGGCACTCTTGGTGCCACAGTAGGACACCCTCCCTCTTCCTGCCCTTTGTCCACTGCCCCTTTCTTTTCCCAAGAAGTGCCTTTGATTGTGCACTTTACCTGTGCCAGGCACCCAAAGCATAGACTTCCAGACTATAGTGTGTCTTCACACCAGCTGTAGGGATGGGTGTTATTTTCATGCTCACTTTACTGATAGAGTGACCGAGGCTTACACTGGTTTCTCGGTCATGGCCAAAAGATGAGGAAGTAGCGGAAGAGAGAAGCATCGCCCAGGTCTTTCCGCTGGGCTGCTGCGGTGCGAATATTTGCTGTCTGGCTTTCTGGACGAGAGTGGGGAGAGTTTTGATTGCTAATACCTTAGCACAGCTAATATGAAAAAGAGACGGCCTAGATCTTTATTGACTTACCCCTACAAGCTTTTACACATGATTTTAATATCAAAGGAGGATATTAAATCTCACTCATGTGAATTATGATGAAGAATAATTCACAGACTAAAAATTCTATTGCATAAATGGGTAGATAAGATATGGATTGTATATCTTTTGTGAAAAATCTACTATTGAAAAGATAAATAACACAGGTGTCAATGAGGGAGATAGGACATTGTTAGAGCATTAACTTGAACCAAAAGCTACCAACAGCGCCCGACCTCTTCTCTTTCTCATGAATTCATTCCCGGATCTGGACATAAAACTTCCTATGACTTTTATCTCCTTACTCCCTCGTTTAGAATCCAATTTAAAGTGAAGGCGTCAGTATACAAAACTTAAGAACTCCAAGTCTTAAAAAGTCTTAAAGATCTCAGAACTGAATTCAGAATTTTAATGTTCCTCAGTCGATTCTTACGTCTGTCATGATCAGAAATCTGAACGACATTCTCACTGCTTCTAGGTTTAACAATTATTTGTACTTTAAAAATCTTCTGTCTGTAGGAGGCAGTGGTTAAATAAGGCGGATGGAAATGTTTGCACATCATTATGCTTCTTGAAAATTCTACAGTCTGTGTAGAAATGTAGGTGGAGTTTTGTCAGCCAGATTTCAGGTTACTTATGTTCTGCTCCTGTTTGTAGCAGCAGTTAGCGCTGATGTTACTAACTTCCTCATTTATATTTATTTTTATTTTTATTTATGTATTTATTTTTTTTTGCTTGATGGTAATTTATTTTTATTTTTTAGAGAGCGAGCGAGCATGCCTCTACAACTGAGGGAGGGAGAGAGACTCTCAAGCAGGCTCCATGCTCAGTGCAGAGACTGACACAGGGCTCGATCCCATGACCCTGGGATCATGACCTGTGCAGAAATTGAGAGTCAGATGCTCAAATGACTGAGCCGCCCAGGGGCCCCTATTAGCTTCCTTATTTTTAAAACCAGGGGTTGAATCTTTAACCGATGACTTCTTGTTCTTAGAAATCTTTTGGTTTGTGGAATTATATAGCATTCATTGTGACATGCTGTGGACTTGGAAGTGCTCTACAGAGAGAGCAAGAGCTCTGTGTCAGTGTAAGCGCACTGGGCTGTGGATAGGTGAGCACGTCCAGCCGGTTACTAGTGCAGAAAATAACAGTGACCATTAGCCCTTTCTAGACCCTCCTCTGTTGTACGCGTCATCGAATGTGAGTCTGTAGAATTCCCGTAGAGCCATTTGCAGGACAAAAATGTATATTCCTTTTCCTTGTGAGGTATTTTTAACATCATAGTTACATCTCGGAACTCCTTGCTGATGTTACTGAGCCCTTGGAATCACATGCCACTTCTCCTGGAATATTTGGTATATTTCTACCCCCAAATCTTGCCCCATTAGCTACCCTAAAAAGTATTCCTGATTATACAAACGTAGACTATCCCTCAGTGTGCCAATGTATTCACAGTCCAGAGACTCCTTTGGGCAACGGTGAGGTTGATGGAGAATTTCGATTTTTAGCAGCAATTTAAAAAATTCACTAATTCATTTGCTTCACACAAATTTTCCCATCACAAACTTCAACTCTTTGACTGTATTGCATTTACAGAAGACTGGAGATAGGGGAGATACTGAGCAAGACAGTTTCGGGCAGGATGAATTTTATAAAAGGAAAAGTAAAGGGTGCTGCCTGTCCTCAAAGAGGGTGGATTCATCAGTTTGATGGGCTGGATCAGGAGAGAATGCCTGGGCTGTTTTCTTGATGAAGGGACAGTTAGGTGAGATCTAAAGAACAAAGCAGATAATAAGCCGAGTGAAGACTTAGGGAACCAGTTTTAAGTACAGGAAACGGCTTATCTCTAGTCCTTAAGGCAAGAGACAGTGTCCTTTTCGAGTGGTGGAAAGAAGACTAGTATGGTTGTAGTACAAGTCCAAAAAGAAAAATGGAGCATGAGGTAGACCAGAATTTGAGTGGGTTTGAAAGTCAATGTAAGGATGTTGGTCTTATTTAAGGGAAGCTATTTAAGGGTTTTAAGAAGGGGTGGGGCAGAAATCAGAGAATATAATCAGAGTTGTATTTTTCCCCATAACTTTTTAGTTGGAAATAGTTTAAGACTTACAAGAATCTTTCCAATGTCTTCTGATCTTTTCTGTGTGATGTATGGGCACGAGTGCAAGTACGGAGCTCCTTACTTCTCCGCCATCTTCTGCTATTGTTATGCTGAGCGAAATAAGTCAGGCAGAGAAGGACAAATATCATATGTTTGCACGTATAGGAGGATTAGGAGGAACTTGACGGAGGAACAAGGGGGAGAAGAAGGGCGGAAATGGTGGGGGAAAGGGAGAGAGGCAAACCATGAGAGACTCTTGAATGCTGACAAAAACTGAGGACTGATGGATGTGGGGGGGAGG